>NC_056731.1:372845227-373150227 GCF_019279795.1 Protopterus annectens
ATAGTGAAAGTGTGGCCAAGCTGTTTAGTGTACCATGGTTGCCTAGGTCAAGAGGGAGCTATTAACATTAGCTGGCCTTGTCTTGCTCTGAGCAGTACTTCTGAAATAGAGGAAATGGATAGAACACATAAAATAAAGTCAGACTCGTCAAAAGAAGAAAGCATCTACCAAACTCGTATGAAAAATGAGGGAGAAAAATAATTTGACCTGATTGATGGTGAGTGCACAAAGAAGTCCACTTCCAAGGTTTGCCCAAAATTCCATTTCCACTCATGAGACTAGGTTATGTGCAGATTCTGTAAGCTGGGAATATGAATTAATAGTTGAAGGCTGTGTTACAAGGCCATTTCCAAAACCTGGATCACCTCTTTACACAACTGGCTGGATATGGTTCCTTCTTGTTCCTGTATCACATGATTACAATGTTACTTGGTTGATTTGAATGTGTTCTGACTACAAACTGGGTTCACAAGCTAAAAAAGCAACAAAACCACAAACTGAAAAAAAAGCCACAAAAGCTCAACAGCTTACAAGCCCTGATTTTCTTCATAACAACAAGATGCAAATCTTCAAAAAATGCTGTATAATAGATAGGACCATTAAAAACCTCTTTAATAAAAGTTGCTTAAAATAAGATAAGCTCTTTTGTTTTGATTCACCACAAAAATTCATCAGATAAATCCAAGGAAGTAGTGACAAGAATTTACGTAAGACATCACTTCTCAGCAGCCAAAGTGTCAGAATTGGGCCAGCACCCCATCAAAGACAGACTTGCATTATCTTCTTAAAGCCTTTAATTTTAACAGACTGAAAATGGAAATACATTGATTAACGCATGGCCAAACATCAGCTTGAAACACCAGCTGCCAAAATACTTCTCTTCTTACTAGAAATAAGTGCCACAGGCCTCCTCTAGCCCCTTGGTGGATCTACTCACCAACCACAAAATAAAAATAATGGTTGGCCATGGAATTCTGTTACATGTTTAGCCAGGGCATTCGTGATTTTGCCTTTTTGTATATCGCTCTGGTTATGGGGGGATTTCAATTATCCCACCATCAACTGGGAAACCTACACTAGCCCAAACTCACTAGCACAAAAGTTCCCTGACTTTGTTCACTCAAATGCCCTGGAACAAATTGTTCATACCCCAACAAGAAGAACAAACATACTAGATCTAGTTCTCACTAACATGTCAAACAGATGCACTGCCGCAACTGTCAGACCCCCATTAGTTAAATCTGACCACAAATCAGTCTCCTTCCAGCTAGCACTAACACCAGAACTCACAAAGGGTGAAATCAGACTAAAAACTTCACCAAGGTAAACTATACCCTCTTAGGTGAAGGTATAAATGCATTCCAAGCTCCACCCCCAGCTGGAAGTGGTAACTACACCGAAGCTTACATTAAAGCCATGTACAATCACTTACATAAGTGTATAGACTCGGCTGCACCAGAAAGAATCAAAGCCAGAGCCTGACATAAAAACAAGCCACCATGGTGAACATTCAGCATCAGCAAGCTTTACAATAAATGCAAATATACAATACAATAAATACAAAAAAATGCAAAAAATTGCTGTCCAAGAAAACAAAGGCGAGGCCCCAACAATGGAAAAGCACTCTCCTTGGCCTCGACAGGCAAATAAGACAACTTGTCAAATCCTCCAAGGACTTCTTTGAGAAAAACTTGACAAGCACAGCCAATGATAACCATGAGGCCTTTTATAGCTACATACATAGCCTAAAAGGTAGGACCCAAGCATGTGCACAACTAGTGATGAATAGTATCACACACACTGACCCCACAGAGATAGCAAACCTGCTAGTGGACAGGTTTGGTGAAAATTTCCCACCCTTATCCCCTCTAAACTTATCACAAACCTTCCCCCAACCCCCACCCTACATATCTGAAGAGCAGGTCACCAAAGCTTTGTCCAGGCAAAAAGCACAGACTATATGGGACCAGACAGCATTCCAGGCTGTCTTCTAAACAGGCAAAAACATGAACTAGCATCACCATTAAGTACCTTTTTCAATCGTAGCATAACCACAGGCTTTGTTCCTGCAAAATGGAGAACAGCAACAGTTATTCCCCTCCACAAAGGAGGCCTAACAACAGACCCAGGGAATTATAGACCCATAAGCCTGCCAGCCTCATCTGTAAGGCCATGGAACATATCATTATAGACCTCATAAATAAAGACATAGGTGACCTCCAAACCATGCATCCTACTCAATTTGACTTCATCAAGGGCAGATCCTGCCTATTAAATCTGGTGGATTTCTTTGAAAATGTGACCAGGGCCACTGACAAGGGCAAATCTGTTCACACAGCATACCCACACTTGGCAAAGGCTTTTGACACAATCCCACACTCAGACATTACCGATAAACTTAGCAAACTGAATATAAATCCCTTCTTTTTAAGAGGGTTGCCATCTGGCTCACAAACCAGACACACACTATCAAAGTGGGTGACTCCATATTAACAAGCAGACCTGTGACCAGCGGGGTGCCACAGGGTTAGTGCCGGGCCCCAGAAGTTCAGGTCAAAACTAATAGACTGTGGCTGACCAAGTCTGCAGACAACTGAAAACTGGGTGAGATTATCGAATCATCAAATGATGTCAGTATACTCCAGGAGAGTCTTATGCAGACCGACTGGTGTCTTAGGCATGGCCTCAAATTGAATGCAAAGAAGTGCATCATCGCTCCTTTCTGCACAAACAATGCCCCATCATACTATGAAATCAACAACAATACCCTAAGTACCCATGAAGTGGTAAGGGACCTGGGATCATAAGTTGACCGTGACCTTAACTTCGATCACCATGTGTCTACTGTAGTAAGAAAGGTTTTCTACTTATCACACTTGATTAGTAAAGGCATCACCTTGACGGCAAAAGAGGTTATAACCCCTCTATACTCAGCATTTAACCAGCCCATAATTGAGTATAACACCACGTTTGGCATGTACCATACAAAGCACCTGCAGCAATTGGAGAGATCTCAGAGATTTCTAGCAAAGAAGATCAAGACACTCCAGCACATGCCTTATACAAACCAACTAAAATCGCTGTCATTATATTCTGTATCATATAGACTTCACAGGGGAGACTTATGCCTGGTCTATGGAGCCATCTCAGACCCAAATCTAATGAACTTGCTGCACACCCGTAAATCAAATGAGACTAGGGTTATCTATTCCAGGGACCTGAATATGGCCAGTGACTTAAATAGAACATGCTGAAAGACAGATTTTTCTCTCAGTGACAACTTCATCTTTGGAATAGGCTACCAATTCATGTGAAACAGAGCACCTCTGTGACACTGTTTAAGAGGAACCTGGACGAGTGGATGAGGCACCATAAATTCTTAATGGAGATAGCCCCTGTGATGATTGTGGAGAGATGGTCGAAGACTGCCAGCCTAGTCAAATTGAATTTGATACATAATTCTGTCAACTGTATAAATAAATGTAAAATACAGGCATGTTTTCTTGATAATAAATGTAAAATACAGGCATTTTCTTGTGTAAAGAATACTGTGAAATGTGGAACTGTAAAATATGTGACAACATTGCACTCTACTGGCCCAGTGAAGCCTGTTGTACCCTTTCTTGTTAGAATTCGGCCCGAGGGTGGCTGGATGAAGATTTCATGCCCATCGTTTTAAGGCTAAAGTTTATGACTAGAATTTAGATATGGAAGGTGCTTTATTGCTCTGGCTTCTGCTAGCATATACATGTGAAATGTCTTCTATTGTTGTAAGTTTCTGTGCAGGTGTTAGATTGCTAAATAATGCAGTTTGTGTGCCTGGGAAAAACTAAGTGTCAAAAATGATGTAATTTGGGGAGGGACCCAGAAAACATGTTTGTTAGTAATGTTTAAATTCTATTTCTCACAAGAGATAAAGAAGCATTTTGACTTTGGAGATCTAACTTATCAGCAGTCTGCCTTATGCTCACATGTAAGTTTTTAGCACTGTGATTTCTTGTAGGTATAGTTAAAGCTAGAAAGATTAATTAGGTATTTTTCTTTGAAATCAAGCCTGTCCTACTGTATTATTTTAAGTTTCTGTGTGATCTGTGAACTCTTAGATATCTCTGTGGTGTAGTAGTTTTGTCTTGTGTTTTAATTATTTATTATTAAATATTTTTAAAACCTTCTACCTGTGGCTGATTTGTGTAGAGATAAGCTCTAGAGTACATTGCATATTTATAGAGGTTATTGTAATAGGCGACTCTAAAGTAAGCCTTGACTGTTAGTCATACTACCATTGGATATTAATATTGCACAGTAATAATTGGACACCCTTTTAAGGGCCTTTTAGTAACTGATATTATTAACTGGGTGGTGGCAGTAATTACTACTGTGTAGTCTGGGTAAAGGGGCACAGTTGGAGAATCTGTGTCAGCCTTTCCCAGGAGTGTCTGTGAAGTGTATAAATACTTATCTCAAAGTGTGTGTGTGTGTGTGTGTGTGTGTGTGTGTGTGTGTGTGTGTGTGTGTGTGTGTGTGTTGTGTCAGCTACTTGGCAGGGGCACGAAGCACTGGTTGGACAGAGAGAGTACTGGAGGTTTTAGCTTGTCCAGTTAGGCTGAGACCTGGACCCTATAGCTGTGCCAGTGGGGAGTCTTATTGGGGACCTGGTGAACAAGGGAGGAACCAGCCCCAGACTGACTGTGATCTCAGTGTGCACTTAAGGGAAATTGTACTTTATTGTGTGTATTGGTTACCCTTTTCTCTTCTATGAGATGACCTCCCTGGTGTTAGTGGTGAGGATTGTGGCTCCTTGATTGCTGAGCCAGGGCACGGTCATCTCAAGTGTTTGGCAGTGGTGGGATTTACTTCACATACTGATTGTCTTGTAGTGGTGTGAGGTAGAGCAAATTCCTGTAGTTTAAGTACAGCGATCTCTAAAAGTGTTTTGTACTCTAAAACAGCCACGCAGTGTATACTCAGAGTTCAGATCACAATTATTTTATTTCTTTTGTTAGCTTAGTGTTAGTCAGGGTGAGCAGGCAGCATGTCAGCAGAAGAGTATGGAAAGCTGACAAGGAGCCAGCTGGCGGAGATGTGCCAGGGTAGGGGACTAGTGCATGGAAACCTGACTAAAGCAGACCTGATTGCAGCCTTGGTTACAGCTGCATCAGAAAACAGCAGCCTGGAGGACAGTCAGACTGACAGTGGAGATACAATATCCTCGGAGAATGGACAGCTCAACCTTTCTACAGTGGACTTAAAAATCCAGCTGGAGCTAAAGATACTTCAGTTGGAGGCCAGGCATATGGAACTGGAAGCAACCAAGAGAATAAGGAGCCTAGACGCTAAAGAACAGGAATGGCAGAGAAAGTATGAGAGGGAAATGTTGACTCTTCACCAGAGTCATGGAAGTAATGGGGAAGGGAGTAACTGGACCCCAGAAGCACAAAAGGTCCAATACATTTCTTCCACAGTTTAAAAAGGGGGATACTTTTGATAGCTTCATTCATATGTTTGAGCAGGTATGTAAACAGTATGAAGTTGACCAAGGGATCTGGGTATGGTTCCTGACCCCCTTACTCCATGGTAAAGCTGTAACTTCTTTAGCAAAAATGCATGACACTGACTATTTTGATTATACTGCTATAAAAAGACATTTATTAGAATGTTTTAAGCTAACACCTGAAATGTATAGGAAAAAGTTTCATGAGCATAGACACAAGGCAGATGAAAATGTATGTGAATATGTTGCTGAACTGAGCACTTATTTTCATAGCTGGGTGAGTGGATGTAAGATCACTACTTTTGAAGGGCTGGCAAACCTTTTGGTAAGGGAACAAGCCCTTAGCACTTTGCCTGAGGACAGGAGGATCTGGTTAGCTCATAGACAGTGTGCTACTTCAGAGGAGTTGGGGAAGAAGGGACACCTATACCTAGCACGCAGAGCAGCCCTGCACAGGAAAGGGACCCCCAGTACTGCTCATGGGTCTAAAGGAACCCATAATGGGCAGCACAGACTGCCCCAACAGAATCCAGTAGCAAGGGAAGCCACTAGTCCAGGTACATGTCCAGGAGCTACTGTTAAATGTTTTGAATGTAACCAGTGGGGCCATGTGGCATACAGATGTCCACAGAGGCAAGGTGGGGAACCAAAGGTGAGGAAGCCAGCAAGTGGGAAAGACAAAATGCCAACAGTAGGTTGTCTTGGGACAACAAGGATACCAAACTACCACCAGAGGTTATATCCTATTGTAGTGAATGGCAAAGAGGCCATTGCTGAGAGAGACACAGCCTCTGATATAACCATTGTAAAGCCTGCACTGGTTACAGAGGAGCTCTACTTGCCTGGGCAGTCTACTCCAGTCAGGGCTTTAGGAGGGATACCATTCCAAATACCTTTGGCTAGGGTTCACCTTGACTGGGAGAGTGGAAAAGGAAGCCAGCAAGTAGGTGTGTTTGAAGATATACCTGCAGATGTCCTGATAGGGAATGATTTTGATAGTGCAGTACCCTGTGCTTGTGCAGTTACACGCAGTCAGGCTTGGAGACAAGCATTTAAGTCTGGTAGCCTGGAGGGAGACCTAGACAGACTGCACATTTGCAACCAGGACTGCTGAGGTGGTTACTTCAGGGAGTGAGCTACGCTGTAGCAGTGAGACTGAATGTGAGCCACAGCTTCTTGTGGGTACTGATGTTCCATTGGACAAGGTAACTGCAAAGGTAGAGGTGAGTAGTAGTAGCCAGGCTGACAGTGAGGCACCACTGTCAGGGGATGCCAGACTTCCTGTGGAAGGGGGGCTGGGAAGGGTTACAAGGAAAGACTTGAGACAGGCTCAGCTCTCAGACCCTATATTGCAAGGCCTGAGGCAGGTAGCCAGGGAGGCACCTGATTCTCAAGGGAAGGGGGAATCTGTATACTGGGACAAAGGGTTACTGTACAGAGAGTGGATCCCTAAGGGAGGGCTAGAAGGTGAGAGAGTACAGCAGTTGGTAGTGCCTAGAGCTTACCATCTGGTGCTTCTAGCCATAGCCCATGATATTCCCTTTGCAGATCATATGGGCATAAAACATACAAAGAGGCATATTATGCAAAACTTCTATTGGCCTGGAATTTCCAGAGATGTAACAGGGTACTGCAGGACCTGTGAGCAGGGCCAAAAGGTAGGCAAGGCAGGAGACAAGGTGAGAGCTCCTTTGATGCCTTTGCCTGTGATTGAGGAGCCATTTCAGAGGGTAGCTATGGATATTGTGGGTCCTCTGAGTACCCCAAGTTCCACAGGGAAAAAGTATATCCTAGTGATTGTAGATTATGCTACACAATACCCTGAGGCAGTGGCTTTGTCCTCCATTGAGGACGAGAAGGTGGCAAATGCTTTGCTAGAGAATTTCAGCAGGGTAGGTTTCCCAAAGGAAATACTGTCTGACAGAGGTGCCAATTTTATGTCAGACCTGCTTGCTTGTCTGTGGAAGTCCTGTGGGGTGAAGCACATGAAGACCACCCCTTCCATCCCCAGACTAATGGTGTTGGTGCGAGGTTAAACTCTACAATCAAGTCCATGCTATGGGCATTTGCAGATCAGTTTAAGAGGGAGTGGGACAAATATTTGCCCCATCTGTTGTTTGCTTACAGAGAGGTTCCCCAGGAATCCACAAGTTTTTCACCCTTTAAGTTGCTGTGTGCACATAGGGTGAGGGGACCTCTAGATTTAATTTGAGATGAGTGGGAAGGTGAGTGTGAGTCTTACAAGGAGTCTGTTGTGGCATATGTCCTGAACCTCAGGACAAGGCTCAGGGAACTCATAGGCCTGACCAGGAGAACCTGGCAGAAGCCCAACAACAGAAAAAGGTGTGTTATGACAGGAATGCTTGAGTTAGAGAGTATGCTGTAGGGCAGCAGGTGATTGTTCTCATTCCTGTCAGACACAACAAGTTGCAGGCAGCTTGGGAGGGACCCTACAAGGTGGTAAGAAAGGTATGTGATGTTAAGTACATGGTGGAAGTGCTAGGCAGACAGCAGGGGCACAAATTGTACCATGTTAACATGATGAAACCTTACCATGATAGGGAGGCCCTTCTGCTGAGCATTTGCAGTGGATTGCAGGAGGAGTCTGAGGGAGATCTGGGGACTGATCTCCTCAGTGAGGCTTGGGCTGACACCTCGGTGGAAGGGTTAGCAATGTCCCAGCAGCTATCTCCTACCCAGGTTCGAGAAATCCAAGCAGTGTTGCAGGAGTTTGGGGGCATGTTCACCGGGAAACCAGGCAGCACCCACTTGGTGCAGCACCAGGTGGATACAGGACCCCAAAGGCCTGTCAGGCAGGCCCCTTATAGGGTGCCTGAGAGAGTCAAACAGACTCTGAAGGAAGAGGTACAGGAGATGTTGGAACTAGGAGTGATTCAAGAGTCCAACAGTCCCTGGGCCTCACCAGTGGTGCTGGTGCCAAAGATGGTTGGCAGCAACAGGAAATTAAATAGTCACACAGAGTTGGATGCTTACCCCATGCCTAGGGCAGATGAGGCCCTAGAGCAGCTGGGTGGGGCTAAGTATCTTACAACCATTGATCTTACCAAGGGTTACTGGCAGGTGCCCTTGACTCCCAGTGCTAGAGAGAAGTCAGCCTTTGTGACTCCTTTTGGCTTGTATGAGTTCACAAAGATGCCCTTTGGGGTGAACAATGCCCCAGTGACTTTCCAGAGGCTGGTAGATCATATCTTAGCAGGAGCAGGAGGGTTTGCTCTTGCTTACATGGATGATATTACTATCTACAGCCATTCCTGGCAAGAGCACCTTCAGCATGTCAGGGAGGTGCTGGGCAGACTACAGAGGGCAGGGTTGACCATTAAACCGAGAAAATGTCAGGTGGGAATGGCAGAGATCTCCTACTTAGGACATAGAGTGGGGAGAGTTAGATAAGGCCAGAACCTGACAAAGTGGAAGCTATTCAGGAATGGCCTGCACCTGTTACCAAAAAGCAGGTGAGGGCATTCTTAGGGACAGCAGGGTAATACAGAGAGTTTGTTCCCAATTATAGTACCATAGCTGCTCCCCTTACAGACCTGACAAGGAAGAACAGGCCAGATAAGGTAGTGTGGACCCCAGCATGTGAGCAGACATTTCAGAAGCTTAAGGAAGCTTTGGGAGGACCCCCTGTGTTAGCCAGTCCAGACTATAGCAAAGAATTTGTTGTGCAGGTGGCTGCTTTAAATTATGGGGTGGGGGCTGTACTTAGCCAAATTTCTTCAGAGGGGGAAGAGCACCGAGTGGTTTATCTCAGTCATAGGCTCCAACCCAGGGAGGAATGCTATGCAGCTGTAGAAAAGGAATGCCTTGCCATAGTGTGGGCACTGCAGAAACTTCAGCCTTATCTGTATGGAAGAAAATTCACTGTGAAGACAGATCACAACCCTCTAACATGGTTAAACAGAGCCAGTCAGCAAAATGCCAAGTTGCTTAGATGGAGTCTGGGGTTGCAAGCATATGAAATGTCAGTGCAGCACTGCAGTAGGAGTAGCAATGCCAATGCAGATGGGCTCTCAAGACAGGGAATGGGGTGAGGCACACCCAGATAGACATGACACTCTCAAGTGATATTTCTCAAGGGGCACTTGAAAAACTTGCTTGGGTTCCCCAGGGAGGAAGAGATGTGACGATTGGGGAGAGATGGGCAAAGGCTGCCAGCCTAGTCAAATAAAATTTGATACATAATTCTATCAACTGTATAAATAAATATTAAATACAGGCATGTTTTCTTGATAATAAATGTAAAATACAGGCATGTTTCTTGAGTGTAAAGAATACTGTGAAATGTGGAACAGCAAAATATGTGACAATATTGCACTCTACTGGCCCAGTGAAGCCTGTTGTACCCTTTCTGTTAGAATTTGGCCTCAGGGTGGTTGGATGAAGATTTCATGCCCATTGTTTTAAGGCTAAAGTTTATTACTAGAATTTAGATGTGGAAGGTGATTTATTGCTCTGGTTTCTGCTAGCATATACATGTGAAATGTCTTCTATTGTTGTAAGTTTCTGTGCAGGTGTTAGATTTCTAAATAATACAGTTTGTTTGACTGGGAAAAACAAAGTGTCAAAAATGATGTAATTTGGGGAGGGACCCAGCAAACATGTTTGTTAGTAATGTTTAAATACTATTTCTCACAAGAGACAAAGAAGCATTTGACTTTGGACATCTAACTTATCAGCACTCTGCCTTATGCTCACATGTAAATTTTTAGCACTGTGATTTCTTGTAGGAATAGTTAAAGCTAGTAAAGATTAATTAGGTATTTTTCTTTGAAATCAGACCTGTCCTACTGTATTATTTTAGTTTCTGTGTGATCTGTGAACTCTTAGATATCTCTGTGGTGTAATAGTTTTGTCTTGTGTTTTAATTATTTATTATTAAATATTTTTAAAACCTTCTACCTGTGGCTGATTTGTGTAGAGATAAGCTCTAGAGTACATTGCATATTTATAGAGGTTATTGTAATAGGCCACTCTAAAGTAAGCTTTGACTGTTAGTCATACTACCATTGGATATTAATATTGCACAATAATAACTGGACACCCTTTTAAGGGCCTTTTAGTAGCTGATACTATTAACTGGGTGGTGGCAGTAATTACTACCATGTAGTCTGGGTAAAGGGGCACAGTTGGAGAATCTGTGTCAGCCTTTCCCAGGAGTGTCTGTGAAGTGTATAAATACTTATCTCAAAGTGTGTGTGTGTTGTGTCAGCTACTGGGCAAAGGCATGAAGCACTGGTTGGACAGAGATGGTACTGGAGGTTTTACTTGCCCTGTTAGGCTGAGACCGGGACTCCAGTGGGGAGTCTTATTGGGGGACCTGGTTAGCAAGGGAGCAACCAGCCCCAGACTGACTGTGATCTCTGTGTGCACTTAAGGGAAATTGTACTTTACTTTGTGTATTGATTATCCTTTTCTCTTCTATGAGATGACCTCCCTGGTGTTAGTGGTGAGGATTGAGGCTCCTTGATTGCTGGGCCAGGGCATGGTCATCACAACCCCCACAACCTTCATGGACATGGGCCATCATTACTAAATGCAGTCTTGGGTACTGACTGGCATTTCTATGATACTATGCTGGGATGAAATGGCTAGGCTTGAAATGACCTCCAGGTCAATAGCCTAGTAATCTCCTATGATTCTTTGATCCTTTTCAGCCATGACCCAGGCATCACAGTGCAAGACACAAACAGAAAATTATACATAGTCTAAAGAATGAATGTTGTTGTAGGTTATACAGTAGCAAAATAAAGACAGTGTATACTAATGTAATTTATAATTATAAATGTGATATATATATATATATATATATATATATATATATATATATATATATTTAGGAGGGTTCCCTTCACATGGCTGACATTTCAGAATGTCGATATTCATATGGCTGAGACCATATGATCAATATTCGAAATGTCGACCATGCAGAACCGGCATCTCCATACAGTAAGGAATGGAAAGATTTCCATCTGCCACACTGTAGTGTGATCTCTGAGTTGGTATATTTAAGTTCCAGGGGGTGTGGGGTGCAGGGGGGCAGAACAAGAGGCAGGGTGAAGGTAATTTGTTTTCGTTTTGTTTTTTATTCTATGGTCGACATTTCGAATGTCAATCATATGGTCTCAGCCATATAAATGTCGACATTCTGAAATGTCAACCATATGAAGTAGATCCATTTAGGAACATAGTGGCCTGTCTAGCAGCAAGAAAAAAATATGGACTGCATTAAAATGTAGTCAGTGGCAGCTTATGATATCGGACTGCAGCCCCCCAGCTGTGAACCACAATGGTACAGTCCTCCAAATCCTCCATGCAAAGTGAATCCGGACTGCTGCCTTACCAGTCTGGATTCTGGAAGAAGGAAGCAGACTGCTGATTCTCCAGAAGTCTATGTGGTGCTAACTGCATAGAGTGGAAGGGGATCGGACTGCAGAATCAGCAGTCTTGGACTATTCCAGGAAAGAGGTGAGAAACTAGAATTGTGCATTCTTGTGCGAATGCAGGAGCTAGTTATTGAGTCTTGCAGGTACAGCTGTGGATTATAATTTGCAAAGCAAACTGTGGATTTTATCAGTGAAAGCAAGCTGCTTGTTGCAAGTATGCAATTCATATCACAAGTGTGTACTGGTGGCTAGAGAGAACTCAGGATACCTGCTGGTGTTGCTTGAATCCTGTACCTTAGCTACAAGAAACAAGAGCCTGAATTCCCTACCCACCACCATTTGTGAAACGTTTGGAGATTTTTGCCTCATATTTTGTTTTGTTCTGTTCCTTGCAAAATCTGTGGTTTCTGAGTTTTTAACTCCTTACATAGTTGATGGTGCAGTGGTAGCATTGTTGCCTCACAGCTAGAGGTTCTCTGGTTTGATTCTTGGCTGAGGTGCCTTCTGTGTGGAGTCTGCATGTCCTCCCTGTGTTTGTGTGGGTTTGTTCTGGTGTCCTCCCATGTTGCAAAGACATGTGTCTGCAGTATTTCTCCATGGACCTCTGCTGAAAATTGGCTTTTGTTCCAAGTCAGACTTTTCTGGTTAACAAATGTTAAATAAATAAAATTGACAGGCATTTGAATTTCAGACTTCATATTCTTCAGAAAGTACATAGTAACACAAAAACTTTTATTCTAGCAATTTTATAAGTTTATAAGATGAATATTTGAAATATGTCCCTATTTTTGAGACTCTATTCCCACATTATTGGCTTCATCCAGGTTTTTTGTGCTAAGGTTGAGAGCTATGGTGAGAACTGAATATGTTTCAGGGCTGTATTCCCCCATTACTGGCTTTATCCAGGTGTTTTGTGCTAAGAGGTTGACAGCTATGGTGAGAACTGAATTCACTAAATGGTAGCCATTTAAATTTCAGTCTTCCTGCTTTTCACAAAACAGATGATTTGGCATAGTGGTATGTTGCTTGGACTGTTTTGCACAGGGTCCTGGGTTCAAGTTTTGGCAGTGAAATGCATGGTGGTAACACAGCATTTTATTCTAGCAACTTTCCAAGATTATACAAAAAATGTTTAAAATGCGTCCCTGGTTTTTGGGCTTTTGTCCCTCCCCAATACATTTTGACTTTTTCCAGATTTGTTGTGCTGCAAAGTTGAGAGATACAGCCGAGTGTCGAGTAGATTTGACAAGGAGCTGAGAGCTGCAGGGGAAGAGATGTTTAGTGCTGCTTATGCGGAAACTGCTTGTATTGTTAATAGCACAACAGGTAGTACACTTGATTTTGATGCAGAAGGCTGTGGGTTCTACTCCCACAGTATGTAGATGCATTGCTGATATTGTACTGTGTTGTAAACGGGGTGGATGCTGCCATCTTGAGAATGTCCTCTTTGGAAAAGACATCTAGTAACTATGAACCCATCTGTTATTTGCCATCCATTCACTATTGCAATATCACTAGCATATCATTTTTTAATGTAATATAGGCAATTTATTCCTCAAGTGCAACAGGCCCTTTATTTGTAGATGATAAATAAAATATAAAGTTGTTTTCTAGCAGCAACCTCTTCATTAGTTACAGATCTTTTTAATGTGGAATTATTTAGATGAGTTTTACTTCTGCATAGATTGTGCATATTTACTGATACTGGTGGATTGTAGAGGTTTGAGTAGACTTTTATGATGGAAATGTTCTCAACTGGGCAGTTTTGCCATTATTGGTGCATGCATTTTGTTTCATTGTTTACTGGAAAAATGTTCAAAACAATAAATTTAAAATAACCTCCAACAACTATACTGTATTATACAAGGAATATAATTTAATGCATTCAGGAAGGTGCATCACAGAACACATGTATGTTTTGTGTGCAAATGGCCTATCATTTGAAAATAGCCCAAAGTTAATCTTTATCTGCCACTAGCCAAATGAATTTTCTTTGGTTGTGGGTTTCAATGCTGTTTCAATGAATGTGAGTTTCAAGGGCAGAGAAGTTTTAATGCTAAATCTGTTTTCATTGTGAGACTGCATTGCTTTATTTAGCAGATGTCTTAATGTTTGTGCTGTAAAATGCAAAATAAAACTTTCGAATGAAGTCCAAATCATCATAGAAGTAAAGCAGTATGCACATTAGTGTTTATGGTAAATGGAGTGAAATAGCCAAGTAATGGTTCATTGGAATGGCTGCAGGGGGGAGGCTCCATTTGACCATGATTTTGTGAGCGGGAAGGACGGCAACCTCAAAGACAGCCTTGGCGGAACTATACCTCTCAACTGTCCAGATTTTCACAGAATGAATAGATTGTTGCTTCTTAATTTTGGTTTGTTCCTCATAAAAGTTGTGGTTTTCTGGCAAATCATTTAGGAATTAAGTCACTAAATAATGACAGACACTGAGTTTCAGACTTCATAACCTTCAGAAAAATGCATGCTAAAGCAAGACCTGTTATTCTATCAACTGTCTCAGTTTATACAAGAGCAATTTTTAGTACTGTTTATATGTTCCCACAATATATTTGGCCTTGTCCAGATTTCCTGCATTAACAGGTTCAGAGGTATGTGCCAATAAATTGCTTTATAGAATTAGGCATATCCAAACTTCTCAACTGTCCCTGATTTTGGCTCAAAATGTTGCTCTTCCCCTAATAATCCCTCCACAAAATGGCAATTTTGGAAGAAAACGTGGAGGGTTTACAATTAATAAATAACTGTAATAATTATAGATTACTTTTATTTCAGAAATGCATGTAGATTCTTTTATTTTGTCAGCTGCTCAAGTTAGCAATACTAATATTAAAAAAAGTGTCCCTTCTTTGACAAGTTCCCAGCTGTATTGTGTGGCTATTTTATATTTTTGCATAACATTTTTGGTCCATTTTTCATAAAATTGTGTTTTTTGGAAAATTAGTGGCAAATCATTAAAGAACTGCGGTGATGGTGCTGCGGTAGCGTTGTCGCCTCACAGTAAGACGTTGTCCTGTTCGATTTTCGGCTAGAGCATCTTCTGTGTGGAGACATGCGTGAATGAGCGTACCTTCGTTGAAGGTTGTACATCAGGGCTGGCAACTCGGCATGTAAAAATCTACTGCCAATCATTAGCGGACCGGAGTTCTGCTGTGGCAACCCGTAATCGGGAAAAGCTGAAAGACACAACAAAGTGGTAAATCATTAAAGACTGAAGTTAGAAAATAATGACAGACATTTCAGTTTCAGATTTCATACCCTTCAGAAAATTCATACTAATGCAAAACCTACTATTCTATTATTTTTTTAAGTTTATAAGAGCAATATTTAAAACGTGTCCTTATGTTTGGGCCTTTGTCCAGATTTCTTGCTTTGAGGTTGAGAGGTATGACAAATCTGTCAGGGCCATCACAGTCAGCCAGAGACATTTCAAATTGTGACATACTTGTTGCACTCCACTCCCCCATGTAGTGACTCTGGATGTGTCCAAGCAAGGCAAGGAGCAGTTATGCAGTGTAAATGTGCAGAGTATCCCCCCATCCAAGGTAGACACAAGTACTACAGTGGCTTTTCATCTGTCCTTGATGTTGCAGAATGTTCTGGTTTCTGTCATATTTTTATACTGTTAATTTATGCTTATTATTATTTAGAAAGTGCCTGTTGCTCTGTGTTTAAGTAACAATGCTTTAATGACCATCGGGTAAGCTTGTCTGAGATTGTAAGATGCAAATAAGCTTTAATAAGCATACTGTTAAAGAATTGCCAACACTGAAAGCATTTCTGTTGTTGCCATACAGAGAACACTTACATGACTAGATAACGTATGAGCCTTGGGTATTGAAATGCATATGGCAGTATTTGCAATAAAGGACAGGATTACATTATTTTAAGAAGCTCATTACATTTGTTGGAGACTTGCAGTCATCTTTGCAGGCTTTACCTGTAAACTAAACAGAATGCCAATCTATCATGTGTGGTCCATAACCTGTGCAGTAATCCTTTAAGCAATGTATCTTGAGCTTGTTTCTTGTTTGCTATTCATTTTTTACTTTGATCATGTTTTCCCCATGAAACAAGTAAATAGTTGTTGTCAGGCAGCAGGTCTTTTTTGGATAAGAAACAGTTTTACAAGTGGGGGTATCACAGAGATTGCTACTTTTAGCATGTTACTTGGTATTTTAATAAAGCTGAATATAAATTATAATTAGAACTGCAGTTCAAGGAGAAGTGGTTAGAGTCGAGTGCTGGTTGCTTTTCTTATACCTGATGTTGACTGGCATTCCAGTAATGTATTTAAAAAGTAATTTATTTTTTCATGCCTCACAACATTTTTGTTTCCATCTAGATGTTAAGTAAGCTGCCATGCAGCCAATGCATTGAAATATTTTTTTTCTTCTACACTTCATTTCATCTTGATTGGACTCTCATAATGACGGTTTGGCACCCAGGGCAGCGTATTTAATTAAAGTTACAGTTTTTGTGGTTTTCTAGTTGGCCACACCTCTTCCCATTGACCCCACCCATTCAGCTCTCTCCTGCAGCCCCCCTTTGATTTGAAGTCACCAGCCGCCACTGATTATGTAGTAACTTTTATTAAGTGTAAAACCTTAAAATCAAGAAATGGTCCCCATTTCTTTCCAGGATGTCTTCAAAACCATTGACAAGTCCATCAAAACAGATTTAAATAATCAACTTAATTGATCATATGACCCCATTCAAACAATTGTTAAAATGGAATAAAATGCAGAAAATTCTTAATTGAATTAAAATTCCATGTCCAAAGAAAGAAAGATAAATAAAACATTTGCTATAAAAATAAGGCTGACATTCATCTATTGGTCATTTGTTAAAAGTATGTCTTTAAAATAAAGGTGTGAGCAAAATGCGGGCTGCACGACTAGCCACTGTCATGGAAACAAGATCATTTGGTGTCCTTAAATATTTGTTCTTTTAGCTTACTTCTAAATAATTGAATTGTCTCTTACTGCCCCGCTTCTGCAGATAGTTGATTCCAAACTGCTGGGCCAAGCCTAGAAGTAGCTTTTTCACCTGTGAAGGTTTTAAAATAGGTCTAATGAGGGTAGTGCTAGCTTCTTGGTTGTCGACATGTGTCATTTTACTGCTTGATTTGTAATTTTGTTTTTGAAGGGGACAGTGTCCCATTTTTAACAGCTTGTAGAATTGAAAGCTAAGTAGAAATGTATCTCTGTTATATGCATATAGTCAGTTACACTACTATATAAGTTGTCAGTAACATTTTTGGGGTTCTGTAAGAGCAGATCTGTAGATTTTGTTTACAGTACTTTGTATTTTAGATTTTGTTTTATGTAGGATGTAAGTGTAAAAGAGGGAGCCCATATCTGATTTTAAGGATGGGCACATTTTTAGCTAAGGCTTACAAGCTATAGAGTTGAGAGGGGGGGGTGAGATTTTTGCTAATGTTTTTTTCATTATGTTTGGTTAATGAAAAGTAGGGTTCAAGGTGATCCCTAGTACGTTTGTTCTGTTACTACTGGTTGTGGTTTGTCATCTATATCAGTAATAATTAGGCTCGGGGATTTGGGAAGTTTTTATAGCGTGAGAAATATTGTGATTATAGACTTCAGGGAAATGATTAGGAGGACATATCTACTTGTTCAGTGACATAAATCTATAAACTATACTGTAGTTTCTGTTAAAGTGTCATTGTCTTCTTGCATGATCCAAGTAGTAAGATATCATCTGCATAAATTTTCCTGTTTCGTAGAACTAATGACTAATCCAAAGGTTTGCCATAGGGCTGAACTGTTTGTATTCCCTAAGGTATGAATTGTTAAGATGGGGCAGATATATCACTACTGAAAGAGGAAAATAACAGTGGACCAAGGACAGATCCTTTTAGAACTCCTGTGTTAATAGTGCCTTCTATCAAAAGACAGGTTTCTAGGTGTACCTGGAACATTTTGTTTTGGAGACAACTTTGAAACCATCTTATTTTATTTAGGCCAAAACTGAATTTGCTAAGTTTTAGAGAATCAAGTTATGATTTCCCTTTTCAAACTCTTCTCATATCAATGAACAGACCCCCGTTAGTTCTGCATCATTCATAGTGTATAAATAATGTCAGTGGCTCTATATAATGCTGCCATAGTAGTGAAAGAATTTCTGAAACTATGCTGTTTATCACAAAAAAGTCCATATTTGTTTATGCTTTCAAAGAGTTGCTTGTATATGAAGATTTTTGTTATAAGGCAAAGGTTTGCCACAGGCCTGTAGTTTTGCATTCCTTAACGTATGATTTGTTGAGAAGTGGAATGATGTGCGAGTGTGAAATAGAAGTGGTTAATGAGAGGTTGAATTTATGGGTGAGAGGTGCTGCTATGAAGATAGGTGAAATTTCCATGATTCTGAGATGTAGTTTTCAGTGCTTAGAGCTTGCTTTTTCATTTATGTTGAGAAAAAGCTGTTTTGATTTCTTTAACATTGAGTTGCTTCAAGTAACATGTTGGACTGTACACTGATAAGATGTACAGTTGGAAGGACTGCATTTAGGAGTTTTGTATTGTCAATTAGTGTGAAGATCTGAACATAGACATACTCTTTGGTTAGGTCATTAATAGTTAAGTAGTTTCTATGATCTTTAACAAAATGAAGGCTTTGTGTTGTATTAATGGCTGATTGTGTACAGTCAGTGATACTGTCTGTTAAAAATTGTAGTTCTTTCCAGAAGTTCTTTGGACTGGAGGCAAGTAGGGTCTGCCTATAATAAATTAGTGTTTTCCTGCACTGGCAGCAATTGCAGCCCTTTCCTTGAGCTGATATATTTTTCATGTAGTTGGTTGTTTAAGAGTTGCTGTGTCCATTCATTCCAGATGAATCCCTGGATTTAAGTAGTTATTTTAATTGTTGGAAAAGCCAAACGCATGTGCTAGAATTTGTTTTCAAAAGTGCAATTCCAGCTGAATAACCATACAGTGATCAACCTGGCTTCCATAGCAGGGCACAATAAGTCAGAGTGTGGGTTTGTGGCCATTCCTGTGTTTACTGGGCTGCCAGCTATGTGGCCACAAGTCAAAGCCTGCACACCTGGAACTCCTCCATATCTATCGTGGAGGTCCAGCAGATCACCAAAACAGGTCTGTAGCCAAATGGCCTACTATAGCTTTCTGACAAACATAATATAAACCCATACCCTGAGCATTGCACATCTCCTTGGAGTGCTGAGGGTCCATGTAAAGGTGATTTAGGAAACAGTGCAGTTATAATGGCCTATGACCCCATAAAGGTCAGAGATGTGAACCTGTTTTCAACAGAAAAAAAGTCAACTCCATGCTGAAGGACTTTAGATCTTTTTGGGTGATAATCAGACATGTGTGATGGCAACAACGCAAGTGATCCTGATAAAGTGCATGCAAAGCTCAAGGATGTGACAATTATCACTTCTGCATGTCATATTTGTCTGCCTAAAGAACGATAAGAGAATATTTTGATTACATTGTCAAGAAGCCATAAATGTAGTGGGTTGTATCTAGTGCACTTCCCTAGACTGCTTAGTTTGTGTACTTTTGACATTATGACAGTTATGAAATGTAATCTAATGTTATCATAGTTCAGTCAAAGTTGCCTGTAAAGGAAATGGCAAATGATGCATAAAGTATCATTTTAAAGCTGCCATTTGTAATGGCTAATTTCTCCTAGCAAGGGATGTCTACATAGCAAATCTGCTGAGATATGACAATGTGTGTGCTTGTCAGGTTATGAAAAGTAAGATATTTCTCATAGTTTTTTTTCCCCAATACCTCATGATGGATAAGGTATCATTATTAATAACAATGTCTCTGCATCACACTAGCACTATAACAGTTTATTTTCTACATTGTGAAATGCACAATATGTTTTTCTCTTGGTCCATTCCTATAGAGGATAGTAAATAGCTGAGATACAATTTGAAGCTTCCATGAGTGGAGGCAAAATCCCCAGTTATATATGATCCCAACCTAGTAGAGCACAGATGCAATAGTTTGTTAAATGTTCACATTATGAACTTTAATATATTTGTCATATTTTACAACTATCTTTGTAAGGGAGTACAACAACATAACAGTTAAGGTAGCATTTTGAGGCTGACATGACTAAGAATACATTGGCCTCAATACATCCTTCTGTTGAAACATACTTTCACAGATATGTTTGTTTACTTGTTAGATTATGAACACTATTAAATTTGTTCTCATTTTTGTGAATACTTATACAAGTCAGAATGAAAACTATTACGTTTGTTCATATTTTTGTGAATACTTATATAAATCAGAATGGTAACATCATTACTTTGAGCCTTCTACCAATAAAAACAAATTAGTACTAGGACATGATGTCTCTGCATCAGATATCAGAGATATAACCCTTTTCCTGAGATTCAGAAAAAACACATAATGTGGCCAAGATCGGATTAATAATGTATTAGGGGTGAAGCTGTATGCTGAAGATAATCCAAGGAAAGACTTCTCTGGTGAAAACCCCACAGGTCAGATAATGATCAACACTGGACAAAGCAGGTCACGTGACCTACTGAGCTCTGTAGTGTGCATGTAGCATTCACCCAATGCATTTGCACTGATACTCTACAAGAAGCATAGAGTATGGCTCTGAAAAGGCTTGCACAGCAAAATCCCTACTAACTTATTGCTACAAATGGGAAATTCGTGTATATAGTACAGTCGAAAATGCAAGAAGAGGAAAAGACAGGGACAAATGATAGGGGAAAATTGGGATGGGGAAGGAAGGGTACTTTTAACACATGCCCATTTTTCTTTTTTCCAAGAAGACTACAGGGGAAGTTAGCAAAGGGAAGATAGGATGGTAGTAGGGGTAGGCAGACAAACAAAAAAAGACACAAGTGTGGACACAAATGGGGGAACACAAAGGATATATGCAGAAAAGACAGTAGACAACTGGTGATGGGGAGGACAGGACTACAAACTGGATAGGGAAGTGAAACTCAAGGTAAGGGAACAGCATAGTGTGACATGAAAGCTGACTGACTTGCTGCCAAGTCCACACACAACCAGATATCAAACACCGACATCTCTGTCCTCATGGCTGGGCTCAACCACTGTTGGGTCAACAGTGAATGGGCCTAACTACTGTTGGCCCACTGGTTATCACCAGGCAACTGTGTGATTCTGACAGTGACATGAAGATGATCTTTTGATGGTCAATGCAGGTGGCCATCTTCAGGCCCTCCAGGTCCTGCTAGGTGGCATTTTGGGACATACCAGTGGCACACCCTGATGGGGACTATATACCCTCTATTGGAAACAGACCACTGTAGGCCACCTGATGACATATTGCTACAAGACCTATGTCACCCTGCAGAGAAGTAGGCCTGAAGACAGATGGAGATATATCATATGATGACATAGAAGGCAGAAGGTGAGGTGGCTGCTGTCATACCATATCCACAACCATAGTAGACACTGCATAAAATATGAACATAAATAGAGAGAAACAAAACAAACAAAAGCAAATAATATATATAAAAAAGGACAACAACATGAAAGAAAGAGAGAGGCACACAAACATACTCACACACACACACACACACACACACACACACACGGGCACAAAATCAAAACCAATTACTAATAACATATAGCACAGTATGTGGAATAACAGTTCCTGAAGGAGTAACATGTTAGGTATTTAATGGTAAAACAATACAATATACCCGAGACCAAAGGGCACTGCAATAGGTCATGTGTCCCAAGAGCCAGAATCAAATGCTGTCTAACCAGTCCACTTGTTTATACCATGTAAGCATACCTCTCAACTGTCCAGATTTTCACAGAATGTCCAGATTGTTTGCCTCATATTTTCAAAGCGTTTCTCATAAAATTTGTGATTTTCTGGCAAATTTGAGGATTAAAGTCATTAAATAATGACATATATTTGAGTTTCAGATTTCATATCCTTCTGAAAATGCATGCTAAAACAAACCATTTTATTCATCAACTTTCTAAGTCTGTAAGAGCAATATTCAAAATCTGTCCCAGTTTTCTGGCATTTGTTCCCCCTCGTTATTTTAGGCTTTGTCCAGATTTATTGTGCAAATAGGATAAGAGATATGCATGTGAAAGTGTGATTGCAGAGGCTATGCAAACTGGCCAGAAAGACTTCCAGTACCATGTGTATGCCCAACTGAGATTCAAAGAGGTGGTGACTTTTCCTGGATAGTGCCCTGTATTGCCACGTGGTGAATACAGCAACAAAAGGAGGAAGCTACTACAAGATAGAGCAAAATCCTTAAAAGGTAAGACACCCTTGATCACTATAAGTAAAAAACTAAGAGCTCTCATAAAATCATCCAAAGCAAATTTCGAGAGAAAAATAGCTAAAGACTCAAAAGACAATCATAAGGCCTTCTTTAGCTATGTTAGAAACCTGGGAGGAAACTCCCAGATATGCTCAGAACTAGTTCAAAATGATGTGAAGATTACTGATCCTACAGACATTGCCAACATACTGGCTGACAGGTTCAGTGCAAACTTCCCCACAAGGAGAGATATCTATACCAAACGATTGCAGCCCCCCAAACATCTCCAATGCCCAAGTGAGAACTGCTCTCTCCAAAGCAGAAAACACAGCATCCATGGGACCTGATGGTGTCCCCGGCTGTGTGCTCCATGAACTCAATGAGGAATTAAACCCACAGCTAGGACAGCTGTTTAATCAAAGTCTTACCTCTGGATACGCACCCAGGAGTGGCGCACTGCAACTGTGGTCCCACTTCACAAAGGCGGTGCCTCCACCGACCCTGGAAATTACCGGCCCATTAGCTTGACAAGCCTTATCTGCAAAGCCATGGAGAGGATCATAATGGACCTCATAAATAAAGACATAGGGAATTTGCAGACTTTGGATCCAACCCAGTTTGGCTTTGTCAAAGGCAGATCATGCCTTTTAAACTTGGTTGACTTTTTGAAACAGTCACCAAAGCCATTGATGAGGGAAAGGCAGTCCATACAGCCTACCTCGATCTGGCTAAGGCCTTTGATACAATACACCACTCGGGTATCATTGAAAAACTCATC
The DNA here is from genome assembly GCF_019279795.1 of Protopterus annectens. Lineage (NCBI taxonomy): Eukaryota > Metazoa > Chordata > Ceratodontiformes > Protopteridae > Protopterus > Protopterus annectens. Next base: position 372,868,210 of record NC_056731.1, read on the forward strand.
AGCTTAAATGTTAACCCATACATTACAAGATGGGTTGCAAACTGGCTGAGTGACAGAACCCACAGGGTCAGAGTTGCTGGCGCCATGTCAGACTCAAAGCCTGTCACAAGTGGTGTCCCACAGGGCTCAGTCCTGGGCCCACTCTTGTTTGGCATCTACTTTTCTGAAGTACAAGCAAACACAGGAGGGTTATGGCTGACCAAGTTTGCAGATGACTGCAAACTGGGCGCCATAGTAGAAAATACATCTGACACAGATATCCTTCAGAAGGGTCTCACAGAAACGGATAACTGGTGCCGGAGCCACGGCCTAAAGTTGAATGCCAAAAAATGCATAGTCATACCCTTCGGGAAAAACAAGGTTACCCCTAGCTACCAAATAGGTGGCAATCCACTGAGCACAGAAGAAGTTATCAGGGACCTGGGGACCCAGGTTGATAGTAGTCTGTCATTCGACACCCATGTAGCTAAAGTAGTTAGGAAGACCTTCTACATTGCCCACCTTATCATGAAGGGATTCTCATCTAGATCAAGGGAGGTCATAGTCTCCCTTTACTCATCACTCATCAGACCAATGATTGAGTACAATGCCCCACTCGGAATGTATCTGACCCGACACTTGCAGCAGATGGAGAGGCCACAAAAGTTCCTCACCAAAAGGATAAAGGGTCTCAAAAATCTGTCCTATGCTGCCCGACTGAAAGAACTCCAGCTCTATTCAGTCGCTTACCGCTTGCTCAGAGGTGACCTTTGCCTAACATACAAGGCCATGTCAAACCCAGATTTGATGAATATGCTTCACCTCAAAAAATCTAGATCCATCAGAGCCACAAGGGCGGGAGACTTAAACCTCGACACGGCTATTAATAGGATGTGCTGGAGGGATAGATTCATCACCCAAAGACTCCCTATGCTGTGGAACAAAATCCCGGTATATGTGAGGCAGAGCACCTCGCTGGCCTTGTTCAAGAGAAATCTTGACCAATGGATGGGAGATCGCAGATATACCCCAGGGATTACCTCAGTGTCACTGCTTGACAGAGGCACAGAAAAATAATGGGTATAGTTCCCCATACTAAAGGGGTGGCGTAAGCCACAAAACGATGGGCTAGGCTTGTAAATGCCCTCGGGCAGATAGCCTAGTATGAACCTATGAACCTATGAATATACTTTAGGGACACAGGTAAATAAGCCCAAGCTATAATCATTGGTCATAGACACCAGGTAGTAATAATGTTACACAAAATAGGACAGGCACCAGTAGGCAGCCTAATACATGCCCAAGGTATACCAGGTATATCTGGTACTGGTATCTGGCTTTGAAAAGACAGTGAAAGGATAATGTTGGACAGGCAGAGCACTACACCATGTACAAATAGCAGTGTTATATCTATGAATATAGTAATGTAGTTAGGCAAAAACTCAGGTATGACACAAAACATGTCATCTGGCATGCCTGTGGAACACCCACCATCAGGTTAGTCATCATTATCATGACACTAGTAGCATCCCCGAGAGGTAAGATGTGTGGTACAACAAGTCAGTCAGAATTGGCAAGATATGTGTTTCATTAGGCATATAATAACAGTATGTAATGTTTAATCTAAGTAGTGGCACTGCAAAAATAGGCCATATTTCAGGTATATAAAATATATGCAGCTGTAAGATTAATGGCATACACATACCCCTGCACATGGAAAAGATACCTGTTTCTCCTAAGTCATGCCAGGAGCTGTAAAACATAAGAAAAGGAAAGATGTCCATGACTGATGTCCCAAATATGGCTGAATGGTTATAACTAAATAACACAAATAACCACGTCATGATTACTTATGGTAAAACTCTGATGTGCTTACCCTAACTTTCTCTTCCTATTGGCTATGAATGTTGTAAGGCATCTCTTCAAGTCACTGTACCTATGTATCTACTGCTCACCAGTGCAGATAACGTCAATGGCATAATTTATTGCCCTGGCATGGTAGAACCAGGTATCCACCTTGTACTTGGGACCAGATCTATAATTAGGGTGGGGCAGATGGGGTAGCTGCCCTAGGTGCAAACTGCAATTACATTTCAGATTGGAAAATATTTTGATTTTTTTTTTTTTGGTCTTCAACTTTTGGTTGGGGGCTAGCAGTCTGAGGAACTGCCCATAGTATCTTATGGCCCAGCCACAGCTCTGCTTGATACTCATATTTGTTCAGCATTTGCTACTGGTGATCACTATGTAGGAATTACAGAAAGATATTCTTCTCTTTCCAGCATCTTATAGGAGCCCTTTCTCATGGTAGCCAAAGCCACTTCACAAGTTGCAAGCTGGAGAAAAATGGATTGTCACTGATGCATGTCAAAGGTATCACATGATGTTCACTGACAGGCAGGTGGGCAGAACAACAGTGTCTAATGCTGCGAAATAGTCATTTACTGATTAATGGCATGCCAGATGGTGTTGGGGTATGAAAGACACACTGGCTCGAAATGCGTGTATCCAGTGTCACCATATAGTCATTCACAGATTAATGGCATATCAGGGTGGGGTTGGGGTATGAAAGACACACTGTCTGTAAATGTGTGTACCCTGTATGACTCACATCTCTTTTCATATTTGTACTATTGTGCCTCGAGGGACCTAAAGACTGTGCAATACACATGCAGCCCCATAGAGGGTCACTGACCCACACATGCATGCTCAGTGAGTTTTGAGGTTACTTATGTATGTTCACGGTCAGGTATACTTAGCATCATAGTATGGTCTCTTTTCCTACTCATGAAGAAATCTTGCATACAAACTCAGTGGTAGTTGCAACTAATTATGTAAATTTTACTTTTCTGAATCAATTCACATATTGTCTACCCTCATTTGCATCTGCAGTAGGGCTCATTAGCATAATATTGCTCATGTCCATATCATTATACAGTCTTTAGAAAAGGATGCTGAACCCACAATTTTGTCTGCTAGTGTGACAACTCTACCTCTGTCGCTGAATCACTCCTACCTCAGCACCTCCACTCATCTCACAACTTTGCCTAATGCAATCTTCTACTTATTTCGGATTGAATCCTGAACTTTACTTGTCAGATTATGAAACTCATATGTCTCATATTTTTGAGTATTATACAAAACTTTTATTAACACATTACTCGAGTCAAAGAAAATATTCACACTGACATTTTGACATATGACATAAATAACTTGTTTAACTGTACAACTCTCTTACCTGTTTTAACATAAAAATGTATATCTTAACTGTTAGTCTCTATACAACTATCTGATGAGAAAGGTAGAGTATGCTAGCTCCACATCATCCATCTGGTATTCACCCCAGCACAATCCTATGGAGTTGTCCCCCCAACCCCCTCTAGCTCTTTTTAAGTATTCAGTACTTTAAATGGAAATTAAAAGGGATTTTCAGACATTATTACAGTTGGTATTTGGTGAAGAATTTGTACTGACTAGTGAAATATTACACTTAGGCTGGGAAACCAATTTACAAAACTCAGACTACATTTCTTTTATCTTGTTACTACATGTGTCAGATAGTATGCCAATATGTTGGCTGCATTACTGTTTTGAAGATGGTGTATTTAAGGACAATTGGTCCAAAAGTAATGATGTCTATACAGCTTGTAGATCAGAGTGTGTCATATACCATTAAGAAGCTTTCCAGTGAGCTAGCACATGTATATAAGCACTGAGCACGTGCAAGCAACCGTGACATTTTGAGCGAGCAGCCAGAGTGAGAGCATGGAAGTATGTAGTCAGTCAGTTAGTTAAATATTTTGTTTAAGTTTAATGTTCCTGCCATCCATCCTGATGTGTTTGTATACAGTAAATTACTTACATGAACACCCAAGCCTCATTGTCTTCTTAATGCACTTAAGATGAGTGACATGGTGTCAGAATGGGATCCAGAGTTACAGCCATGGGGTAACTGGTTAGATTTGGAGGAATATACAGGAGTGGATCATCCCAACTGCTCAAACAGCTCGCAAAGCAGGTCAGAAACAAATTCCAAGTACTAAAACTCACTTAAATGATTTCTTTCACTACAACTATAAACTGAAGCACCCAGAATGCTCAAAACGAATTTCTTACTAAAAAAATGTGCGAAACTGCAACATATTGATAAAAATATTCAAAATGATTATGAAAATGTTTGAAACAATATCCAAATCACATAAAATGTACAAAAAAGGGAAAAAATGATGTATTATTTGCATTATGTGCTACATTTTTGTATTAACTAAAGTTATTCAAAGTATTCAAAGTGTGCAAAGTGTTTGCAAGTGTGCAGTATTATAGTGCAGTTATTTTGCAAAGTACAGTCATTTAAAAGAATATTTAGCAAAGTACAGTTATTTCAAAGCATATTTTGCAGAGTACAGAATTTCAAAGAGTTTATTGTGCATTTGAATATTATTACAAGTACCTGGTGTGTGTGTGTGACTATTCCTGCATAATTACAAGGGCAATTTTGCATTGTGTTTTACTATAATCTGTGGGCATGGCAGAAGCATTTCGCAGACCTGCTCCGCTTGTGTTTGATAACTATATTGCAGAATATTGGAGAGTGCTTGAGCAGGAATGCAATATTTTCATACAGGCTGCTTTTTCTGACAAAGATGCATGTACAAAGGCATTTAGTCTTCTTAATTTAGCTGGTTCAGAGGCAATTGAAAGAGAGCGTTCGTTTCTGTATGCACCTGTTATGTTTAGAGGGGAGGGGGAAGACCACCATTTTGTGGTGCCGGCTGAAACACGGGAAGACCCTGAGTGCTTAAAATGTACATTTAGAGAAATGTTTAACCCCCAAATGAATATTACAATGGAAAGGCATTGATTTTACACAAGGGATCAGAAGCCTGGTGAAACTTTTGCAGCATACATAACTGACTTGAGAAATAAGACTAAAACATGCAGATTTAGTTATTTGAGAGATGAGTTGATAAAATCAGGCTTGTGAGTTGTATTAATAATGACACAGTAAGAAAGATTTTGCTTCAAGACAGTGACTTGACATTAAATAAGGCCACTGAGATTTATCAGATATACCAGTTTACAGAAAACCACACAAGTATGCTTACAAATGAGAATAGCTGAGGAAGGCACAATGACAAAGCTCATGTAGATAGTATGCAACACTTAGTTAAAAGAAACAGGTCCAAGCACATGGCAGCTACTACAGGACCTGTAATAGTCCCTGGGAAATCCTGAATCTTTCCAGCAAATTCCAGGGCATACTCAGTGAAGCACAGGGGTCACTCAGCAAAACCCATAGCAAACTTCATAGTCAGCTGTCATAACTGTGGTGGCAATCATAAACCCAAAAGAGAAAAGTGCTTAGCTTTTGGTCATCAGTGTCATTCTTGCAATAAGTGGAATAATTTCAAAAGGTTTTGTAAATCAAATAAGGCACATTATTTTATTAAATTAGGGCATTCCAAGAGGTAAATTGATCAATTAGAAAGCTGAGACCCTACTTTTTATGTTGATTGTGAGTCTGTGCTTGATGAAACAGTTAATGCAGTAGATTTTTGGGCAAAGAATGAGATCTTTTGTACTGTTTGGATTAATGGGAGTCCTGTAGAGCTCTAAGTAGATACTGGCTCAAAGGGCAACGTTATATCAACAGAAATGTTTATTAGTGTAAAAGCTGCATAATAACTTGATTTAACAAAGTGTGCAAAGCTTGTTGCTTATGGTGGTGAAGAAATTCAGACTGTAGGCTCAGTAGTGCTTTCATGTTATTCTGCTGGGAACAGCTATGATTTGCAATTTTTTGTAGTCAAAAGACATGTGCAGTCATTATTAGGTCTCAGAGACAGTTTGAAAATGGGACTGATATCATTTATTAAAGAAGTTCACCATGTAAGCCTGAATGACAACAGCTCAAATTTTGCTCAAACTATTTTTTTCTGAGTATGCTGATATTTTTGCAGACAAACTAGGCAAAATACCAGTTGTGTACTCCATGAAGTTAGACCCAGAGGTCAGCCCAGCACATAAAGTTCCAGTAGATATACAGAACAGTGTCAAAGCCAAGCTAGACAGAGTGGTGCAGTTAGGAGTAAATTGTCCAGTAGAAGAACATACTGAATGGGTATCCTCCATATTAGTAGCTTATAAGAAAAGCTCAGATGATATTAGAATATGTATTGATCCAAGAATTCTGAATAAAGCATTAAAAAGGCCTCATCATCCAATGCGGACAGTTGAAGAGGTTGCTATCCTTATGCCAAATGCCATTGTTTTTTTCTGTCTTAGATACAGAGAGTTCATTTTGGCAAATTTTGCTTGACCGAAAATCTTCATTGTTAACCACATTTGGTACACCATTTGGAAGATACAGATATCTGAGAATGCCATTTGGGATAAATTCTGCCAATGAAGCCTTTCAGTGTGCAATGGAGCAACATTTTTTCAGGCTATCCATGTGCTATTATAGTAGATGATATTCTAGTAGGAGGCAATGGTGAAGTTGAACATGACAGAAACCTCAAGAAGGTTATGGAAAGAGTACGTGAAGTGAATCTTAAGCTGAATCCTTAGAAGTGCAAATTCAGGCTATGAGAAGTTACTTCTGTTGGTCACTTGTTTACCAATTCAGGCTTGCAACCAGATTCTTGCAAGCAAACAGCAATTCTAGAGATGCCAGCTCCAGACAATGTCCAAGCTCTACAACATTTTCTTGGTATGGTCAACTATCTAGGCAAGTTCATTGCAGAATGAAGCCAACTTTCAGCACTGCTAAGAGAGCTGACATGCAAAGATGTAATTTGGCCATGGTCAGGACAGCACCAAAGAGTATTTGATGTCCTGAAACAGAAAATTGCTAACCCACCAACTCTCAGCTACTATGATATTCACAAACCAGTTATTCTTTCCTGTGATGCTTCTGAGTTTGGTCTAGGTGCAGTCATTCTTCAAGAGGGTAGACCAGTAGCCTATGTATTGGGAACTCTTACCCAGACTGAGATGCAATATGACCAGATTGAGAAAGAGCTTTTGGCAACTGTGTTTGCATGTTCAGAGTTCCATGATTATATTTATGGTCGACCTATCCATATCAAAAATGATCACCAACCTTTAGTCACTATTTTTAAAAAGCCTATGCATACAGCTCCAGCTAGACTGCAATGTATGATGCTCAAATTGCAAAAGTACAATTTCAGTCTTGTTTACATAAAAAGGCAAACTTCTTTATCTTGCTGATACCTTGTCCAGATCGCAGAGAAAAAAAACACAGAAGAGCACAACAATGAGAATCTTGATTTTGATGTCATGGAAGTGAGAAATTTTTCTTCCACTCATCTTTATGAGTTCAGAACTCACACAGCTTCAGATCCAATTCTCTAGAAACTAAATCTCTTTATCAGTCAAGGCTGGCCTTCAAAGCAATCTTGTTTACCAGTAGAAGTGCAACCATATTTTCCATAAAGAGATGAGATTTTGGCAGACAATGGTATCATCATGAAAGGTCCTGAAGTAATTGTTTCAAAATCCTTGCAACAAGAATACATTAAGATCTTGCATCATGGACACCCAGGAATTGACCCTACCAAAAGAAGGGCAAGAGGTCTAGTATTTTGGCCGAGATGTTAAGAAAGTATTTTCACCTTATTCAGTATGTAATAGTTGCATCAACAGAAGGAACCACTTCAGTTAAGTCAGATTCCTACATGGGACTTTGTTCATATTAAGAGTAGTCCTGAATACCCTCAGCCAAATGGCTTGGCTGAACGTGCAGTTCAAAGTGCAAAACAGCTGTTAGAGAAATCTAGATGTGACAATACTGATGTTTTTCTCAACTTGTTAAATCTCAGAAACATTCTTCATGATAAAAATCTTGGTTCACCTGCCCAGGACTTATGTCGAGACAAATCAGAACCACACTACCAATCAACAGTATTTTGTTGTTCCATGTGCTAAGAACAATAAAGCAGTAAAAGCCCAACTGTTGAAAAAGCGTTTGTCCTAGAAGTCCTACTATGATAAACCAGCAAACTGCTCAGTTCATTGAAAAAAGGGGAGATAGTGAGGATGCAGACATCAAAAGGTTTTGATTGCAACAGATTTCTGAAAATTTTGTGTCAAGAACTGAAATCATTCACTGTGGAATCACAAGGAGTGGAATTCAGTCGAAATCAGAAACATTTGTTACCAGTGTCCAAACCAGTGTTACAGCATCTTGCCTGTGACAAAGACTCTAGTTCTCAGAGTGACTTGTCCAATGCTCCTGTTCCAGAGAACATTCCATCATTAATCCCTGTTCCTGAGAAAATCCCTGAGAATCCTCAACCAGAACATTCCCCAGTGACTGTTCCTGTAGCTAAACCCAGTCCTATCTTGTTATGAGATCAGGTCGCATCTCAAAACCTAGTTCCAGATACATGGCAACCTGGACATGACTGCTGTTTTTCTTTATTAGTGTCTGTATAATTGTATGCCTATTAAAATATCATTGTTTATATGAGACAGCTCAGTAAAGAGGGAGGATGTAGATCATAGTGTGTGATATACCTTTAAGAAGCTTTCCAGTGAGCTACCATATGCATATAAGTACTGAGCACGTGCAGTGCCATTTTGAGTGAGCAGCCAGAGTGAGAGCATGCAAGTATGTAGTCAGTCAGTTAGATAGTTCATTTAAGTTTAATGTTCCTGGCATCCATCCTGATGTGTTTGTATACAATAAACTACTTAAACAAACACCCAAGCCTCATCATCTTCTTAATGCACATAAGATGAGTGACACAGCTCACCACAGTTTGTTTAGGTGTTGGGATTTGTCTTTAGAAGGGAGCATGGCAACATGACAGCGCATGATGCACCAAAGGAAATGAAGTATGTAGGCAAATTCTCCACTGATACATGAATCATATGTAGTCCAGCTGAACAAATATGAGTGTCTGTTTTTCAGACTGTAACTCTTCATATATGTGTGTTAGTATTTTCTATAAGTGAACAAGGCTGGTTGTTTTGAAGGTGGCATGACTGGAAACCTCTTCATCCAAGACATTATTTGTATACAGTATACCTGGAGATATAATAGTTCATAGGTTCATATTAGGCTAACCATTTTAACCTAGCCAATAACCTGAAGTCAGAATCAAACTCTGTACCTTGTGTTTATGAGGCAAAGTCCTTAATCATTATGCCAAACCAACCCCAATTGGCACCAGAATGCTTATTCTCTCTTCATCTGGGTATGTATGTCTTTCTCTCTCTCTCTCTCTCTCTCTCTCTCCATCCTGTGAAGAATACCTTAATGAGCCATTTATGCACTAATGCACCAGACATCTTCATCATATCTGCCATGACTTCATCGAAGCCTGCCACCTTTACTGCCTTCATTTTCCTTAGTGTACCTTCATATTACTACTTTTAGTGTGGGCTCTTCCTCTTTCAGTGTAGGCTGTGCATGTGACAATACAGATTATGTGGAGTTTTCTTCATTTAGAAGCTTCTGGAAGTATTCCTTCCATCTGCCCATAATGCCATCTAATCTAATCAGAAGATTATTGCTGGCATCACTTATGAATGGTGCCTGCTGAATGTATTCTTTATCTGTATTTGACTTGCAACTTGACAGAGCTTCTTTGCACCACATGCTGACTCACTTTTCAGAAGCTGGTAGAGTTTCTTTGCCACTGTGATTGCTGAGCTAGCAAACCAGTATCACCCACTTTTTCTACACACTTTCTTTACTTTGATAATTCCTGGGCTTCCCACATTCCACTACCAGCTTGTTTAATATATCTTATTTCCATACCTGGCTCAACTGCTCATCTGTTATATTGCTTATGTAGCATTTATAGTGAAAATTTTATGGATTTTTAATTACACAAATGTTGATCTTTTTCATATTTTGGTGTATGCTTCTCTTAAGGGGGAATGGCTAAATTATGAGTAAGGTATTATTTTGAAGATGGCATCAATAAGGGCAAGCAGCCACAAAAATACAATGTCCATGTAGCACATTTGCAGACATATAACAGATTGTCAAATTATGAAACAAAAAAACCCTTCTGCATGTGACTGTGCAGCCTGCTGATCATACAATAAAGAAATGAAAAAGAACAAAATGGCTGATGTAGCGCCCTTCAACCCATGCGTGATGTTCGAAACAAATAACCATTCACCAACCACCAGACCATTAAAAATAAGTGAATCCATTAATTGAACTAAAATAATGATATAATAAAATATTGCAGTATGGTTAATCACTTTCGTCGGTCCACATATCTGGGACTTCTACAGAACCATATCCAATAGCATTTGTTGCATTTAAATATCTCATCAAAAAGATCATGAGAAGCATCATCCAATAAACATTTAAGTATCAATAAAAATGTTAATAAATGTGTAAAAAATTTTAAAATATTACAACAGGTTGCTAAAATACATTATTATATATTTTTATAAAAATCTAATTCCACAGAAATAATAAAAAAATACTTATTATAAATTACTGCATTTAACTTAAGAATGGGGGTAATAGATACTTCATCATTAAGTCCTAAACCATATGTTGCCCCTCTAGGTAATTGCAAATCAATTCCTTTTGCTCAAGTTTAATTTCCGAAGGACCACCACTTGGGTCTTGGGGTACAACTTCTAATATACCAAATACAAACCTAGAGGTAATACAGTTAAGGGTATGTTTGTAAAGGGCATTGGTAGAATTCTGTCTGGAAACAGCATACACATGCTCATAAATTCTCTTCCTAAATTGTCTTTCAGACTTACTCACATAGAATTTAGAACACGTTTTGCAAATGGCTATATATATATATATATACTACTCCCTTGATATTACAATTCCCATAGCTTAGCTGTATTTTATGCGGAAAAGTTCAAAACAAATATTCTTCCTGATGTCAGATTATGAAAATTAAGACAAAGCTTTAGCAAACAGTTGCAGTAAAGCAAATGGAAGTCCACTGTTGAAGCCAAGAACAGGGTATTAATCAGCTTTTCCTTGAAACTACATTTGTGGTTGCATGAAAGATTTTTCATTGCCTAATGAGTACTGGAATGTGGGCAAGGATGCACATAAAGTACAGTTGTGTAAACTTACCATAATTGTAGATGTTCCAGTATATTCACTGTTGCAGTCTCAACTAATGAAATTTCCTGCTGCGGAAGCCCTAGGCCAGCCTGACTACCAGAGAATGTCCTCCCCTCCAGGAGTTGGCAGATCCCCTGACCAATGTCAAGACATCTGGGTATAATAGGAGTCAGCCAGCACCATAACTTCAGTCCTTTCTTGCACCCAACAGAAACGAGCCCCCTGCTGTTCCCTACGGTTAATAGCTTTACCCCCAGGATACCAATGTGACTAGACTTCAGCCTAATCCAAACAATGGAGGGGGAAAAACCTAGATCTAGAGGAGGAAATGCCCTCCCACAACCTTTGCAGTAAGAGAGGAAAGAGTGAGAGAAAGAATACTTCAATAGTGAATGCACTTGAACATCTACATTTATGGTAAGTTTACACAATTGTACTATGTTCTTGTGTTTCACTGCTGTAGTCCTAACTGATGGGATGACTCCCAAAGTGGATAATATGGTGGGTGGAAAATTGTATTGAGAAAATAGGATGCCCTGCATAATTGCAGTTTCAAACCCAGGTCTAGACTTGGAAAAGGTTGGCAGGTGATAGTGTTTGGTAAAGGTATGCACAGAAGTCTAAGTAGTTGCTTCTAAAATGTCCTTAATGACCACCACTTTTAGAAAGGCAGTGCACTTAGCGGTAGCCCTGGTGGAGTGTGATCTAACAGAGTCTGGGGGCTTTTTTCCATAATTGTTGTAGCAAAACAAAATGCAGTGGGTGATCAATTTGGAAATTGTGTGTTTAGAAACTAGCCTTCCTTCAGAGTTACAAGCAAAGGCCATGAAAAGCTGGTCAGATTTTCTGACATTTTTTGCTGTCCAGATAATAAGGGTCTATATTATATTATCGCACGCTTACAAAAGCGAACAATAATTAATCAACCCCATGTAAGCAAAAGCTTACAATGTTGAAACCTCAGAACAGTGATTTTTTTCCAAGGGAAAAAAAATCGCTGTTCCAAAATAAAAAAAAAAACTTTAAAACATTACGTAATGTGGGGGCGAAGACCCACACCCCCTGACGTGGGGGGCTGTGCACCCACACACCCCTACTTAAATATACCAACTCCGGGATCTCACTACAGTGCCAAAAACGGCAAAGTAATGAAAGCGGCAAAGCGAATTCTTTCCCAGGGAAAGAATTCGCTGAAAAGCCGCTTCACTATTTTGCCTTTTCTCTCTTCTCAGTTCGATCAAGACACATTCAACAAACTGCGTCTGCGATCTCGTAATAGGAAACCAATAATAATGCAGTTGTCTATGCACATCCAGTGACTGGAGGATTCTTTCCCACTTAGCACTGAGCTCCATTCAGCTTTCATCTTGGAGAGCTTTAATCAAGTCGGTCACTAAGTAGCAACATACTCTACTAATTATATAAGATCCTTATTCTCTCTGTATGCAAACAAGTGAGCTCCAGAGTCTAAGATTAAAACTATTCCATAACAAAACTTTAGTTTAGTCCCAATTCTCTTAGCTTTACTCATCCTTAAAGAGCTTGCTTTTAGTTCAGTCCCAATTCTCTTAGTTTTACTCATTCTTAAAGAGCTTGCTAACAACATTTGTTAATAGACAAACAGCTACTGATTGTTTTTTGAGCTTTTCCGCTCCTCAGGTGCACCCCCGCTATGCTCAGGCTCACTTCGCTCCCCTCCCACCCCCCATATCATTTCTTTTATACCTAACCATTGTTATCACCCACTATGCACCCTACTTCCCCTTCCTGTTCTCCACACAAACCATAACTAACCCCTCCCCTCTCCCACACCACACTTGCAAATTATTACTTCTCCTTCCACTATCCAAATTACTCCTACCCCCCCACTCAAACATCGCCTAAGTAACAAGCTCTCACATATCTACCAGCAAAAATAAACCTACTACTAACTCCCCAATCACCAGTTTCAGTACTCTAGCACTCAGTACTCTTACCAATCATGCCTTTCTCTACTACTTTTTCTTGTACTACCTCCATTACTCCTCCTTCACACTCTCACCTCACTTACTATCCAGTTATCTCCAAATCTCAAAGTTCCTACAACACCTCATACTAGTGATACCTCATCTCCTTATCATTCATTTGCTATTTTTGCTTCTATCTTTTCTACTGAAACTCCTCTTCCTAAAATCAAAATTCTCCCAACCTACACCACATTCCCTAAAAATAAAACAAAATAAGAAGATTTTATCTTTAACTTATACAAATATAATTGCCACTGCTACCCTAATGTTCTTCTACTTGCAAGAAATAGTCATCCCAATCCAGGTCTCACTCAATACAACTCCACCTATAACTATAGTCCCACTAACCTATACACTTCTGCCCCCCCAAACAAATATCCTTTTACTCAATAAACAGTAGAAGTATATTAAACAAGGTTAGTGTACTTCATACTTGGATCTCAAGCCATACTCCTGATGTCATCACCCTAACAGAAACTTGGCTAAAACCCCAACAGCATGACAAAGACTTTCTCCCTCTTGGCTATAGTACACTGTGCCTTAACCCCCAAAAGAAAAAGGGTGGTGGAATTGCCATTGTTTACACTAACCACCTTACTCTGACAACTCCAAATAAAACTATCCCGTCCTTTTCCCCTGCTGAAATACTGACAGCCGACCTTGTATTTAACACTCATACCACCATCACAATAGTACTAATCTACATTCCCCCAGGGGATAACTTACCCCTGCTGGAAAGCATACTCTCATACTTCTTTCAATGGGTCCACTTCAAAATACTGACTTTCAAATACCTAAACTCAAAATACTGAGACCAAAATCTCTAAAGCTCAAAATGCTGAAACCTCAGAATACTGAAAACACAAAGGATATCAACACATTCCAGCACAAGTACATACTGAAACAAATAAAACACAAACCATATTACTCTCCTCCAAGTATAAGCAGGGGGGCAAGTCCCTCTTGCACCCCCTGCTACTTAAATATATATCCTCCAAGATTGCATTTTAGTGTAGTGAAGTGCAATCTCAGAGTTGATATATTTAAGTAGCAGGGGGTGTGGGGGGTGCAGCTTCCCACATGGGGAGTGCAGGGGGGCTTACCCTCCTGCCTATACTTGCAGAATAGTAATATGTTTTGTATATAGTTCTGCTGCAATATAGTTGTGTTGCTGTACTGTGTTTTTTTCAATATTTTGAGTTTTCAGTATTTTGAGCTTTAGAGATTTTGGTCTCAGTATTTTGAGTTTAGGCATTTTGAAAGTCAGTATTTTGAAGAGGACTCCTTTAAACAAATTCCGAATGAAACCATTATTCTTGGTGATGTCAATATTAATTGGTTAACTTTCTGCACCCCAGATTCTTCCTTACACATTAACTTGTACAGCTTTACTCAACTTAACCTATCCTTCTCACAATCAGTCACCAACTGGTTTCAGAGTTACCGGTCTGACCGCCAACAATCCATTGTATGGCAGAATGACATATCTCCCCAACTACCTGTCTCCATAGGGGTTCCCCAAGGATCCATCCTTGGACCCCTACTCTTCTCTGTTTTCACCAATAATCTAGCCTCTACCACCAAACATGGCACACTCATACAATACGCAGATGACTCAACCATCATCTGCTCAGCCCAGTCCCTACCCAAACTGCAAAAAGTCACACAGGAAGCCTTTTCCTCTGTTGAAACTTGGTTATCCGATGCCCAATTAATACTCAACCCAAACAAAACTAAAGTACTCATCTTCCAACCCACCAAACATACTCAAAACAACTCTCACTTTAACATCACAGCAAAAGACAACACCACTATATACCCAACTGAACACAGCAAATTGCTAGGAGTGGAAATAAACTAAAATTTGACATTCACATATCCATGACCATAAAAAAGTCCACAAAAAAATAGGAGCATTATACAGAAATAAGCAACTTCTCATCAAAGCAGCAAAGATTTCAATAGCAAATTCCCACCTTACCTTATGCCTCTCCAATATATACCAACCTAAGGCAATGCGATTTAAACAAGCTAGAGACCTGCTACAACAAAATTGCCAAATTTGCCACAGGGGCATCCTACCATAGTCACCACTATCTCTCACTTGCTGAGCTGGGCTGGCTTGAACTCCCTCACCTCCTTCAATGGTATCAACTCTCACTCGCCCACAAACTAGTAAACCATCCACAAAATGTCCCATCCCTCCAGAATCTACTCCAACCCTATCGCACCACCAGACCACTAAGATCCAGCAACAAAAATCACTTGCAGATCACTAAAGCCAGTAACTCTGATGGTGAAGCACTATTCTCTTGCACCATAGCCAAATTATGGAACTTCCTCTCACCCACAATTACCTCCATACCATCATGCACCCACTTCAAAAATTTACTAAAAGCACACCTAAAAACATGCTGGCTATGCCCTTGCAACTCCCACTCTAATATCACCCACCCCATCCAACCACTACCTTTCTTTCCACTCCACTAACTACCTTGATTATAGCAAGCTGAGATGCTCATAAGCCTAGTACTTATTATACAGCAGGAACTTCTTATTGTAACATTTGTTAATGTCTGTTATGTACTTCACAGATAAGGATTCTAGTTGTCTACTGATGTACTATGTTCTTCATCTGTAAATATGTTATAAGTAATTGTTATGTAAACTATTAATCGCTATGTAATCCAATGTAACTACTGTCTATTTTAACTGTGGAGCTTTTCTCCCCGGGCCTCCGCTGAAAATGGACCTACGTCCAGTCGGACACTCCCGGTCAACAAATATAAATAAATAAATAAAATCACTGATGCCACCCATACCAACAACTCTCATACACACAGCACCCTTATCGACTGGATTCTAGTCTCTCATCCCTCTAAATGTCACAATCCTGAAACCCTTCCCAACACACTAAATGATCACTCCCCAATAAAAGTACTTAGATATATCCCTCGCTTTACTAAACAGCATAGATTTATCACATGCCGCAAGCTTACTAACTTCCACCCAGACACCTTTAAATCTCTTCTCTCTAAAGTTAACTGGAATTTCCTTACCCAACTCCCTCTTGACAATGCTGTCCTGTCTTTCAACTCCACCTTTCTCAGTATTCTTGACTCACTTGCCCCACTTCGCACAGTCCATATTAAATCTAATATATTTCCATGGCTATCAAATTCCACCCGCATCCTAATGAAAAATAGAGACAGAGCATGAAAAACATGGGCCAAAATAAAGCTCTCTGCAGACTTGCTAAAATACAAAGAACTTAGAAATCAGACCAAAAAAAGTATTAATAAAGATAAAAAGAGACTTCTACTATAATCCACCCTCAGCCTTGAAATCTAACCCCCAAAAATTGGAACTCATTAAACCACATACTATATCCTGGTGGTCCCTGCTCCCCCAATCCTTGTCCTGATAAGACTCCCAGAGATACTGCCTCCACCTTAACACACGTCATTGACTGTATATTCAAACTATTTAACCCCAGCACCAACTTGTCTACCTTTAACAATATTTCAAACCACTCTCTATCAAATCCCACTATACTCTCATCAAATTCATTTTCCCTCAAACTTGTACCCACTAGCTACATCAAATCCCTACTCTCTAAACTCAAACCTTGCTCAGCTTCTACTACAACATTCCTTCGTTTTTCCTTCGGTTAGCTGCTGACATTTTTGCTCTCCCTGTATCTATCTTAATCAACTGCTCCATTTCAGATTCTAAAGTCCCTTCCATATGGAAACAATTCTTCACTCTACCAATACATAAAGGAGGTAACTCCTCAGACATTACTAATTTTAGACCAATTGCCATCCTCTCTCCTCTCTCTAAAGTTCTAGAAAACTGCATACATAAAAAAGTTATGCACTACCTACTCTCTGAAAATCTGCTCAGACCTACTCAACCTGGCTTTAGACCAAAGCATAGCCCTACTATCATTCCTTAATACCATATCCCTTGCCAGAGATAAACTTGTTTCCTGCCTATTCTTAGATCTCTCTAAAGTTTCAACACTGTCTCTAACCCTCTCCTTCTGCACAAACTAACCAACCTTAACTTCTCCCCTGCTACTGTTGCATGTTTTTTAGCTACCTCACTGACAGATTTCAAACAATGAAGTGGCAATCTGTACTCTCCCCTCCTCTCCCAGTTAAAATGGGTGTCCCTCAGGGTTCCATCCTTGGTCCACTACTTTTCAACATCTTCACTAATCTTCTTTATTCTTCCTGTCCTCAGTCATCACTGGTCCAATACGCTGATGACTCTACTGTCATCACTATTGCTGACTCTCCCTCCGAACTCATCTCTACAACACAGACTTTCTTTAACTCGGTAGAAAACTGTCTCTGATAACCAGCTTATCCTTAACCCAAAAAAAAAACTAAGCTACTGCTTTTTCTTCCTAAAAACTACAATCACATTAAATCCACTTTCACAATCCTGTCCCTCAATAACACACACATTGAGGTGGAAACTAGCACTAAACTCCTTTGTGTCATCATTGACAACCAACTTAAATTCAATCTACACATTAACAACTGTATCAAGAAAACTCATCAGAAACTAGGGCTCCTCTACCGTGACAAAAAGGCTCTCACCAGTGAAGCTAAAGTAACTCTCTTTTAGGCCTACCTCCTACCCAGGTCTATTATATGTCTCTCAAATTTTTACTTGCCTCAACTCCATACTTCTTGCCAGACTTGAATCTCCCTACAACAAGATAGCCAAATTTGCAACCCATCAGACTTACAAGTCACATCACTTTCTCTCACTCAGACACCTTAACTGGCTTGAACTACCTCACCAGCTTTGTCTCCCTCAACTTCAGATCAACCACTCCATCCTTTATCTGCCTTCTTACTGTCCTACCCTATCATCTGTCATCTCCCACTATTCACTTGATAGATCCATCTGGAGCTCTAACCTAGATCTGCTACAAATCCACAAACCTAAAACTAAGAAAGGATATATTCTCTATAGCTATACTCCTTATAAGGCCTGGAACAAACTTCCACTAGAGATCAGTTCACTCAAGCAACTTATTCAATTCAAGCTAGCCACTAAAGAATACCTATTAAGCCAATGGACCTGCCTGTGTACCCACCCCCTTAAACAGCTTACCAACCCTAACTGCACACCTCTATCTGCTCCCAACCTATGTAACTTTCTCCAACCTTCTAGACCTTGTCTCACATTAGCTTCTCTAACCTAAGCACATTACATACATTCTTATCTACATAATGTAAGATGTTACATCTGGTGACAAAACTATTGTTAGTCCTTCTGAATGATGTAGGGATTCTAAATCTGACAGACATAATGATAAGTTTACTGTAGTAAATTCTTGTTTTTCATGTATATGTTGCTTTGAATATTTTCTGTAAACCAGTTGTTGATTGTTTACTTATTTTTGTAAATGATAATCTATAGAACATGTGGAGCTTTTCTCCCCCAGGCCTCCATTGAAAAAGGGCTACTTAGCTCAGCTGAACAAACCCAGTCAACAAATGTAAAATAAATAAATAAAATTCTAAGGGATAGGGAAGAAGGTAGGTAGATGGATGCTCTGGTTCACAGAGAGCTCTGTAACCACTTTGGACATAAAGGACGGATTGGTCCTAGGAGAGACTGTCAACATGGAACATGATGAAAGATTCTACACACATAATGGCCTAAAGCCCTGATACCTTCTAGCTGAAGTAATGGCTATCAAAAGAGCTGTCTTCCAGGTCAAGAGCTTGATGTCTGCAGAGGCAGCTGGATTGAATGGGGGAGGGTGAGCTTCTCCAAAATGAAATCGAGATCTCACAGAGAAGCTGGAGTTTTTCTCTGGTGTCTAATATGAATAACCTCTCTCAGGAACTGTTTCATGACAGTATAGAGAAAAGAGGGGATTGAGTGGGCTGATATATATTGAAATGTCTGAAACGTAAATCTTAATAAAGGAATGATAAAGTCTTTTGTCAAAAAAGTATGAGAAGACCAGAGAAATCTGAGAGTGAAGAGGGTTCTGTTCCTTTTTTCTGTACAATATAATAAACATCTTCCATATGGCAGAGTAAGATTTTGTACTAGGTCTTCTGGCTTCTTTTAGAATGTCCAGGACCTCTTTGTCAAGGGATTTCCCCATCCAGTGGGGTCAAAATATCAACAAAGCTGTCAGTTTGAGAGTGTTCAAATGATGGTGCCCTTGTTCTGCATCAATAAGTCCCTCATTTGGGCAAGAGCCACGGTTCATTCTTGCTGAGAAAGAGCATTAGGGGATACTAACACTGCTTTGGCCAGTCTGGGGCTAGTAGAATGATCACTGGCCCTTCCTCACTTATTTTCAGTAACAACCTGGGGAGTAATAGAATTGGAGGGAAAGCACAGAGGAATAGACCTGTCTATTAGAAGGAAAAGGCATCTGTCCTTCAGGTTGACTTGGTTTTGGCTCTTGAACAAAACATTTCCAACATCGTTTTCTTTTGTGGTAAAAAGGTCTATCTCTGGCACACCCCATTCTCTAGCTATGCTGAGAAAAAACTTCCCAATGCAATTGTCACTCATGAAGGCCTAACAGACTCCTGCTTAGGTGATCTGGCACTTGATTTCTTTCTGATGGTGGTACTGATCCATGAGGTGCAGACCTGGGGAGTTTGCTGTTTCCCAAAGATCCATGGCTAGGTGACAAATAGGCTAAGAGTGAGACCCCCTTGCTTGCCTATGAACCATATAACCATTGCTATTGTCTTTCTTTACTAGGAGCATGCCTGGTTTCCACTGGTCATTGAATCCTATCAGGCCTTTTTGGACTACCAACAATTCTTTTTGGTTGAAGTATTTGATTTTGAGATGGGTGTCCCATCTGCTCTGTGTCCATAAGTTGTTGTAGTGTGCCTTCTGGTTATTTCTGAGGCATTTGTGGTCAGTGCTTGGTTCTGAGGAATTATCCTGAAGGGAGGGCCCATATTGTGGGAGCAGGCGAAGACCCACCAGGCAAAATCTTTCCTGAGACAAGGGAGAAGCTTCACCCTGCAGCTGAGGGATTGGAAGTGCTGTAGATTCCTCATGTGAAGTCTGGCAAGGGAGATCATGAGGATGCAAGAGGCCATGTAACTCAAGGCTCTAAGGAACTTCCTGGCAGTGAGGTGGTTTCTGTGAAGACATTTGAGGAAATATTTTGTTAGAAAGGTTAATTTTTCCTGAAGGAAGAAAGCTTTTTGAAGACAGGAGTCCAACAAAGGTCCCAGAAACACAATCCTTTTCATGGGGATGGTCTGAGACTATTGGAGATTGATGGTGAACCCAAGGTTAGCTAGGGTTTCTTGGGTGCATTACAAATCCAATTTAAGTTTCTCTAGATTTGTTGCTTGAATAAGGCAGTCATTTTGATAGGAATAAATCTGAATGTCCTTTGACCTGCGGAAGGCTATCATTGGAGCGAGGCACTATGTAAATACCCTGGGAACAGTGCACAAGCCAAAGGGCAGAGCACAAAACTGATAATGCTTCACATGTGCTCTGAAGCATAAAAACTTCCTGTAAGTTTTTTTTTTGGGGGGGGGGTTTGGAGGTATTATGCATCTTTTAGATCTAGGGTAATTATGTAGGCCCTGGGGAGATCAGTTTTTGAAGGGTTAGCATTTTGAATTTTGGCACCTGCATGAATATGTTAAGCTTTGACAGGTTCAGGGTACGTCTCTAGGTACCTTATTTTCTTGGGACTAGAAACAGTATTCAGTAAATTCCCTTTCCCTCTAATTTTTTTTTTGTGTACTGGTTCCACAGAACCTTGGGTACACAGTAGCTGATTTATTTTTTTTTGCCTCTGTCTTTTGATTTAAAGGCATTTCTGGGAAGCCTGAGTGAGTTGGCGATTGCTTGAACCAAAGTTTGTAGCCTCTTTTTATGATCTTTAATACCCACTGATCATTGATAATGTATGTGTTCACTTTTTAAGAAGAGGGGCAGCTATCCTCCTAGTCTTGATAGTGAGGTTGGGGTGGGACTTAAGGGAGGGGGAAAAGGAAGGAACATGGATGAGTCATGATTGCTCCCTGCTGAGACCCTTTTGATGGGATACCGCAGGTCTATTAGAGTCAGCTTCTCACGGTTTTGGATGCTGGTGTTGCCTTTAATTCCTGTCCCTTCTGAGTCTCCTATGTCTTGGTTTAGACTGGGAGGTTTGAAAGGACCAGTGATTGGTAGGATAATTTTAGCTGAAGCAGGGTGGTTGATCCTGAAGAAAGTCCTTGACAGTCTGAAAGGACTTAGCATTATCCTCCATCTTTTAAAGTACTGCTTCAGTCTTAGGACTAAAATGTAGTCTTTGTCAAAGGGAACATCCAAAAGACTTGATTTTACATGCTCAGGGAGAGATTGTTCCCTCAGTCAGGCATGTCTTTTAAGAACTGATCCTGTAGCTGCTGCCCTACTAGATGCTTGCAGAGCATCATAGCCACACTGCAAGAGTGCTTAGCTACTTGAGAATAGGAGCTAAATAGGTCTAGCAGTTCCTTAGAGAAAGCCTTATTTTCAATCCCCTCTAATTTTTGCTTCATCTGGTCCAAGAGGTTCTTGTGATACTTGACCATATGGAATTGGCCATTTAGGACCCTCATTGCCAGGGTAGTAGAGATGTAAACTTTCTTCCCAATTCTGTCCAAGGGTCTACTTTATCTGTTAACAGGGAGGTTTAAGAGGTGCCCTTAGGACTCTGAGTCACCACTTCAGGATCCACTACAGGTTTCTTAAAAAAATGTGCCTAAGGGAATCCAGAACTCTGTGAAATCTGTCTGGCTTCTGAGGAGTGGGTGGGAGGGAGTCGGGTTGTATGGAACAGTCCATACAAGACATTGGTCACTAGCTCTAAGACTGGAGGAATGGCACAAGGTTTATCCTCACAAAGTTTTAGGAATTCCCTTACCCTCTTCTTTGACTGATCGTAATCCTAAGCTTCTTATTTGAAGTGTTCCCTCAGGGTGTACAGGGTCTCACTACAAGTTATGTCTTCAGGGGGTGAAGCCAAGGATAGGGTCCTATTAAAGTTTGAACCCCCATAGGAAGCAATAGACAAACCTCCCTCAAAGGTGGATTCCTCATTGTCCTCCCCTGAATTAAAAGAATCGAAGACTCCTGGGGGGAGATGTCCCTTTTCCTTTTACTAGGAGAAGATATAAGATAAGGATCTAAGACCCAACACACCACCGGAGAACAAACTTAAGCCCATCTGTCCAAAGCATTATACTTCTTGTCAAGTGTCAAGACAGTATTGGGATGGGCAAAGCCTTCACTGGGTCTGTCACTTTTAATTTCTCCAAATCATTTGGGTTTCTAATACCTTGACAGGAATGGATCCCATTCTTAAGTCAAAGTATGATTAAAGTTCATGAAATTAGTATTGTTTCAAACTTTGATGTCAGCCAAAGGTGCTCTTCACAGCACCCACAATGTACCCAGTAATGACGCCTTCTGCAATTTGTACGGGGTTACATCTATTGGTAACATATCTAAATATGATTGTAGACTCGTTTTTATAAGACCTGTTGCTCCTACTACTATTGGAACTGTCTGGGTATCTTTCTT
This sequence comes from Protopterus annectens, assembly GCF_019279795.1. Classification (NCBI taxonomy): domain Eukaryota; kingdom Metazoa; phylum Chordata; order Ceratodontiformes; family Protopteridae; genus Protopterus; species Protopterus annectens. The sequence goes on from NC_056731.1 coordinate 372,890,863, forward strand.
CCACATTGCTGTCATTTCTGCCAGCATATCCTGATATTTTATGACTTTATGTCTTTCTGTACACAGACACTGTAGTCACTGGGTGTGGTGATTTCAATGATCAATGCTACTTTTGTCTTCTTTTCATATAACACTATATCCAGTTTGTTGTTAGCATCAGCTCATGCTCTAGAAGGATGCACTTCCACTCTTAAGACTACAGCCCACATGACTGCAAGGCCATCTGTGGAATGTCTGTGGGATGTCATGGATCTGATCTGCAAGCCATGGTAGTTGCTACTTTAGCCACAGTAAACTGCTTGCCTTTAAGTTACATTAAACATTCAAGGTCTAAATTAAAAAGTTAAACTAACAATTTGTAATTGTTAAAATCTTAAATAACTGTTCAGGATAAAGCTACACGTTCATTGGATTAAAGTAATTTCAAATGAATTCAGTGGTTACAACTAAATTTAGACCAAGAGTAGTACACACAATATCTATGGTATTTAAAGCACTCAAATTACCTGTGTTGCACACACTTTGGAGAATTGTATTGCAGGATATTGCAGTATTACTGTTAATATCACCACAAACATTACTGCAGGTGAGGAAGAAAAAATAAAACAGGGGTATAACTCACAGTCCCAGTTTGTTCTTTAGTATTACAGACTCTACTGCATTTATGGACTTGAAGACTTCTTTTCTAAATATAACCCAGTTTTAGTAGTTGTTGTTGGTCTTTTCAGCTTTTCCCGGTTAGGGGTCGCCACAGCAGAACTCCGGTCTGCTAATGATTGGCAGTAGATTTTTTATGGTGCCAAGTTGCCAGCCCGACACAAAACCTTCAGCGAAGGCATGCCCATTCACGCATGTCTTTCGGGGGCCACTCAACAACCGGGAGGACATGCAGACTCCACACAAAAGGCACTCCAGCCGTGAATCGAACTGGAGAACCTCTTGCTGTGAGGCAACAACGCTACCGCTGTACCACCGCAGCTACAATAACCCAGTTCTAGTAGTTGCCATTTCATCAATATAGACTTTCACGATTGCCTCCTGGCACTTCTGGTAACCCTTTAAAAAAAAAAACTGCACACTTTGGTGCTCAGTCATGTTTAAAGTGAGTTACTTTCTAAATGTAGGATTCCTACACCTTGGAGTATCCAAAGGCACAGGGAAGTCAGAGGTAGTCCATACAAGTAGTAGGTGTACTGTCAAAATGTTTTTAAAAAGTTAATGATACATTTCATAATTTGCTGTTTGTTCAGATTTCTGCTTAATTTTGAAGTGTTTGGACGTGCAGTGTCATGTTTTGTACTTTCGAAAAGCAAACAAAGACTTTATTGTGTTTGCAAGGTCTGGAGAAAATATTAATTGGTCACTTTAGTTACTGGACTTTTCTGAAACTATGCTGAGAGAAGTTGACACAAAGCTAGTTATCTAACAATGGAAAATTTAAACCTGCTGCGAAACACTTTACAAAGTTCTTAGCAGCTGGGGAATATTTATTTATTTATTTATTGGCATTTGTTTACCAGGAAGGTTTGACTGAGCAGAAGCCCATTTTCAATGGAGGTCCAGAGAGAAAAGCTCCAAATTATTACAAAACATTTTAAGAACAATAATTTTACAGTCTTCAAAAATAAAAGAAAAACATCTACAGTTTAAATAATTATAGCAAATCAGACATAATATAAAAATATGGGTTAAAAATCATTATGTTATATGACAATCATTTAATATTTACAGAAATTTTAGACAGTTTATGGAGAAAGTAAAGCTAAGTTAGTCTACTACAAAATGAATTGCAATATGAAGTGAGGGAAAAAAGGCTTATGGTATATTCTGAGAGAAAGTCAGGGAAGAGAATTTGATGGAAGTAAGTGAAGAAGGGAGAGTAAAGAGTTTTAAGGAATGAAAGGTACTTGTTCACATTTAGGGATATAGTTCTGAGCAAGAACAGAGACAGATTTTAGATAGGAAGTCTTTCAGAGTGGTTTTGAAAGAAGAAAGGGAGTATATTTACCTGATGGATACAGGTAAGTAATTCCAGGTCTTAGCAACCTTGTACAACTACATAGAGTGCCCAGCAGATTTGATAGGTTTGTAGACAGACAGGAGATTTTAGTCATTAGATTGTAATGACAAACTGGGAACATTGTTGTATAGAATGTTTTTAAGAGTTGGACAAACAGATGGATGCCTGATAATTTTACAGATGGGGGGAAAAAAAGATGACTGGAATGGCTAAAAAAGTTATGGATTCTCACCTTCAACCATAAGAGTTTTTGTGACATCTTCTCATCCTATTATGCAGGTAGGTAAGTTGCATATCTAGGATACACATCTAGACTTCCTTAGACTGCAAGGGAATTTGAGATTCCAAGTATTTATTTTGTCCTGTAAATGATAAACTGGTTCAGACTGCTGATACCCAAGAAGGGAATGTAACTAAAACTTGGAAACTAAGAAACAAAATTAGAATCCCTTGCCTCTGTGGTTCCATTTTAAAGGTTTCCATCCTCAAACTCAGAGTTCTTTGTTACAAGACAAGGATAGAATTATGGATAAGAAATTAATCTTTTATCCGAAATCTATGGAATTCTCACTTCTTATCAATTCTAATTTTCACATATAGATCATGGATTAATGCCAAATGTAATAAGAATACCTTCTTCTTGCCTCATCACCGTGGGCATAAGGAGATGCAGAGAGAGATTCCAAAGGGCCAAATCTTCCATTGCTAAAATATCTCACTGTGTTTCACTGCACAGCAGTACCTTTTTACTGAAAAAGATTCGGTGAGATGAAAATAGCCCCCACTATTTTGACATCATTTGATGAATACTCAGGTGGTGCTCCTGTATCTTATAATAGAAGGGGATACTAGATGGCAAAATTCTTACCTCTCCTTTAGTGTTCAACAAATCTCTCCTGAATAGAGTCAACAAAGTGTCCTGTTACGGAGAGCATTCATGATTTTGCATTCAGCAACAGTAGGTGTTCAAATTATTACTGCTGCAGTAGCCTTAGTTATATGAATTATATCCTACTAAGGATATAATGGCCAGCCAGCTTCTAAATCTTCAGGACACCTTCCATGGTTCCAAACAGTTAGTCAGCTCAACCTGAACAGACTACAAGTTAGGTGTGAGCACCAAACCCTTCAGAGCCTTCGTGCCAACATAGGGATGGAAGCTAAAACTCTTAAAAGGACAATGCTAGGAAAATAAAATTAGTGACTATACCCAGGCGTAAAAGAAATGTAAAAATAAGGGGGAGGAAGGGAGGGAACAGCTACTACAGCAGTCATCATTCAACCATCTATGGTTGTGGCAAGTTTACTTACATAATCGTATTATGTTCATCATAAGAATGACTGTTGCAGTAGCCTTAGCTATATATGTAGATTAACACACCTTAGACTGACTGACAGGAGGAAGGATGAGGGTCCAGGAGCCACTGGAGAATATTTAGAGCAAAGCCTATCCAAGATCTGGAGAAGGAACCAAATTTATAGTGCTTTGTAAAAGTATGAACAGAGGACCAAGTTGCTGCTTCTAGAAAAGTTCTAGAATCCAACCCTTTCCAAAAAGCCAAACATGAAGCCAAGGTCCTGGTAGAATGAGCCTTGAACTTGCCTGAAATTGCTTTGTTGTAGTGGGTATAACAAAATATAATAGCATGAAACAACCATTTGGAAATAGTCTGCTTTGACACAGGTTGTCCTTTGTTCTTACCTTCACAAGAAATAAACAACTGATCAAAGTTCCTGAAAGATTTTGTTCTGTGAAGATAGTACCCAAATTTTATGTGGACATTCAAGGTATGGAATATCCTTTCTCCCTCATGTTTAAGTTCTGGAAAGAAGACAGGGAGATGGATAGCTTGGCTTAAGGTAAACTCAGATACCACTTTAGAGATAAAAGTAATTTTAGTTCTTAAGGAAACTCTGTCTTTGTGGAAAATGAGAGATGGCTAACCCACTAGAAGAGCTTGCAACTCAGATACTTTTCTTGCAGAGGTCAGAGCAATTAGTAACACTGTTTTCGTGCTAAGATCCTCAAGTTATCTTGATTAGCTGGTTCAAATGGAGCAAGAGTTCATTTTTCTAACATAAAATTAAGATCCCAAGGAGGAGCCACCTCTTTTCTAGGAGGCTTTGAAAGCAACACCCTTTTCAAAAACATTCTTACCTAAGACTGCATTGAAAGGGGGGGGGGCATTGTCAGATATGCTAAAATGAACTTGACTGAAGAGTGAGACAGGACAGAGGATAGTAGCTCATACATATAATGTAAAACCAGAGAAACGCTATCCAAGAGCGGGTGCTTGATCATTCCATTTCACCAACTAGAAACCATTTTCCATTTATTAATATATTATTTTCTAATAGCAGGTTTTCTTGTCTTCTTTAATACCTGAGGCACATTGTTTAAAAAAGGTGTTTAAAAAAGGTGCCTAAAAGATATTAAGATTCTGTCATCCAGATAGTCGGGTGTAGTTTTTGCAGCCTGGGGTGTGTCATACACCCCTGGTTTTGCGTAAGTAGATCCAGTTTGTGAGGAAGCTTGTGGTAATTGCCCCTGGCCATTTATAAAATAGGGAGAACCAATGGCTGATCCAGAAGGAAATCACCAGAATATTATTTGGGAGTCCTTTTGAATCTTCAGAATGACCCCTGATGTAAGTGGAAATGGTGGAAAAGTATATAGGAAAATTCCTAGCCATGGGAAAGAAAACACATCTGTCTTCCAGGCCTTCTAAGTCTTGGAGCAGAATGTTGCCAACTGATCATTGCCAGTGGAGGCAAAAAGATCTATTTCTGGTGTTCCCCATAGCTGGCTCAATTCCTAGAAGATTCCCATGACTCAATTTCCATTCATGAGGGTCTGTCCTGGTCCTGCTCAACTTGTCTGACACACAATTTTGCTCTGATGGCATGTAAGATGCTTGCAGAGTGAGAGTATGTTGAAACGTTATATCCCAGGCTACACTGGCATCTACACAGAGAGTAAGCTCTGACCCCACCCCCACTTGTTTATACCACATAACTGTGTTGTTATCTATAAACACTTTTAAAGGTCTCAGGGACCATAAATATTTGAGAGAGTAAACAGCACTTATAAGTGCTAAAATCTTTTTTATGTTTATGTGTTGCGTTTTGGCCTATCTTTACTTTTCCAAATGTTCTGCACTTTTATACCCATAGACACTGCTTCTCAAGCAAAGACTTAGATGTCTGTTGTGGCTGACAGTGGTAGAGCTGAGAGGGGGTAATGGAAAAGCTGAATTCTGAGAAATTTAGAGTCTTCACCAAAAAATCTCCCCTTTTACATACCCCAAAACTGAAATATGAAACATCAGGGGATGTTAGTATTGGAACCATACATATTTCTAGTATGACTGGATTTTTCTCATGTGATCTGGCAAGAGAAAGCAAGAAAATCATAGATTCCATGAAACCCAGAAGCCTGAGGAATTCCCTTGCTGAGACAGTAGTCTGAGTGAAAAAACTCATTAATAGATATTTTTCCTTTTTTTATATTTCTTTAAGTGTTTTAGGTTTCTAATACCATGATGAGATAGGACCTCATGCCTAAGTCAAAGTATGATTAAAGTTCATGAAATTAGTGTTGTTTCAATCTTTGATGTTAGCCAAAATTGCTATTCACAGCACCTGCAATTTTCCCATAAATGACTCCTGCAATTCATTAGGAGTTACATGTATTGGTAGCATATCTAAATAAGACTAAATTCTTTTTTAAGAGACCCATTGTTCTTACTACTATTGTAACTGTCTGGATATACTTCTTCCACATTGCCCTCATTTCTGCCTGCAAATCCTGGTATTTTATGACTGTGTCTCTCTGTATGTAAGACACTATAATCACTGGGTGTAGCAATTTCAATGATGAAAACTACTTTTGTCTTTTTTCATGGATTACTGTATCTGGTTTTCTCATGTCTATTTTATGAACTGTTGGTAGTGTGTGATCCCATGTGATATAATCTTCATCATTCTCTATAACGCTTTGTGGCACATTTCCAATGCTTCTCAGCTACTTCAATGTCATAATATTTGCGCAATCCCTTATGTATCAGTCTTGCCACATTATTATGCCTTTCAGTATACAGGCCCTCTGCCATTAGTGTATCACACTCAGCAACAAGATGCTCGACTGCTTCCATTTCTGTTTTATAGAACCTGCATTTGTCTGTTTCACCCACATGTTCAATGGATTTTGTAAACCAACATGGACATAGTCAAATATTCTGGGGTGCTAATATTAACCTTTCATCTTTTAGTTTAAATGCACTTCTCCTTAACAATTCCTGCATCAGACCCTGACTGATACGAGGTTGTTCCAGGAGTTTTCTGTAGTTGCAACTTGCAACTATATTCATGCCCTTTCCACATTTCTTGCCTTTTCATATGGTCCTTCTTATATTCTTTCATTTTTTGGCACATTCAATTGCTGCCTGATTTTTGTCTACTTCTGGCTTGCTTTCCATTTCTGTTCAACACCAACATGCTTCAGCTAAACTAAGCAGGGAAGTAATCTTAAATTTGTTTTCTTCCTGTTTCAAAACTTACACTGTGTTTGGATCTGATGAGGTTAGCAGATACGTATGCAGTCCTATGATTGCAGATCATCTGTGTGGAGACATGCATGAATGGGCGTACTTTCGTTGAAGGCTATGCGTCAGGGCTGGCAACTCTGTAGGTAAAAAATCTACTGCCAATCATTAGCAGACCGGAGTTCCGCTGTGGTGACCCCTAACTGGGAAAAGCCAAAAGACACAAACAAACATAATCAATTTTGAGGAGGCCCACACCTCCTTCAGAACAAGGATTATAAAATCTTGGTAAGCACTTATATGTCATTTGATAAGCATGAAGCATTTTTCTTGTTTTTCTGTCTAACTAATCCAATACCCTTTGGGGCCAGTCAATCACCCCAAAACTCAGGTTAAAACAGGAAGAGAAAATTGGTTTATAGCTTGGACTTTGTTCCTAGATGTCAGGGCTGTTTTCAGTATTCATTTTAATCTTCTAAAATATTCTTTACTGAGTTTTGTTCACATTTGTTCATGTTTTATTGTTGATCCTTCATCAATTCTCAAATGTTTATACAGTCTGTCCTTCTCAAGTTCCTTTATATCACATTCCTATCCCATATTGATATTTACTTGGTGCTGCGGCTTTCCTGCTTTAAATGTTGTTTTTGAACATTTATCAACACCAAATGACATTGTTATATCACCTGAGAAAGTTTTCAACACTTCCAGTTCTCTCAACTCCTCATCTGACAAATTGTGCAATTTTAAATTATCCGCAAAAAGACGATGAGAAGTCTTTACACTTTCATTTTGTCTGGGAGCCAAACTGTAACCATGACCTAATCTGTTAAATACAGAGATTAATGGGTTAAAGGCAAGATAAAAAAGCAGTGGTGACAGAGTCACCCTGGAATATCCCCTTTGATTTTTTTATCCCTGGAATAATAATTTGTCATTTATCACGACTTAGCTGCAAAGTTCTTTGCCACTGTTTCATAGGCGCCATAATGCAATCGATCAATGTAGGGTGTATCTTATACAGCTGCAAGCACTCCTTTACCCATGAATGTGGGATACTGTCAAATGTTTTTTTGTGAGCTATCCATGTCATATTTAAATTCTACCCCTTTTTCCAATTCTTCATTATGTCTTTATTTAATAACAAATGATCCTTTGCTCCATATGACTTTTTTTTGCTACCATTTTGTTCTATTCCATGATTGAATTTTCTTCTAAATGACTATAAACTCTGCCGGCATCAATTCCAGTATATAGTTTATACATTGTTGGAAGGCAAATTATTGGTCTATAGCTTTTAGGAAAGCTTGCAGGTAAACTCTTAAGAAGAAGGTTGTTGTGTGTTTGGAGTGTGCATATCAGTAGTTCTTACACGGGGTTAAATCTTCATGTAATGATGTTAATGCTTTTATCTAGAAATTAGGTACCGCATCTGGGCCTGGGGTTTTCCAATTGCAAGCTTTTCTTAATTTTGTTTCAGTTTCTCTGGCTGTTACTTCATCCCATTTCATATCCTGTACATTTGAACTTCTTACTGTTTCTTTTACTTCTTCTATCCGTTTCTCATCTTTGTTATGTTCCACAGGGTCTTCACATATTTTTCTCCAAAATGTGTCTATTTCTGCTTTTTTAGTGGTGTTTCTATTCCTTTTGCTTTGTTTCCCAATTCTCTATAAAACTTTTTTGGATCATCAATGAATTGCTTATTTTGTACTTTACATTATCTACTAAGATTTTCTGCCTGTGCTGATGTCTTTAGTTTATCATTTGCAATAGTGCACGATAGAGCCTGGTCTGTTCTAATACTGTGCTTTGCTTTTACCACATCTATTTTCTAAGTATTTTTTTAGCTGTCCTTGCTTCTATAGTCTATCAGTGACACTTCTTTATAGTTTTCTCTGTATGATACTTCCATGACGTCATTTGATTTCTTCCCTTCTTTTCCCTATTGCCCTGAATTTTAGTCTTAACACTTCATCTGTCGTTAATTTTGCTGCACAGTAATATATCCTATTTACTTCTATTATATCACATGAATTTCTGTTAATGATCTTGATTATTGTGTTCATTTGTTGCATCAGAATTCTAACATTTTGTGTCTTATTGACTTTCTGTGATCTGTTTCTTTCATCGATTTTAATGTCAATCCACTTCTATTAAATCAAGAAACTCTTCCCTTAGATCTTTTTCTTCTAAACTGAGGGGACGTTCTTTATTCTCCGTTTCCTGTGAGCAGTCTACAGAAAGTTCCAGAACATCTTCCCGTGACATATTCTCTTCAGGTGCATCCTGCATTATCTGTTGCTCTTTCATATGGGAACTCACTGGCCTATCACTCCACAACATTGACTGTGTTAGAGTTGCCACAGTTTCCTGTTCCTTCCCCTGCTGTGAAACTCCAACTAAACTTTTGAACTGTATTCCTACTGAAGGGTACAGAGTATCTTCATGTGGCAACTTATCAAATTCTTCCCATTCTACCTATTTCTCCTTAATTTGGAGACTCAGTGTTCCATCATTCTGCAACATTACCAGAGTTGGGTTTTCTACACTATATCCTTCACTTCGCAGGTAATCCATAAAAAGAAGTTATGTACTCACCATAACATTCCATGCTTGTTGTCTGTCTTCGCCTTCATTCTTACCAGGATGGGTTCGGATCCGATCCCCAGATCTGTCTCGGCCTTATATACAAGCTCAAGGTCTTCCATTACCTCATGGATAACCCCTATCCCAGCATGCACTAGGAAAGCTCCTCAGATCTTGTTTGCAGTTATAATAAAGAGAATACAAAATAAAGGCAGTTTAATACCTTAGAGAGCAATAAAGAAGTTTAGAGAATAATGATATCCAATTGCAACTACTAAGTCTTCCAGGAGTAAAATGGCAGGGGGAAGGAGGATGGGATGTAAGAATGAAGGCAAAGATGGACAACACACACATGGAACATTATGGTAAGTACATAACTTCTTTATGTGTTGTTGTCCTATCTCGCCTTCATTCTTACCAGGATGGGACAGCATCCTAGCACCATCTTTCTTGGGTGGCTCAAGGGAGAATATTCTTCAGAATCATGGAACCAAAAGAGGCCCTGTTCCTGGAGGCCAAATCGACTTTGTAATGAGTGACAAAGATATGTCGTCTTGCCCATGTTGCAGCAGCACAAATGGAATCAATTGGTAGTCTAGCCAGAAAGGTGAAAGAGGTTGCAATGGCTCTTGTAGAGTTGGCTTTAACTCTATGGGGAAGATCTCTGTTTTGAGATTTATAAACGAAGGTTATGCAATCTGAAAGCCATTTTGAAAGTGTCACTTTAGAGACTGGAGTACCTTTCTTCAAATCTGAATAAGATATAAATAGTTGGTCGGATTTTCTGAAGTCCTTAGCCCTGTGTAAGTAAAACATAATTTTCTATGCACATCCAGTTGGTGTAACATGTATTCTGCCTTATTCTCATAATTTGGATAAAAGACTGGCAGTTCTATGAATTGGTTCAAATTTGATTCTGAACACACTTTTGGCAAAAAAGAAGGGTTTGTTTGTAAGGAGACCCTGTCTCTATGGAACAAGTAGGGGGGCTTTATTGACAAGGCTTGCAGCTCTGACACTCTTCTAGCAGAAGTAACTGCTATCAAGAGAATAGTTTTCCATGTCAAGAATTTGAGTTTGCAAGATGATGCTGGCTCGAACAGGGGAAAAATTAAATGAGATATGACAAAATTTAAATCCCATGGTGGTGGAGGGTCTTTGATAGGTGGTCTTAATAATAAGGTACCTTTAAGAAAGACTTTGCATATTCTGTGAGACATAATATTGAAGCCTGATTCACCTAAATGGAAACTGGATATCGCTGCTAGCTGAACTCTAATGGTAGCTGCTGCTGTGCCTTCATTGAATAGTTTTGCCAAGAATTCTAGTATGGAACGTACCTGGGCATAAAATGGGTCAATATGATTATGAGAAGCCCATAATGAGAATCTTTTCCATTTACTTCTATATATCTTTCTCACTGAAGCCTTATGAGAAGATATTAGGATATGTTTAACTGATGAAGAGAGGTTAGGAAACCTGGCTGTGGTTGGAATCGGAACAGCCAACCTGTCAATTTGAGAGTTTGAAGGGAAGGATGGAGTGTTCTATAAGTCAGAAAGTCCAGAACTGGGTCCCGAATCCAAGACTTCTCCCAAAGATGAGGCCACAGGAAGGGGAACCAGATATGACGAGGCCAGTATGGGGCAATGAGTATCAAGTCCTTCCCCAAGCAATTGGCTTTCTACAGAACTTTGGGTATTAATGGGATGGGAGGAAAGGCATAAAGGAGACCCCGAGGGCCAATCGTGGACAAATGCATCCCTTGGTGACTTCCCCAGAGGTGGGATAATGGCAAAGTAGCTGCTGTATTTGACATTCATAGATTTCACAAAAAGGTTGCAGCAAGGCTGGCCCCATTTGCAGAACATCTTTTCCGCTACTTCTTGTTTTAGGGACCACTCGTGAGGCATCAGATTTGCTCTGCTGAGTCTGTCTGCTATCACGATGGATTTCCCGGGGATATGCATTGCTATCAGAAAGCATTGGGAGGAGGTCACCCACTGTCATACACTCAGGGCCTCTCAACAAATGGGGTAAGATCTAGTTCCTCCTTATTTGTTTATATACCATACAACTGACATGTTGTCTGTCTGTATTGCAATAGTTCCCAGCAGAAGAGAATTCCAGAATGCTTGCAACTCCAGTAGCACCGCTCTCATCTCTAGGACATTGATGAGCAAATGGGCCACATGATCCTGCCAAGTGACTTGGACTGTCTTTCCCAGATAATACCCCTCCACCCTATCTGAGAGGCATCTGTGGTCACTGTGGCTAATGGTTGGGTAAGTACAAATGGTCGACCTAGCATCACATGAGTGGAGTAAAGCCACCAATGAAGGTATTTTTTGCAAGATTCTGTTATCAATATTTTGTGGGACATAGGCAGTTCCTGCATCGACCACTGAGTGGACGTAGACACTGGAGAATTCTCATGTGCAGGTGTGCTAATGGGATCAAGGTTATTGCTGATGCCATGGTCCTCAAGACTTTTAGGACTGTCCTTACTTGTGTTTTATTTCTTTGTAAAAAGATTTAAAACTTGACATCGTAGAACTTGTAGTCTTTCTGGAGGAAGTTTGGCCATCATCCTTGTTGTATCCAGTTCTGCTCCTATAAAAACTACATGCTGAGAAGGCAGCAAGGCAGATTTCTCGTAGTTTATTGTAATTTCTTGGGGAGAGCAGAGCTGCAAGGTGGTGTTTCTCACTTTTATTATCAGATATTTGGTGGTAGCGGTTAGGAGCCAGTCGTCTAAATATGGAAACACCTGGAATCCTAGGCACCTCAAGTGAACCGCAACTACTGCCATACATTTTATGAACACTCTGGGGGCTGTTGTGAGGCCAAAGGGCAGAGCTCAAAACTGGTAGTGACTGGCTCCCAGCCAAAAGTAAAGATGTCTCCTGGATCATCTGTCCATTCTTATGTGGTAGTAGGCATCTTGGAGGTCTATCAAGCACATCCAATCATCTTGTCCCAGAAAAGGGAGTATTGACTGCAGTGTTATCATCCGGAACTTAGACTTTCTTACAGATTTGTTTAGGTTGCTGAGATCCAGAATTGGTCTCCAGTCTCCTGTTTTCTTTGGAACTAAAAAGAATCTTGCGTAAGTTCCGGATCCTATTTGGTCTGCAGGGACTGTTTGGATGACTCGTTTGTCTAGCAACTTTTGAATTTCTAACATTGCCTGATCCCTTTGACTGGGTGGAATGTCTGGGATGTTTATTATGTTTGGGACAGGGAAGGAACAGGGTACGGAGTAACCTCTGGATATGATTCTTTGTACTCACTTGTCTTTTGTTATTGTTAGCCAGGCTTCTGGGTACATAGACCCCCCCGACTGCCTCCAGAGATGGACAGGTGTGCCTCCCTTCAGGAGTGCTGAAAGGGCTTACCATAGAAAGATTCTTTGTCACCTTGATTCTGCAGACCCCCTCTGCCATGTGGTCGGCATCTTCCATTACTACTTCCCCTCTGCCCCTGGGAGAAGATTCATGACGTGTGTCCTGGAAAGCTCTCTAGATTTTCAAAACCACATTTTTTCACTTCCTTTCTGACCTTTGGGTTATGGTCTGGTAGGTAGGGAAAACAGACTCCTATGGCAGAGAGAATCTTTCCCTCTTGTTCATACCTGGTTAGTGTGTCCTTGACTTTGGGCCCGAACACCCAAACAGGGCATTCACAAAAGAAGATTTAAAGGATTCTGTGAAGTCACATAAGTGCATCCAAGAATGTCTCCTTAGAGAAATTCCTGAACCTACTGCTCTACTTGCTCCATCTGCTGCATAAGAAATCAGTCTCATGGGTGAGTTGACCACTGAATTTAAGGTAGAGAGTTGAAAGGAAACTTTCTCTGACACTCCTTCAGCTACTGAACCTTGGAGGGTATCTCCTAACTCTTTCAGGCGATCTCTCTCTGTAATCTAGTAAAGTGAGTCAGGTAATTCAGTGATCTAACAGCAAAAGTCACTGAAGAAAACATGCGCTTTCCAGATCTGTGCATTGTATGAGACTCCTTGTTTGGTGGATGAACAGAAGATGATGTCTCTAAGAGTTCCTTCTTGGTGGCTGTCGCCACCACCATAGCATCTACTGGGATACCCTTAATTACAAAAGTTTTTGTCTGAGGGTGAGGTGATGAACTTATTTGGCCTCCAAGGAACAGGTTCCACTGAATCTGGAGACTCCCATGCCTTTCAAGAAACTAAATCCAGAAGTTTGTCGAAAGGTGGAGACACTCAAGTGGAGGAAGGGTGAGATCCAAAGGCCTTCAGGTACATGGTCTCCTCTGCTGAAGGGTTGGTGGACTTCCAGCCACCTCTTTAAGTATTTCTAAGATGTCTCCAAAGGAGACATCATCAGGAGGCAACCGTGGGGACCCTTCGGCTTCAACTTGGTCCATATCTGAAGTGATGGACTCCTCTGGGGAGTCCAAATGCTTCCTCTTACATAGCCTCTTCTGAGGGACCTCTTCAGAGGTGTACTCTGGAGAGGTTTCAGAAGACTGGGGGGCACCCTGTGAGGCATCCTGAAGCATAGGTTCCCGTATAGAGGCAGACAATGGTGCCTTTGGGGGAAAAACATCCAGAGATGACAGCGGAACTGTCTGTGGAGACAGCACTCACCTCATCACCTCAAAATCCCCCCTCCCCCGATCTGTGGAAATCCCTGGATCTGAAGAACCAGAGGGAATCCCTGGAATCAAGGAGGATGGCTCTGACACTGAGGTAGGAGTCGAGCTCACCTGAGCCGATGATCTGACAGGCAAGTTCAGATCCAACACCTGTCCAGTCTGACATGCATCCCCAGACCTGACCAGAGAGCATCAGCTCCTAGACTCCTCGAGCTCCAATGCAGCCAAGGACATCAGAGCAATGATCGGATCCCTTAATAGGTCTCAGTTCCAACGGTTCCATCAATATCAGCTCCGGGCATTCCAGCTCCGAGGTCAGATTGGAGAAGGAATCAAAGCAGAAGGGGAGGATGAGGTTAGATCTGATAACAGCTTGGCCAGTGCCAGTGTCCTTAAATAGCTTCTGTACCACTCAATCCACATCATATTTGGATAGGCTCCTGGAAGACCATGTGGAGGGGGCTGGAGACTTGGAAGGCTGGAGTATAGGTGATCTAAGAGTAGGAGAGAATGGCTCCAAGACAGGGGATTGGCTCCGCAACTCAAACTCCACCTGGACCAAGACTGATGGGGTTGGAGCAGTAGATTTCTTGGATCTGACAGCCTTAAGATCCAGTGTGGAAATTTTTGTAATCTTTTTGGAAGGCTCCAATGGACCATTAGAAGAGGAAGATCTCTTTTGTCAGATCTTGAAGGAGGAGACTGGTCAGACTTTGATGAACCCAGACCTTCTTGCATTGCTTCTCAGAAGGGGATGGTTAAAAGCTCTCAGTATTATTTTGTTTTTCCACTCCAGAAGAGCCCTGTGATTAAAGGAATGACAAAGTGAACAACACTCCTGGAGGTGGACAGCTCCTAGGCAATATACACAAATAGCACTTCTATCAGTTAGGGACATTTTCTGTCCACATTTCTCACATTTTTTGAAACCAGAGGGTTTCAAATCTTTAGAAGACATTCTGAACAAGGGCTAGTAACATGAAAAAAAGGCTAGAACATTTTTTTAACAGCAGCAGCAACCACAACAGTAGTTAAACAATCAACTATAATTGGAAAACAGAGGAAAAAGGGGAGGGCACAGTCCTCTAACTTAAACAGGCTATGCCCAGAAGAGTGAAAGAAGAGGAAGCCCTCTAACTTAAATGGGTTAAGGGTAAAGGCGTTCTCTAATGTAAATGAACTGACTTGAACAATTTTAGAGAAAAAACAAAGGTAAGAAGAGCCCTCTAACTAAAGCAGGCTATTAAAGGTGTTAGATAAAGGCCAGGATAGGAAAAATAAGGCTTAGAGGAAAATGACGGCCAGCAGCAGAAAAATAAGCAGAAGAAAGTGGAAATAAACTAGCACCAAACTAGTTATCTAAGGCAATACTAATTAAGCATAAACAATTTCCAACAATAGCGATAATAAGAGAGTATACTTAGCCAGAGCCAGTAGAATGAGCACCCATCTTGTTTAGCAGCAAATTAGATCTAGGGAGCTTTTCTAGTGCATGCTAGGATAGGATTTAGCCATGAGCTAGTGGAAAACCTCGAACTTGTATATAAGACCGAGTTGGATCTGAGGATTGGATCTGAACCCATCCTGGTAAGAATGAATGCGAGATAGGACAACACATTTTTAGTTTCTATTTCTTTAACTTTCCATTACTAATTTTTTCTGCATTCCCCCTTTGTTTTCTTATTTTTTGAATTGTAACATTTCCCATATCTGGATGCTTTTGCCTGTATTTCTCTTCAAATATATTTGGTGTTGCTTTCTTGTATTGATTAGTTTTGCATTCTCCTTTGCATAACTATTGCACCATATTGAATCTCTTTTCTTTCTCATGCCCATATTTCTTCTTCAGATGCCTCCCACTCCACCTGTTTCTTCTTATTTTGGGGACTCATTCTTCCATCATGCTGTGATATAACCTGTGTTAGACTTTCTACACAAAGTGACAGATTCATGAAGGCTTGCACGGAGTCTAAGAGTAGAGTAAGACTCCATGCAGCCAACATGTCCGCCGAGTGAGCCAGGAAGAGCCGGTAGAGGCGTGTAACAGAGCTCCTTAAACTAGTCCTACACGGACAGGGCTTGGATATGCAAATTACCTCAATTGTAGGCAAAAGCTATGCAAATGATTTAAATTTGCGATCCAGGAAACCCGAACCTGTCCGAGTAGGAGTAGTGTTACTTGCAGAAATGTACTCAGTTGATAACTGAGTACGGTTCTGCAAATAGCAAAATGGAGCTCTGACAGCTGCAAAAAAAAGCATGCATTTACAGGAGGAAGCATGCCAACGGCCAAAAATATGGCTATTGGCAATGGGAAGTGATTCAAAATAGAAATAAAATAACTTTTTTTTTTCATCCCGATCTCCGGGGTTTAACAGTAGCACAGCGCCGTGCAAACGCGCTACGCCCTAAAAAACAGAAAATTAATAATTAAGATCCACAAATGTGGATTCTATACCTAAAATGAATTTACAATGCAAGTGAATGGCAGGCTGAAGACAACATGGCCACTGAGTAGAGGTTGCTAAGGGGGGAAGCTCAGTCTAAGAGATGTAACCAAGCATTAGTAGGCAATCCTATGCAAATGAGAGTTAGGATAGTGAATCGCAAGTTTGCATAGGAAATGAGCACAGTCAGTGGAGTGTAGGAGTAAGATAAGGGGAGTAACAGAGTAGAATATAGGTGACATCACTAGGGGGAGTATGTATGAAAGGAGTGAAGCTCATTGGAGCAAAGTGTCATGTGTCAGCCGACAATTACATATTATTGAAAGAGGTGTGTCAACAGGTAGGCCAGGTAAAGTCAAGAAATGGAAGGTGTATGCCGTGGATAACACCAAAGTTTCTTGCTGAGTGTGCATGCGCGTGTGTGCGCGCCAGTAAACCCCTGTAAGACAGTGTGCGCGCGTGTAAGCGTGTGTGTGTGTGTGTGCGTGTGTAAGCTTGAGTAAGCATATGTAAGGCTATGTAAACAGTTGTAATTGCGTTTGCGCCAGTGTGTGTGCGGTTTAACAAGAATAAGCAGGTTTTAGTCTATGTAAGCATGTGTGCGAGCGTGTTAGCTGCTGTGCGCATGTTTGCGCTTGTGTGTGCGGCACTCCCCCTCAGGAAACAGAAAGGAAAAAGGAAGCACACCAAATAGTAGGGAAGTTACCAGGGAGTACTAGCAGAGCTAGCAGGTGAAAACAATCAGAATCAGGCAATTACCCAGGCAGAACACTAGCCCAGCCCAGCACTTAAAACACTGCAAACAACAGTTCATTATGTTTCTCTCAAGAGACACTGCAACACTGCAGTAAGCTAACAGCAGTGAAATCTGAAAAAGCTGTACTGAGGCAAAAAATGTTAGGGGCTGCCATTGCTGTTATAAGGCGACATATGCAACATGCTGAGGGTGGTGATGATGCAAATGCTGCTGGACAACCCACAGTGAGGAGATGGAGAATAGTGTACAGGCCCAGGGTAACCTACCAGGGGCTACATGAGCTGGAGATAGTGGAGCGCTATAGAGTGGACAGAGACCTCTTGCAGCAAATTGTTGAGCTCTGCAGGCCACGCCTCACACACAGAACCAACAGAGGGGAACCCATCCCAGTGGAAACTAAGGTATGTGTTGGCCTAAGAATACTAGCAACAGGTACCTTCCAGAGACCAACTGGTGATATGATGGGAATATCACAGGCATCAGCATCCAGGGTACTGCACCAGTTCCTGGATGCCATGTCAGCACATGTCGGTGATCATGTATACTTCCCCAATTCCCATGAGGTATCGGCCAACAATATGCGTCTCTTCCAGCAAATAGCGAAATACCCTGAGGTAGTGGGTGAAATAGACTGCACGCACATATGCATCAAAGCACCAGCCGGTGAGCGGGGTAGGATCTACTTCAACCGCAAGGGCTTCCCCTCCATCAATTGCCAGGTCGTGTGTGATGCCCAGGGCATAATACTGAATGCGTGTGCTGGCTGCCCTGGAAGCTACCATAATTCCCATATCTGGCATCTGATGCAGCTGTACCAGACATTTGCCAATGGGGACATCCCACATGGACACCTAGTGGGGGATGCTGGCTATGCACGGGAGCAGTGGCTGATGACACCCATCAGAAATGCACACACACCTGAACAGGAACGCCATAATGAGGCACACGCACAAACACGAAATGTAATCAAGCGTGTGTTTGGGCTGCTCAAGTCACAGTCCGGGTGCCTGGACACATCTGGTGGAGCCTTGCAGTACTCACCAACTAAATGTACCCAAATTGTCATGGTATGTGCTATGCTACATAATATGATCCTGCGAAAACAGCTGCAGCAGGACCAGCATAGGCCTGGGCCAAACAGCCCCCCACCATTGCCAGGGCCATCACAGGCAGAGCGTGACTCGGAGGAGGAACAAACTGAGCCTGCCCCAGTAGGCAGAAGGAGGCGTGCCCAGTATGCCTTGGCCTTGGCAAAGAGGCAATGTATAGCACATACACTGGCTCAGTAGGAACTCTGCAAATTATACCTCTCTCTGACCCGCACATATAGTAGAAGGGATGCCTACGTTGACACTACCTGCAGTCAAACATGTATAGGGAGTGTAGTATGTGCATCCGACATAGGTAGCCCTGCATCAACATCTGAGGTATGATTGCCATGTGTTAAGCAATATAAAGCAGTGCTAAACAGCATTTACCACTATGTAGTATATGTAAACCAAATCGCACACACCAACTAGTACAAATGTGGTCAATGTTGAGTAATATTGGCCAACATCCAGCAATGATGGTTAATATTTAGCAATGTTGGACAAGCTGGGTCTAAGTAGGGCATAGCTGAACAAAAGCCAACATGCTCATAGTTGCTCTACTGGCCCTTAAGCAGTCTGGTCTGCTCAGTATGAAAATATAAGCGGTGATGGTCCTCAAACCCAGGATACTGTGCACTATAGTCATAGTACTGAACCACTAAACCATGACAGTATTGCAGTGGTTAACCTGTATGAAGAAATGTTGATAAGTCTATGCAAAGTATTTCATGGAAACCCTGCAGGAACAGCATAATCCCTGTTGAGTTATGACACAAAGGTGAGTCCTGCAGTAAGAATAGAACCTGACTTTCAACACACACAGTACAAATGTTAATATTGGACATGTACACATACATCAACAAATGTAGTGGACCTCAGACAGCAAAATACAGAAAGGTCACACTGAGCATGCTCACACACTTGAATACATGAGACAAATGGCAGGCAACAGAACACTGACAGTCTGAACTGGGCATGCTCACACACTTTAGGCCATGTTGGAGTACAGCAGTGGGCCTCACATATAAGGCAGTTGCATGTGTTAACCCAGGAACCTCTCACTATCCAGCAATCTTCCCTGTGCACACACTTATATGACACGTGTATATAATATAGTGGAACCCTGTCATAATCAAATATGTTCCGCAGATACCTAAGCGGTTCATAGAAAGTGGGAAAGCAAAGATGATAAAAACCTGCAAACAGTATCAGCAATAAACATTGTGCATCATGAACATTGTCATAAGTTCAGAGATTGATACTAGGCTATCTGCCCTAAGGCATGTTCAAGCATAGCCAGAGTGTGTTTGGCTGCTGCAACCCAGTCAAATCAGAACACTGTGCCCATAAATAGTAGGTAACACAAGATAGCCCATTTACATTTAGTGTATTGTGCCGCTGTCTAGCAGGGACCCAGAAGATATCCCATGGGTACACATACGATCACCCATCCACTTGTCAAGATGTCACCTGTAGGTGGTCAGTGGGTGGCTCTGCTTATGCAAAAATGGGACTACACTCTGCAGTGAGTGGAGCCTTATGGATAATAATCTGTCCCCCCAGCATGTCCTATCAACATCTGTGCTGAGGTATATGTCCCTGGAGTGTGTAGCTCCAAGGGGTTTGGATTTCCTGAGGTGGAGCATGTCCATTAATTCTGGGTCAGATATTGCCTTAAACCACGGGCACACAACACATCCGTGTAGGTGGTAATTGACTGAGTAGAGCTGGAGTTACTGTATCTGAACTGAGCAGGGCATCCGTGTGAGTCCCTACATCTGCTTGATGAGTAACATTTGTGGTCATTACAGTTGCTGCAGGTGTCGGGTAAGGTACAACCCAAATGTGGCATAGTAACCAAGCATGGCTGTGATGAGTATAGGGGCACAATGACCACACGTGATCAACATGTGAAACCATGTGGGATATGGTGGGCTATGTAGAAGTACTAACCACTTTGGCAATGTGATTGTCAAAGGCGAGAGTATGAACAGGTCGTGTCCCCAAACCCGTAACAACTACTGCCATATGTAATGGATTACTACCTATGTGGTAATGTGTGGGCATGTTGTCATTCTCAAAGGGGATGACTATGCAACTAATGGCATGCAGCCGTAGGCCATGACTCAGGCACCAGTTATCCTATCTCTGCGAGACCCTGTATGAGTATGCATGTGCCAGCTGGAGAGATGATTATGGCACCCAGTTTGCAGTCATCTGCGAACATGGGCAGCCATATCCCTCCTGTGATAGCCTGTACATCACACAAATATATACTGAACAAGAGAGGTCCCAGGACTGAGCCTTGTGGGATGCCATGTGTAACTGGTGTATAGTCAGACATGGCACCTGCAACACTGAGCATGTGGGTGCTATCCCTGATCCAGGTAGCAATCCATCGTGTGAGATATGTGTCGATATTGATGCCAGGTGAGTCTATGCATAATGGCCGTGTGAGGTATTGTGTTGAAGGGTTGTGCAAGGTCCAGGCAAGCTGTGTGGACAACCGTCCCAACACTGATGGACCTGGTAACTGTTTAAAGAATACAAACAGGTCCAACAGGCAAGATCTGCCCACAACAATGCTGTAATGTGTAGGACCCAGTGTCTGTAGGTTTCCCATGTCTATGTGCATGAGTCCCATTACAATACGCTCCATAGCTTTGCAGAACAGGCTAGTTAGCCCTATAGGCCAATATTGTCTGTGGTCTGTTATGGCAGTATTTAGTGGAGCGGGACCACTATCGCTGTACGCCATTCCGTGGGTATGAATCCTGCATTAAACCTGATATCGAACAGTGAAGTAATGTGAGGGTTACGTCTGTCATGAAGGCCGTGTACAACACAGGCCGGGACACTGTCTGGTCCCATTGATGCTGTATTGTCCACTGTGGGGAGAGCAGCACTCACCTGTTTATTCGTGATGTTAGGGAGGTTACACTCTGTTGGGATGGACAGTACCTCCTTAGGGGGGATGGGGGGAGACATCTGCATTGAACCTGTTCGCCAGGATGTTGGCAATGTTTGTGAGTTCAGGGTATGTTCAGTCAGTATGCAGTAACACACAGCATATCAGTGAGTGTCCAGCCAGGTACGTGAATTAACTGAAGAAGGCCTTGTGAGTGTCCAATTTGTCTGGTGCAATTGTCCATTAGAAGTGGCTCTGACATAAATACACAAGCGATTGTAGCTGTCTGCTAGTACAGATCACAGATGCCTTCCCTGTCTGGGATTGTGCTCTATCATGTAGCAGCTTCCTCCTTTTGTTGTATAGCGCAATAATGGCCGGGGTCCACCAGACAGGTCCCCTGCCATTGGAGTAGTGAGTCCAGGTGTTATTTTGGATAGCATGATCCATGCAGTCCACTAGGTGTCCATAGACTGTGTATGTAAAGGATTCAGCAGTCTGAGCCATACTTACCACTGACCCAGGGTCTCTGAACGATACCACCATGGTTTGGAGGAGTGTGACGTTTGCATTTGGGAAGTTCACCAAGATTACCAAGGATGGGTGTGGGGACGGGGTATGGATGTCCAGTGAGATAAACTATGTTCTGTCCTTACCAATGAGGGTTATATTGCAGGTGTGGAACATAGAGTCCCCATGTTGGTGATGATCATGTCCAATATGTTGTCCCATCTTGTGGGTGTGGTGACCAGTTGTGCCATAGCATATGAGTTTACAAATTGTAGCAACTGTTGGGCGAGGGTGTTGGGGCCTGAGTACTATCCCCAGTCAATGTGTGTGTATTTGACGTCACCCAATATAATGGTGTTTGGGGAGACCTTCATATTGTCCAATGTTCCCAGGAAAGCTGAGTGGGGTTGCTGTGTTGGGGAGTGTGGTCTGCAGCAGGCAACAAACCAAAAAGCAAATTTGCAGAATGTTAGGTGCATATGTATGGTCTGTGATGCTTTGTGCAGTGCTACCAACCCGGAGGTATGTGTATCTGTGATGTATATGGATACTCCCCCTATTTGTGTTGGCCATTCCGAGTTATGTGGTCAGAAAGCATGGTACGAAATATAACCTGGTAGTGCTGGTGTGCATGTGGGAGCCTGAACCATGTGTCTGTTAGTGCACAGATATTGCTATTCTCCATACTGAGGAGATTCCAGAGTGTGGTCAATGTGAGGGTAATAAATCTGGTTTTGAGCAGCATTACCCTCAGTGTCATGTACTCTGTAATGTCTATGGAGGTGGGTCTGTCTGTTGAGCCCCGCTTAAATAAGGCAGTATGGTGGCAGCAAGTGCCTTAGCCAGTATTGAAATGTCCAAGGGTGACAGGTGCAAGCTGTCCATAGGGAAGCTACGTGGCATGTTGAGCATGTCACCCCAGGCTGACAGACACTGTATCCCCTTTGTATAACACCAATATGTTAGCCAACTGTTAAACATGATCAGTTTGTTGGTATACTGAGACATCATATTTGGTGAGTGTAAGATGCTAGACAAGGTCAGAGTCATACCGGCCTGGGCTAAAGGATCAGAGAGTTCCTCTATGTATCATGTCATGTGGTCCAGGGAGGAGCATCTGAGGTTGTACGCACCAACATGGACAATGATGGAGCCTGTTCTGGACTTGCTTTGGAGTGACCTGAGTGCATGTGTTATGTGGTGGATCCTGGCACCTGAGAGACAGCTCTAAGTGACTATTCCCTTGTTTGGCCTGGTGAGTGGGACATCAGTGTGTCTGACATTAAGTGTCACCCATTACATGTGTATCAGGTGTGTTGTTTAGCCCAAAGGGCAGTGACTGTGTGGCACACTGACATTGTAAACTATGTGATATATGGGTATTGTAGTGGGGTAGCAGTTGTTTGTGTGTCTGCTCTGGAGGTCTCTGCTGCTTAGGCAGAGTGTATGTAGAGCCTCCGAGTATGTGTATGTGTGATAATGTGGTTTGATTGCTGTCGCTATCGGTGTATGTGAGACTGATATGTGGTGTGTGTGGTCACCTCCACCACCTGATAGACCATGCCAGTCATGGGTCGAGAGAGCTCAGCCTCCTGTATGTCAATATTGTTGCATCTCTCACATATATCTGAGTGTGTTGGGAGGAGGAGAGGGTTGTCTGTGTACATGAGGCAGATGTGACATTGTGTCATAACCACAATATTCACAAGCTGGACTAGAGAGTACACACGAAACCAACCCCTGGACATGCCAGTATGTTATGATGGCATACTCTGTAGCCTGATCACAAAGGATCAATAGGGTGTTAAGTGTGTAAATGAGTATAACCGGGATTAGTGCTCAGGTTTGTTGGTGTTTTGTAAAGAGTAGCTGAGAAGGAGTCCAGACTGAGAATCATGACATGTCCTTCAGCTATGTCATAAATAGTAATGTACACTCATATATGTCCTGAGTCAGGGCCAGCTGTACCTTACTGACAATGCTGCATACATACCCACCTCCCACTGACGATAGTCCCTGACATCATACCAGGAGATATCACATGTAGAATGTCTGATCAGCTCCCCCCAAAGCCAAAAGCATGGCAGCAATAGGATTACAATATTTCACAACATGTGTCATGCATGCACTACAGAACAAACAGACCCTGCACCTAAACAGTCTGTTGAGCCTCACCCACTCCACAGACTGTGTTAATGCATATTTCTCTAGTATCATAACATAGTTACGTAGGGGTTTGAATCCTGCAAGCGCTGACAGTGTGTGTTAGTGTGTGTGTGTGGGGGGGTGGGTATGTGTGTGATTTCCTTTGGGAGGAGTAGCCTTTTTTGAGACTGGGAAAACACATTAAAAGAGGTACATCTCTCTATGGAATGTCTGCTGATGTCAGCATCCTACAAATATTCAAGGAGAACAGAAACCCCCCAATAAAGCATGTAGCGTGCCGTGTTAATGTGTATCTCTGTAGAATCATAACATATTTAGATAGGAGGTTGAATCCTGCAAACGCTGACAGTGTGTGTGTGTGGGGGGGGGAGTATGTGATTTCCTTTGTGAGGAGTAGACTTTTTGGAGACTGGGAAAACACAATAAAAGAGGTACATCCCTCTTTGGAATGTCTGATGATGTCAGCATCCTACAAATATATCCGGAGAACAAACCCCCCCCAGGAAAACATATAGCGCACTGTCTTAATGCGTATCTCTCTAATATCATAACATAGTTAGATAGGGGTTTGAATCCTGCAAACGCTGTGTGAGTTTATGTGTGTGTGTGCCACAGGTGGTCAGTGCAGTATGGGTTTTGCTTTTACTACGGTATGACATATGATTAAAACAGTATGTGCATTGCACACATCGGGTATCTGGTGGCAAATGAATATGTGTACATGTGACCTCAATCAGTACATAGGTGTGAAGCCTGCATACTACATGAATACATTTGTTTCCTTCGACAGATTGTGCCGCTGCTTCTCAGATCATAGGTCACATATGTATGTATGCAACAAGCCCGGCCACTGTAGTGATCCATGCCCAAGGCCATCTGTGCCACACACACCCATGACACTTACTGTGAGGGTAATTGCCTGGGGTATGTGTCACACATGTTCATACACAACAATGACTGGCAGTAATGGACAGTCATTATAGGTGTACAACAGCCCTGTGGATATGCATGCAGGCCCCTAATGTGTCATGTAAAACAGCGATGGACCCCACAATACCTATGAATATGTGGATACCAAGGGACAGATAACATAACACGTGTCTATCTGTACACATTGGTACCCAACATACATGTTGAGGGCTACCACCTATGTGGTACTGTTGGGATAGTATGTCTAGTAAATGTGGGTGACTATGCCATAGTCAGCTTACGACTATACGGCATGTACTGGACAACAGGTATCTGTCTGTATGATACCCTTGTGTAGGATATGCGTCTCATGCAGGGAATGCAGTGTAGGCCAATGCATGCATTTCCAGATGTGGATGGACATATCCCTAGTGTGTTTGCATGTACCTAAGAGGGCTATATGCCACACAGGTGTGGTCCCAGGAATGTGTGGCGGTCAATACCACTGGTTACTGTTATAGTACAGTACCGGAAGGATCCAACTGTTACTGAGTTCCCTACAACTGTGTGTCATTTGTCAGGACATCATCTAATGATTGGTTATAGTCATGCTGTTGAGGTGGTGTATACTACCAGACTGCAGATCATTGACAGATATCAACAATATCACCCACAGCATAGTGTCAACCCATGTCATATGCACGTGTACATATCTGTAGTAGAATGCAAACTAGCCATCAAAAGATACCATGAGATGTTTACAATGTGTACAACAGGGTGTGTCACACATCCCATGTGTCCACTATGCATGTACATGCAGACAGTGCGCACACACCATGTACACCTGCTAATTTGTAATGCACACATTACACACGTACTGTCCACTCACTAACACATGCTGGCAACACTGTACACTTCAGCCATGTGGCACATGGGTGGACAATACATACTCAGACCTAACACTGGTGTAAACAATGCTACAATGACTATCAGAGCTGTGATGCATAATGCCTGCTCAGATATACCTACAAGGATATCAGTATACTTTCCTGTTGGCAATGTGCTACTATTGCTACACTGCTATAATGTCACCCTATGCACCAGAACCATGTAAGCCTATTCCAGCATCAATGCGACAGATGACAGGAGGTGGCACAGGTGTCATCATATGCACAGGGTGTGTTGTTGGTTTGCCAGAGCCCAACATTGACCCATCCAATCGACGTGTGTGTGTGTGTGTGTGTGTGTGTGTGTGTGTGTGTGTGTGTGTGTGTGTGTGAGGGACAACAGTACAGCATGGGCCAATGCTGATGTAATGTGTGTGTGTGTATGTGTGATCCCTAGTTGTTTGGTTAATGTGTGTGTGTCTGCATGCACACAACTCCATGTGGCTGCCATATACAGGTGGTTGTGGGACAGCCACAAACTGTACCTGCTAGGCTGTACAGATCACTGTCTCTCGCCACAGACACAGTACCTGTGCCTGGCAGGGGGGCTACGGGCAGTATCGGGTACCAACCCTGACTGGGTGCTATCATCAGAGGCAGAGGTATGATGACTGGACCCATGTCCCTGCTGGGACTGGCCAGTGCCACGTGCACGTGGTCTAGTAGGATGGTCAATGGACAGGCCTGCTACTGCCACTATGGGAGTGGCTGTGATCCGTGGTCTGTCCACGAAGACTGCTGATGCTGTTGCTGACATGCATCCACGTCAGCTTCCCATCCATCCCGCACGGTCCTGGCTCATGGCTAACACATTGTGGAGGACATCTAATGTCTCCCTCCAATGGCTATCAATGACCTCGGTGTAATTCCGGATGGCACCGGCAAAGTCACGGATGCTGTCATTGATAGCAGTGTAATGGGCCCTCTGCACCCTTAGTCCCTGTCGGGTGTACCATTCCATACGTGCCTGTGCCTGCATTAGAGCCCAGAACATACTGGAGGTTGTAATACCTCTGGGGGCACATCTGCCAGGGGCAATACATCCAGTGGTGCTCCCCGAGAACCCCTGGACATCCGCCTATGTGGTACCATTCCAGTAATCTGGCTATGGCTGCTGTGAGGGGATGCACGTGCCATGGGTACCACACTCTCCTGGTCAATGCCGACTGTATGCTGTCCCTCAGCTAAGACCATTGGTGATGAGGGATGCATTGGCAGTATGAGTGTGCACATAGATGGGGTTGAACGCTGTGTACTGTCGATTGGTGGTACAATGACAGACCCTGACAGACCTTCCTGTACCACAATACATGTCTCATCATCTCCACTATTAGTGGCAGTGACATCAGGTTCCCTGCTGCATTCAGACACCACTAACTCAGCACCTGTGGAAAGAAGACAGGAAACACACTTCACAATCTGTACATGATGTTAGCACACATGCACACATGAGTACATGCACACATGAACACAAATACACTGCTCCCCACAGCATATACACACACACACACACACACACACACACACACACACACACACACACCAGCAATCCAACACATACACAATAGTGGGTGAAGGTGGGTGACAGTATCAGAGGGCAAACAGTCACCTCACACTTGTCAGCATGCAGAATATGTGTTGCTCAAGACCATGCAGTGCAAGTGTTGATGGCCCTATTTAATGACATTATACATGGCTGTGATGCATGTGTGTAGTTGTTCAGCGATTGACTACACCCTGGAACACAATGTGTACATGGACACAATATTGCTGTGCAAGTATTATCTGCTCTGCAATGTCCTGTGCACCATAAACATACCATGTATACATTCCATGGCTGCATGTGTTATCTGTGTGACACATAGATTGCCATGTCTGCTTACAGTGTCAGTGTCCATAGCGAATAATAGTGGGCACAGGTGTAGCAAATGCATGCAATGTACAGACATGGGATGAGTGGTGCATGTAGACGTGAAGTAATCCTAATGCTCGACATGGCCATTGTACAGTGGTTATGGTGAGTGTGGGACATATTGCAGATATGTTGTTGCCAGCCATGACATGGCATGCTACACGACTGCAACATTAAACACCACACATACCCAATGTGTGTCATGTGACCTATACACCCAATAGCATTTCAGGACATATATGTGACTCTTTGTACAGATGGCGACAGCTGTGCATATTGTGTATACTGGCATATGTAAGCACACACACAACATGCTATGCACATTGTGTATAGGTGCATATGTTTACACACACACAACAATGAGGTGCAAAGCAAAGACCGCTATGTGTAGTACTGTGGTCACTGTAACTGGATGGGGTGTACTACCATGTGCCATCATCATCATGCAACTTGTGGTCACTCATGGCTACTACAATGTGACAGACCACCGCCTAGCATGCTGTACCTGAACTGCAGTGCCGTGGCTACATTCACTATTACACAGCCACTTTGTACATGGGTGTATGAGGTGGAGAATAGGGAGCATTGCCTAACATGACTGTGTTTTGTGTTGAAGAGTGTTGCACAGCCCCATGATAGGCCTCTACCCCTGAGGTGCATCATGTGTGTGTGGATGACATGTGGGATACTGAGGTGTGACCTTACAGTGGGTGTGTGGTTACGCCATATTTAGCATGTCTTTGCGTAGTGCATATGAGAAACATGTTATGTTGTGTACAGGTGTTGCAACTATGCCTATCCAATGTGCAGTACGGGGTTGCCACAACTGTGTCTTATGCTCTGTGTATTGCATGTCAGTGAGGCAGCTGCTGACATTACTGAGCTGTGCAACATCTTACAGCAAACATGCACAGCATGCATTATACATAGGTGTGTTACGTGTACATGGCCTACACCTCACCTATGACATGCATATTTCATTACCAACATTGCAGTTATAACACACACCAGCATGGATCAGCTGCCATGCTGTCACACCAGAGGGACCTACGAGAATATGAGAGAGTTAGTCAGCGGCCACAACTGTGGCATTGCTACAGTGGGTATGCTAAACTGCAGTATAACAACAGTCAACAGTCACAGGTGTAGAGATATTATTCGAAATATCAGTATTGCACAACACTAGGCAGCAGAACTGCTAAACACACAGTACACATCTCACGTAGACATAATCTAACAGTACAGTTAACTGTCGTCTACAGATAGGGCATGTTATCTGCTTGCTCCGGGTGGACATGCTGGGTGGCTCCGGCCTCCATGACAACACATGTCAGAGGTTGATGTTGCTGTTGTCCAGGAGTCACCACGCTTAGGAGCAGCTCCTCCACTCTGGTGAGGGGGGGATGAATGGCCACCCCACCACCTGTGGCATACTGTTGTCTTTGGATATCAGATGCATGCCGCCGGACATGTCTAATTAAATCACTGCAGTGATGGCGTACCTGCTCATATATCTGGTTATGCATGTCTATGTCATTTACCCGACGATCAAGTTCCTGCCACACTGCAGTCCGCTCCTGCTGGTGCTGGCTGCTTCTGGAGAACAGCATCATGTACTGCTGCAATAGGCTCTTCCTCATCCGCTGTGTATGATGGATTGTGTTGGTGGGC
The DNA here is from genome assembly GCF_019279795.1 of Protopterus annectens. Taxonomy (NCBI): domain Eukaryota; kingdom Metazoa; phylum Chordata; order Ceratodontiformes; family Protopteridae; genus Protopterus; species Protopterus annectens. The sequence goes on from NC_056731.1 coordinate 372,919,970, forward strand.
CTTCTGGCTGAAAAAGATATGAACAATATGTGTGAGCGAGTCCTGTGGCACACTTTACACCTTTAACCACAGATATCACTTTTCTGACATATATACCATCCTATTGTCTGTCAGAGGTTACACATGTTCAATACCACTTAGTGGTTCTCAGGCCACAACTAACTAACAGTGCCTGGCACACTCTATATATCACACCACTATACAACAGTACCCGACACACTGTTTGTGACACCTCAAGACAGGTGTGTATATCACACCAATGCACGAACAGAGATGTCATCCATTGCAATGGATGTAAAGTATAGGTACAGTAGTACCAGTCAACCACCCTAGTCACTGATGACATAGCCCTGCCTAACAGATGTGTACAGTTGTTACTATAGGTGGCATACTGCTGTAACAGAGTATATATGTTGCTGGATACACACATATACCCTGTAACACACATATGATTGCAGCCATTGTACAGGCATGATTACACACACATCAGACAAACATACAACACACCACTGTATGCCAACACAGATTAGCATTACCTGTGTACCATACAGTACTGTGTGCCACTACTTACACACCCTTATGCCCAAGTTTTGTCCTCTGTGCAGACTACGGGAAATACAGATGACAGTGTTTCCAAGCAATGTGAACACACACCATACTGTGCTGTTTAGGCCTACAGCTTCTGGTAGTACTACAGTTCATATGGGAGTTGGATTCACCATCAGCACCACTCACTAAGCATGCATGTATTGCTTTAGCCTACAATGAGACACCACATTAGTCAACAAGGAACTACGTCACATCATATGCCGTACTACTATGTCTGCCTAACAGTACATTACACATCATTTGCTGTCCTTACAGCTAGGATAGACACTACCATGTCAGATTCAACTTCACACTAAGCTATCACACATTTACAGACCTTGCACACATTCAGCGTTACACTTATTCAACCTCAAATAGCAGGTATTGCATTGAGTACATGTGTAAGTGCATAGTGTCATAGGTAGGTAATATGCTGTTGGCCTTAGGGCCTATGGCAGCCTAGCCATATGCTACCCTGGCCTTTGACACACATGTACTTTGATTTCACCTGCCCCTGCCAACCAGAACCACAGAGGTGTTTCCTAGGGTGTATTACCAATCTCCCACAGAATCATCAGGGGTATTTGTGACAACTGCTAATGAGGAGCCTTGTTTGCTATTGCTATGTGGTCTATTCTGGTGTATGGCATATCTCTGAGATGGGAACCTATCCCTCCAGCATGTGCTGTTTAGTGAGCTGACAAGGTTTAGGGCCCTAAAGCGTGTATTCCAGAGGGATTGTGATATGTTGTCATGGTGGTTGTCACCCAGCTATGGGTGTGACATACCTCTGTATGTCCGGCAGAGGTCACCTCTGTGTGGCCAGTATGCAATGCAGTGTAGATGTGGTTTTGTGAGTCAGTCTGCATAGGGCATCTGTTTGCTGCCAGTAGTACCCTTTGGGAGGTATGTCTGTGGCCTTTTCACCTGGTGTAGTTGTCATGTGAGGTACATACCACACAGGGCATTGTGATGGGTAGAGGGGAACACTGTCCTATATTTCTATAGATGGCACACCTGTTGTCATGACACATAACACACAGACTGATTACAGGTGTAGTGTGGCACTGTCTTCATCAAAGTGGAGGCTACTGTTCACCTGTGTCCCATGTTCCCTTATCACACCTTCACTGTTAGGTAGATCTCTACCTATGTGGTAGTTAATGGGTACAGTGTTTTGGAAAGGAGGAATGGCACTTGTTAGAAAAATATGTATTAATGTATATGTTTAGTGCTTATTAGAAGCAAAGAAGGGATTAATACATTTTTATTCTATTAATGTTATGACAAGAAAAATGAATTCATATGAAACTGCAGTGTGCTTTCTGCAAGTTGGCCTCTGACCCTGGCAGCTGCTAGCACAGCAAAAGTTAATGTTTATGCTTTCCACAAGTGATTATCTGCTGGGTCAGGAAATTAAAGTGTAAAATAATGAGAATCTTCTGCTCTATCCTACTTGAACAATTGGCCTTGTACATGTTTCTAGATAACGCACAGCTGCAAGGAAGAAGTGATACATGAAACAAAGCGTTGGTTAGAGAAATGTATTGAGAACTGTATCTGCTATTGTGCTTGAATTAGTTTAGAACCTTGAGAGGCAACTTTCATAAAAGGACATTATAACTAACCAGGTGGCTAGCAAGACCACGTTGTTTACCAAAATTCTTTTTTTAAGCAAAATGTAGTATCAGCACCTCTGATGAATAGAATATTGTAAGCTAAAATTATGTAAAATAACTTGTGACTGACCACGTCAGTCTGGTAGGCAATGGCTAACAAGAAAGACTATAAAAGTTGTGTACTTCCTGTTTTATTCAGACAAAATTCTGTACTTGTACGTTTTTTGCCTCCTGGTGTACACTAGTAAAGTACCTAAACCTCCTGTGTATTGATCTTCTTATTACAGTATTTTTAATTTAACAGATTGGTCCTTTGGACCGGAATCCCTCAAATCGGCTACGGATCAGAGCGTAGTGGTGGTCGAAAACCGTATACGGGAGAAGACACCAAAATGGTTCTTCTTGAGAGAAAAGACCTCCGACTGAATTGTCGTTCAAAGAGGCTGGCCACTTTCTGATCTGTGAATGAAGAGCGGATTTCCATGTCGAACCCTGCTGGTCAATAACGGAGGCTCAGGTAGGGAGAAATTTTGCCTTTTTTTCTGTTTTAGATCAGGGACTAGGTTACAGTAAATGTTGTTTTTTGTCAGATTTGTTATACAGATCAGGGACAGAAAAGTTACTGTTTTTTTGGTCATAGATCAGGGTAACAGAATAAGGTAGGCAGTTATTCTAGATAAACTGTGAAGAAAAACTAAAGTTGTGGTTCCACGGGATAGGAAGGGTTACGTAACATTTTTTTCAGTCAGAATAACATGGGAAATCAGTGCACTAAAACATCGCGAGATCCACCCCTAACTGAAGACGCAAAATACATGCAACTACAACGTATTGATAATGTTAGATATTATGCAAAATGGGTTAACAAATATGAATTTGATGGTAAATTAGACAAATCTTCACTGATGCGAAAGGTCAGGTAAAAAAACAATGACAATTAGGCATTCCTCAGGCACACAGGTGGATTGAGGAAGCAAACCGTAGGGAACAAAAGAGTAATAATTCAAAAGCATTTTTCTTAGACAAAGAAGATAATAACATAGTAATAGCGATGGCTCCTCCGCCCCTCCACTTCCCTTACCAGGATATGAAGCGAGTGGACAAGCTGGTCCACCTCCGCTGTATCCTGATATCCCAGCAAAACCTAAACCGTTTGTTAGAGATCCCATTGAGACTAGGTCCCGAACATGTAAAACACAGGGGGACATAGAATCATATCAAATAGAGAAAAATTTACAAGCTGAGAGTGAGGAAGAAAAATGTCCACTCATAGAAGTACCAAATCCACAGGCAGGACAGGTCGGACAGGACCCGACTTTCTTGGTATATAGACCATGGACACCTGGGGATATCCGGAAGGCTACTGAGGGAATCCCTCATCCAAAAGTTAATTTTACAAAATTCTTAGGAGATTTACAAGGGATGAGGTTAAGTTACCACTTAAATGGGGAAGAAGTAGAAAAAGTAGTTAGACAAATTGTAGGTCCAGATTGGCACATGATTTGTGGCACCTGGAATCCTCGTAATGCAGAATTTAAGCCACTCCCACATAGTGACGCAGAACTAGACAACAGAGTGAAGGGCCTTACAGACCGAATCTCTGAAAAATGGACATCTGAAGCAGAAATAGCTTTCTGCAGGTTGAAGCAATTGATAGCTTCTTCATTAGTCTTAGGACTACCAAACTATTATAAACATTTCTTTCAGACTGTAGACTGTAAGCAGGGATATATGACATCAGTGTTAACACAACAACATGGGGATAAGCAATGCCCCATAGCTTACTATTCATCACAGTTAGACCCAGTGGCGCAATCCTTGCCCCACTGTGTACAAGCAGTAGTCACAGCTGCAATGGCAGTACAGGCTTCAGCCTCAGTATTGTTATTCCACCCTCTCACATTGAGAGTGCCTCATGCAGTCATGATAATTTTACTGCAAGAAAAAGTAGCATATCTTTCTCCTGCTAGACACCTTTCCTGTATGACTATACTGTTGAGCCAACCTCATATGACAATTGAATGATGCACGACATTAAATCCGTCAACTTTGCTCCCAACCCCTGCGGATGGCACACTGCACAGTTGCCTGCAGGAAATTGAGCAGAAAACATTACCCAGACAAGATCTCATGGATATTCCCTTGGATAATGCCGAGGTGACATATTACGTGGACAGCTCATGCAGAAGGGGCCCTACAGGGAAAAATCTAGTGGGGTATGCAGTAGTTACAGACACTGAAACCTTAGAAGCTCAATCCTTACCACACAACTTATCTGCACAAGCAGCAGAATTGATTGCCTTGACACGAGCTTGTACTTTAGCAAAAGACAAATGTGTAAACATATATACTGACAGTCAGTATGCTTTTTCTACTGTACATGTTTTTGCGCAACAGTGGAAAATATAGAGGGATGATAACATCTAGTGGCAAACCAATTAATCATGTGCAATTTATTTTAGATTTGTTAGAATCCATTCAGTTACCTACCAAAGTAGCTATTTGCAAATGCGTAGCTCATACGAAACAACAGGCCAGAATTTCAAATGGTAATGCGAGAGCTGATGTAGCTGCAAAGCAAGCAGCTTCAGACTCAGAAACTTTTCTTCTAGATGAGGAATTACAACCCTCTGAAATTTTAGATCTAGAAATGTTAAAAACAATGCAGACGCTTACTACAAAAGCAGAAAAACAAAAATGGGAAAGACGAGGAGCAATCCTTGAAAACAGACTGTACATCTCTAAAGAAAAAAAAACAATTTTGCCATCTAATCTGTTTAGATATGCAGCTTTGTTGAGCCATGGGCAGTGCCATGTCTCAACAGGGGGGATGGTACAGTTAGTAAACCAAATATTCCAAACGTATGAATTTACAAATTATACAAAAAAGTTTGTGCGGCATGTCATGTTTGTAATAAACATCATTCACAAGGGGCATTAAAACCTAAACAAGGGAGTTTTCCTACACCGCCATATCCGTTTCATACCATTTGTATGGATTTTATAGAATTGAACAAATGTGATAACAAAAAGTACTGCCTTGTCATTGTAGATATGTTTTCTAAATGGGTGGAAGCTTTTCCAACCAGAAACCCAGATGCAACAACAGTGGCGAAAGCCCTCATAAAGGAGATTATTCCTAGATTCGGCATACCAGAAAGGATTTATAGTGACAATGGTGCACATTTTGTGAACCAAACCATACAGCAGTTGGGACGTTTCTTTAAGATTTCCCTGAAGAACCATTGTGCTTATCACCCTCAGTCTGCAGGACTGGTGGAGAGGCACAATGGAGTCCTTAAAAATAAACTTAGAAAGTTAGTTAGTGAGACACAGAAGAACTGGGTGTACTGTCTGCTTCTGGCACTGCTGAGTATGCGAACAGTTCCAAATGCAAAGGGTTTAACTCCTTTTGAAATGGTGTTTGGGAGGGCATATTATGTACCTCAGTGGAAAGCTCTCATGCCTGCAGAACAGGAGGCTGATAGTTCACTAGCTAGTTATATGAGGAAACTGTTAACAAATAAATCTCTTTTGCAGTTTAACTCTGTTTCAGATAAAGAACAGACCAGGCCATTGGAAGCGATTCTAGCCCCAGGCACGTGGGTCTGGGTGAAGGTAACAAAGAGGAAGAATTGGGCAAGCCCGAAGTGGGAAGGACTGTACCAGGTATTATTGGCAATGCCTACTGCAGTCAGAGTAGCTGACAGGACTTCTTCTATTCATTTGATGCATTGTAAACCGGTAAAGAACTTTCAACTTGATAAGAACATTGTAACTGTTACACAAGAAGAACAAAATGACCAATAATAGAGCAAATAGAAATGCGGAGCAACCTCAAAAATGTTGCATAATCATCTTATTGATTGTACACTTATTAACTGTACTAGTGACAATTTTCTTTTTGTTGTGGTTTTTCCTTTTTTCAACCACACAAGTAAAGTTGGATAAATGTGATGAATCACCCATAGACTGGCATCCGAACTTTAACATGTACCTAGCAATTAAACGTGTATATGCTTAGACTTTAAACATTTCAAACTGCTGGATTTGTACAGCTATACCAACAGCATATGGGGGACTGCTAATGTCCGCTATTCCTTTAGGGATCAATGAGACTTGGGAAAATCTGCTTTTTGACACTACAACTGTGAGATCACAGGATAAAATAGCATTGTATTTACCTATTACACAAAAGGTGAGTGTGTTTTTATAAAAATGATACTCTCCAGTTGGGCTGGAGTAACTGTAACATAACAATATCTTATAAATGTTATATTAAGACTAGTAGTGGGAATACTGTTTGCAGTACTAACTACGATTCATATTTAAACTCAATGAAATGCAAAGAAATCCTGTTTTGTTTAAACAATTGTCAATCATAGATAAGAAAATGTTTCATGCAGGGCGAGTGCGTATTAGCACTAAAGTTGAAAACTGTTATTTTGTGTGTGGGAAAAGGGCATACAAATGGCTACCTAAGAATTGGTCCGGCAGTTGTTTTTTGGGTTACCTGGTTCCGGCCATATGACACACTGCAGAATTGCCTCTGGGAAAAATACGGAACGTAAGAGATGTTACCAAGGAAACTGAAGATCCAATTGAGAAACCTGTGAATCCAGTAGGGCAAATTGAAGCAAGCTGGAAAGACCATAACTCCGTGAAGGACAAAGACAAATTGACACATATGGACTTGAGTGACGCTGTTATATCTTGGGCAGGTATACTCCCAGCATATGGCACAGTAAAATCGATTTGGGAGCTGAGAAAACTGTCAAAACTTCTTGAAGTAATGAGTAATGCAACTTTTTCTGCTCTCGAATTAGTGACTGATGAACTAACTGCCATGAGAACTGTTGTGTTGCAAAATCGTACGGCTCTCGACTTCACCCTGGTGGCGAGAGGTGGTACGTGCACGCTGATAAAAGAGGAGTGCCGTTCTTATATACCAGACAATAAGCATGAAATTAATAACCATCTGGAGGTGATTCAGCAAGTGTCGGCCATGACCAAACCAGGCCCAAACCCACTGACGGACTTTTTCCAGAATTTGTTTGGGGGGGGGTACCATCCTAATGAACATTCTGATTGCCATCTGTGTAGGTTTACTCCTATTGGGAGCATGTATTTGTTGTGGAATTCCCTGCATGAAAAGATTAATTAAAGATTTCATAGATATGTCTGTCTCTGAAACCCTGTATCTAGACATTGAACTTGAAAAACTGATTCCAAATGAAATTCTTTCCTAAGTCTAAACTGAATGACTCTCCTAACTGCAAGTTCTAAGTGGAAGAGGTTAGGAGAAGAAATAAAACTGTTTATGCTTTTGAGAATAGAATAAAAAGTATTATCAGGGGGGAAAATGTTTGAAAAATATTAGTGCTTATTAGAAGCAAAGAAGGGATTAATACATTTTTATTCTATTAATGTTATGACAAGAAAAATGAATTCATATGAAACTGCAGTGTGCTTTCTGCAAGTTGGCCTCTGACCCTGGCAGCTGCTAGCACAGCAAAAAGTTAATGTTTATGCTTTCCACAAGTGATTATCTGCTGGGTCAGGAAATTAAAGTGTAAAATAATGAGAATCTTCTGAGCTATCCTGCTTGAACAATTGGCTTTGTACATGTTCCTAGATAATGCACAGCTGCAAGGAAGAAGTGATACATGAAACAAAGAGTTGGTTACAGAAATGTATTGAGAACTGTATCTGCTATTGTGCTCAAATTAGCTTAGAACCTTGAGTGGCAACTTTCATAAAAGGACATTATAACTAACCAGGTGGCTAGCAAGGCCACGTTGTTTACCAAAATTCTTTTTTAAGCAAAAAGCAGTATCAGCACCTCTGATGAATAGAATATTGTAAGCTAAAATTATGTAAAATAACTTGTGACTGACCATGTCAGTCTAGTAGGCAATGGCTAACAAGAAAGACTATAAAAGTTGTGTACTTCATGTTTTATTCAGACAAAATTCTGTTCTTGTACATTTTTTGCCTCCTGGTGTACACTAGTAAAGTACCTGAACCTCCTGTGTATTGATCTTTTTATTACAGTATTTTTCATTTAACACACTGCAGTATCAACACTTGTCTACAGTCCATGCCTTGGTCACCACACACATGTTGCAGTACATATGACCTCATGTCACTCTGTCTCTCTCTATATATGGCTATATATATTTATATTTATATATATATATATATATATATATATATATGCATATCTATACACATACATGTACACATCCATTGCTGTACACATGGATGTACATATAGGCACATATACAGTCCACCTTTCGTGGTGGGGATATCACTTATGCAACAGTCGAGGGATATACAGTTATGTGATTATATTGCACAGTGTTGTGCAGAATGCATGTGGGTGTCCTCAGCCCATGTAGCATTAGCAGGCCTCACCGGCTGTAACACAACAGATCTGACAAATCAGTCCCACAGCATTTAAACACCACATGACATATATCAGCACTGCATGTTGTTTTCTAGGCCACACACTACGACCTACATAGATATATACACATATCAACCTTCAATGACAGATATCTGTCCACCCTTCACTAACAGTTGCAGTATGTCCCTTGCCCTATGCACATGTGCAGATACAGATAGAGACGTACTGCTGCCACACATGGATGATTTGCAGTGTGTAGAGTACTCTTCAGGAACATCTACTACATGTCAACACATACATGTGAGTTGCATACCTTACATTTGTATTTCCCTGCTCCGTGTGTTATGGTTTTGTAGGTTTTTTTTTTTTTTGGTTGTTTGTTTTGGGTTTCCCCCCTCTATTTTGGTTTATGCCTCAGTTTCTCTCTCTGTTGTGTCTCTGTCTCTGTCTGTGTCTGTGTCCGTGTCTCTCTCTCCATCTCCCAGCACCTGCAATGATAGAATTGCATGTGTGGACTGCAGGTACAGCCTGCTTTTTTAGGTATCTGCACTTGTGCATGTGACAGCCTCTGCACCAACTGCTGCCCACCATTCAGCAATTGCATGCAGCCTGCTGTGTGGTGATTACATTACTCACTGTGATTGCAGCCCACTGCTATAAAATGCTAGGTTAGGTAGGCATAGTCCTTTCAGCTGACCAAGGTGGGGCCCATGCTTGTTTGCTCTGGACACCATTGTGTCAGTTAGAAGGTTGGTATATGTCTCTTATCTGAAGCTAGGGTTGTAGCCAGTTATATGCATGTTGTACTCAAACCTGAATGTTGCTGCTTCCAGTGTAGACATGTACTCACCCCCTCCAAATGCTAACACAGGATACATGGGAGTATGTACTTTATTTCTGACTTACACAATTAACTGCCATACAAATGTGGTTATTGCACTGTATTCCTGTGGCCAGTATTTATCCTGGCTTGATACTGTGTGGTGTGTGTAAGGTGCTACTGTAACATTATTCCCTGCTAGGATGGCTGGTTCTCCTTTCACAGTCATGTCATGCAATTCCACAACAACTGCTGGTAAAGCCCCACAGAACAGGATTTGTGTTATACCATTCCTGATTTCCATTTACATTCCCTCATTGTAATGCATGCTATATTTATTTCAGAACCCAGTTATTTGTATATCTGCTGTGGCTTAGTGGTAATTCATGCAGTCTATTGTGTCAATGGTCTGGGGTTCGAGACTGGCAGAGGTTTTTTCTTTTGCTGCTGAGCAGAACAAGGGCCCTGCCATAGAGTGACTAAGGCACTTTTAAGGAGTTGTAAGCGAGTTTGCGTGGGTTTGCACGATGCTTAGCTAAGCATACACATGCGCACACTCGCTTAAACCTGCTTACTACTGCTTACAAGTGCTTACTCCAACCCCCGCGCTAATTTCTTTTAAAGAAAAGAAACTGGGGAGATAGGAAGTGGTGAAAAAGGGGTCACAAAGAGGGACAGACAGTAGGTAAACAAGCTCGGGATGTGCATGATGGGTGTAGGGAAGGTCCATAGCTGCCCATTTCTTTACCAGCAACAGCTGTGCATATGCAATAAATTTGGAGTGATATTTGAAACCTTCCACCCCTAGGAGAGGGGTGCAGACAACAAAGTATGTTGTACTGTCAATTATAATTATCAGTTTACATGTCCAATGGATGTGTGTGAAATGGGCAGCTATGTATGGGGCGTAATTTTTTTGTGGGTACAGATTGCCCTTTTTTTTTTTCAGGTGAGAGTGGGAAGTGAGGTAAAGGAAGTAGGTATGTCCAGGGAGGTAAACAGACAAGACAGACAAGACGCATACAGGGGCGGTGTATAACACATGGGGTGGGTGAACACAATTGACGGGGTCAGATGTTTGGAAATTGCAAGCCCATGAGCCCACAGATGGTAACAGTGGAACTGAGATCCCCACCCATGGGCAGTCACCACTGCACCTTCACAGCCCCGAGGGTGGCTGTGCTGGGGGCTGCATAGGACGGGCAGGCTCACCCATGTGATGCGCCACTCTCACCTCGAGCTGGCGTAGGGGATCAGTGACTGAACGCAGGATCTCCTTACGCACCACAACCCAGACCCTTCGAAGGGTGACAGGTGGCCCTTCTCCACCCACGCTTGCACGGGGGAATGAGACCCATCCCCTGCAGCACTTCCACCCAAAGGTGGCACAGGACCAATGGAGGAGGAGAGCCCGGGCTGGGCACCGGACCTGCTGGTGCCAGGTGCACTCACTAGCTGAGGAGGGACAGGTGGGTCCGCTGGGACCGGCCTTTCCATACGTTCTGTGATTAGGTGTGTTTAATTACAACATAAACAACAGCATTCCAGATTAGTTGTAACAGCATGCAGTAATATTCCCATTAACCCAACACACCAAGGTTCCAACAGTTGAACAGCAAGCATAGCACATGCATATATTGAACCACAGTGGATATTCCAACAGCATGCAGGGATGTTTGGTAGTAACAGGCCACCATGATTATGGTGTTTAAACAGGGCACATGCATCAACATGAATGCAAATATTTACTGAACAATAGGACATATGTCCCAACAAATATTTAAGATTACATATACCCACTGAGGTGTGGAATTGCATGGTTTATGCACATACAGTAGGGTGTAGAAAAAAACCTCGGTTAACATCTTATAATTACCTTTTAGTCTACACTACATTCCTAATGACTGCAGGTGTATATCCCCTACCTGTATTATTACACTTGCCACCATACGTTAGTTTGTGTAATGGGTTTGGCTAGTTCAATATATGCCTGACCTATGTCTGACATACTAACTGTCCAGGATGCAGATGTTACTGCTACATATTTCATGATTGCATTTCTATTTCTTTATCTACATATCTGGGATGTTTTCACATGACATTTTCACTTTGATTTGTACAGAACCCTGCATTTCTTGACACACACTCACATTTCTGGGGAAAAATAACATGCTACACATGTGCCAGATTTACTTATGCATTCCAGCCGGTAACTGACTGTTGCGGACTGTATATATGCTTCACAGCTACTAGCATTTCCATCACCCACTTTATATGGGACTGCTCAACTCTGGGTTGCCAGCACTTTTTCAAACAGTACTATTTGTATAATGCAAGGGTACAACAATATTTCAAACTCTGTGACACAGACACACTCCGGGTTTTAGACCTTTATTAATGGCAGTACACACTTTTCCACAAGCTCACTCCTTTATTTGTTTTAACGGTGCATATGGCAGCCATGTTCAAGACATATTATACCTTTATTAATAGGTTAGAACACTCTTTTTTCAGGCTCACTCCCTTATTTTATATGACAGTGATTGGAGAGATATTATTCCAGACATATGTTTCCTTTCTTAATGGGTTACTACACTCCTTTTCTGCCTCTCTGATGTTTTTATCTGACAGTACATGCACCTGACTTATTCAGGCAATTTTATGGCTGTATTATTGGACTACAACACTTTCTTTCATGCTCTCTCCCATATTTTATATATCAATACATGCAGAATAATCACTAACCTGCCTGGTGGCACAGCCTATCAGCATAGGCTTGCTGAGTCACAGCACGGTCACCTGCAGCTGTAAAGTAAATGAAGGGATATTGAGACATACCTATCCGTTATACATACTCCATTTTCAATTCTTACATACTTCATTCCATGGCTACATACTCAGTTGTGGGGCATTCTGTATCCCACAGGCCTCCTGTATCCATTGGTTCAGGCGGTCCTGCTTCCATTTATTCAGGTTTGCATGGTGGTGACGGACCTGCTCACCAGTCCGAGGAATGCCTGTGGCACTGGTGAGGTCATGAGCTAACCGGTTCTGAGCCTCTGCCTTGTACTCCGTCCCTTGGAACTGGCCCTGCAGGACTCTTGACTCATGACGGTGGACAAGGAGCCAAACCATGTATTTCGACTCCTCAATGCCCCAAAGTTGCGCTCGGAAGCGTGTTCCCTCTCCGACACCAGCCATTCTAACTGCAGATGTGAGCTACAATCAGTTATGGCATGTATTCCTGCCTATGGGGCTTAAATATGCCGCATTTCCCACACTTTTTTGAGATTGGACATTTTTTTTAATTCTCGGCTGACTGGAGACCTGCTTAGTAATGGTTAAACTACCATTAGTAAGTATATGTCTGTTAGTGGCTGTTTCCCCTAAGTTATCATTGCTTAGTGGTTCTGTACTTTGCTTGTGATGCACAGAGTCCTGGGTTCGAACCTTGTCATTCATTTTATTTTCATACTGTCCAGACAGGCTAGGCGGTGTGGCTGCATTTAAGCAACTTTGCTCTACGTTGCTCCTCAGTGCCCTACGGTGCCCTGGTTGGCGCATCGAGCATGTCCGCGCAAACAGATTGTGCTGGTTAAAGAGCTATTTCACTATGGGCACCTCTAGTGCACTGGGTTAACCATAATTAAACTATGGGCAACTCTATTGCACTGGGTGAAGCGCTGCTTAGCTGCAGGCAATTATATATCAGGATCATTTAAAATATTTATTTTGTTCACTGTTACATTGGCCATTTCACTGCGTTTTACTATTATTTACACATATTTTTGTCTGGTATTATTTCATATACTGATTTAAAAATAAATACAAAGGGGAGTGGTGGGACTCGAACCGTGAACGCCTCTTCTTTGTGCGAACACCCTACCATTACGCTATTGCTATTTGGTGTGATTTGCATATACATTCTTTCTTATGCTCTTCCATGTCTGAATTGCTAACTCTAGCTAAGCAATGGGCACACCCGCGCACACATGCGCAAATACGGGCAGCTATTTCAGGTATTTAAAAAAATGAAATTAACTTTTTAGAACTGTGATGGGGGTTTACAATATCAGGGAGTGTGGTGTTGGGTGCAAGGACATTTGAGAGGACTCGCTCTTGTGTATTTGCTTTTACTTTTCAATCACTTGCAGGGGCATGGACATTTACACTGCTTGGCAGTTGGACACACCCCCTGCTTTCTTACATGGTCTGTGTAAGACTTACAGTTGAGTCAGCGTGCCCTCATGTATATTCATGGCACGCTGATGTCATACCATTCAACTGCAGCCTCCGAGTAAGACTTATTAAGTCTTACACGGAGGATTTGTGAATCCGGGGGAAAATCCGCACAAAACCCTTCACTTTGCAGATATTCCCTAAGTCTACATTCATCCTTTGTGATCTTATTTTTTTGTACTGCAAAATTTTCCATATCTGGGTGTCTTTGCCTGTAGTTTTCTTCAAACATCTTTGGAGCTGCTTTTTGTATTTATTAGTTTGGCTTTCTCTTTTTTATGTCTATGTTTCTTTTTTTATCCTTTTTAAAATCTCTAAGTTCTGTTCTTTATAATTTTGCACTCCCTCAGTGGCTTCTTTTTCTAAATGGCCAAGGGTTTCTTGGTTTATATGATGTTGTTCATGAATTTGTTGTATTAACACAAATTTGCATCTGGAGCTTTTGACAGTTTTTCTTGTGAAAGTGTTTTGCTTCCTCTAATTTTTCCAAAAATTATGGGTTTCATACATAGTAGTAGCAGTACATAATTTCTTTCTTATCCTAAATAGTCATCTTTATGGCTCTTTTTAGGCCTGTCAGTTTTTCTGCACTACTACTTTCTTCTACAATGGGGGTGGGGGTCATCCTCCTCCTGAGCCCGGACTAACCCTGTTGTAGGAATGTTTGGAGTCAGACAAGAATTTAAGTTCTCCTGGAACCCCAGGCTATGTAGGAGGCCCCTTACAGAGATGAGAAATTTATATGACACTTTGAAGTACTCTGCAAAAGTAAGCAAGTCATTTAAATATGGAAAAAAGTGACTACTTTACAGTCTGCAATACATTGTCACAGGAGTTAGACACTTTGTGATTACCCTTGGAGCAGTGAATAGTCCAAAAGATAATGCAGGGAACTGACAATGTGAGCCTAATACATAAAACCTTAAGACATGGATAAAAGCTGGATGTATAGCATAGCTCCTAACCTGGAAACATCAAAAACCTGGATAAAGGCCCATGAAAAATAGGTACAAATCGGTATGCTGATTAACATAAAATCTGCATACATAATTATGTAACTCCACTAAAATGGAATTGTGGGATACCAACTTTCAAATGCAAACTGAAGAACAGACAACCAAACTATGGCCCCAGACTCCCCCCTGCAGCAATTCTAATGATGTCCCATTACTTGACTATTTTGCCCAATTTACCATAAACACTGTAATGTGCCTACTGCATATTGTTTTACTTCTACAATGATTATTTGGATTTCATTTAAAACTTTTATTTTTCATTTTATAGCACAAGCACTGATAGACATCTGCTAAACAAAGCAATACAATCTCACAATGAAAACACACTTAGCATTAAAACTTCTCTGCCCTTGAAACTCACATTCATTGAAACCCACATTCAAAGAAAATGCATCTGGCCAGTGGTGAATAAAGATTACCTTGTGAAGGAAGAACCCTGCAGCTGTGATGGCTGCTTGCCATTACAACATCCTTTATTACAGCAGCAATTGTCAAAGATGTCTACAATTTAGCCAGGCAACAGGCAGACAAAAAAAGCAGTCAGTGTATCCAAGGAAAAAAGTATTCTCTCTCTACTGGTCTCTAAAGCCAGCTTTCTGATTTTTAATTGTACTTGCATTGGTAGCTGGATTACCACCATAAAGACTTAGCTCATCTCTTGTATTTGATATAATCTTGCCAACTGCAATGTTAGTTTAAAGTCTAGATGAGATGAAATAATGCATCAACACTGACCTGATTGAGTAATTAAACTTCAAAGCAGCTAGTAAGCAGAACCAATTGTTTGCACATATTTAGTAAATTAAAATGGCAGATTAGGGTGAGCAATGACATTAGTTCCTTAGTTTGCTTTACCCTGACTGCTGAACCCCACTATCTCATAAAAGATACTCTTACAAAACATCTGTACCTATATATTAAACATCAGATAGTCCCTGACAATTTCATGCACTCAGGTAAGATACAACACTTCGGCTATCTCTGTAAAGGAGAAGCAATTTCTTGTTATAGCCTTTTCAGGGGGATCAGCAAATAAACATAACCCCTTTCTGCAGCATGGTATCGACAACTTTATGTTAAAAATAAAACAATGCTATAATTTTTCTCGAAAAGAAATTGCTATAACTCAGCATAGTTGGTACACAATGACAGTAAACGTAGCTTGCTGATTCTATTTTCATGCAGTTCATTCACAGATCCTGATTGGGATTAGACAGTAGAACTGATACAATATTAGTCAAGTACTCTTTCTAAGGTGCCTAGCTGGACTGACGCAAATCAAAATGGAGTTTTTTTTTTTTTTTTTTTTTACACTTTTAGTAATGCCCCCCTATATATACAACACATACACACACAGTGCTTGTATAATTTAACTATGCAGTGTGTAATCCATTCACAAAAGCTCAGCTTGTGTAATTCAAATATCAAACGTGCGTGGAAGAAAAGATGCGCTAAGCACATACACAAAAAAACAAATGCAGTGTGTAATTCTCTCAGTAAAGAACCGCCAAATGCAGTGTAATTCACTCATTTTCAGTACAGAACCATTCACACAAGTTCAGCTTGGGTAATTCAAATATCAACTAAACTAAACTAAACGGTCGCAGAAGAAAAGAACCGCTAAGCACATACACAAAGAACCAAATGCAGTCTGTAATTCGCTTAGTACAGAACCACCAAATGCAATGCGTAATTTACTCATTTTCAGTACAGAAACATTCACACAAGCTCAGCTTGTGTAATTCAAATATCAACTGAACTGAACGGTTACAGAAGAAAAGAACCGCTAAGAACATACACAAAGAACAAAATGCAGTCTTTAATTCGCTTAGTACAGAACCACCAAATGCAGTGCGTAATTCATTAATTTTCAGTACAGAACCATTAACACAAGCTCAGCTTGTGTAATTCAAATATCAGCTAAACTAAATGGTCATGGAAGAAAAGAACCGCTAAGCTATTACTAAGAAGAACCAAATTGCTTCTCATGGAAGAAAAGAACCAGTCAGTTGAGTTTCTATTTTACTTAGTTGTCCTTACCTGGAGCAGTTGGGAAATGCATGGCTCGCACGCTATTTTTACTGCTGCTGGCTGGCCAGAAAATAGAAATCATTTGAGTCCTCAGCCAATTCCAACAGGCTGGCAGGCTGTTCATGGTGCTGACATCATCATGTACACCTCTGCAGGTGATGACCTCAGCCCAAAAAAAAAAAAAAAAGCCAAAAAGAAAAATAAAAATAAAAAGTCGGGAAATACAGAAAATAAGGGGTGCCACTTGGGAATCATGGCACCCCATTATGTGGGCCTCAAAACCGGTAAATACTGAGAAATTTGGTACAGTTGAGCGGTATGATGTATCAGAATGTGTCTTTTAAATCAAACATTACTAGAAAACGTAAATATTGAATAAGGGGTAACAAGGTATGAAGGGACATTTTGACTTTGGCACAATAACAAACTGGTTCAGAAAGGAGAGAACCAATCTCCAAGAATTTTCCTTCTTTGGCATCAGAAACATCCCTGCATTAAAAGGCTCCTAACTGAGGAGAAAGGATGGCTTATATCACTCCCTGGAAGAACTTATGCTGAATGAGATCAATGAAAATTTTTGGTCGGGTGCATGAGGAGGGGAATTCCATGGAAAGGAGGGAGAGACTCCCACTGTCATCTGTAACCTTAATGGATTACTCCCAAAACCCACCTTTCAAGAATTATCTGCTGTTAAAGAAAGAAATTGAGGTTCAGACTTTCTGGAAGCATTAAAGAATTGCCAGGGTGGGAGGGGGGACACATGTCATGCAAACATTTTTCAGGCTAATTTGACTGTCCTTTGTTCTGGAGGTTCTCGGCTTTCTTTTTTGGAACCTCCTTAACATTGCTTTTTAAACATTTCGCTGGCCACCAACTTGGTGGGTCTGTTTATTTTGCTTTTTAAAGCAGGTTGCAGAGGGAGCATTAAACCTCTTTGCAAACATGTAAATGGAAGACAGAAAAATCTGAAAGTCCCTTCAATCAGCTTACCTCTGTCATCACACTTTTTAAGGACCTCTCTCCAGCAGAAAGTCCAAAATCTATGTCTCTATCCAAGTAAAATTAAAAATGTAATTTATTACATCTTCTGGAAGATTTTTAGAATGCAACAAAGCAAACCTCCTCTTAAGAGTTTCAGTGGCAGCAGCCCTAAAAGTGGCATCACCAGAATCATATACTCATTTTTAATAGTGGGTAGCCACTTGAGACACAGAAGGAACCAAATTATACAAAGCAGATTTCTCCTCAGAAGAGGAAAGAGATGCCAAGACATTACTCATATTCACTAAGAGACGAGCATAAACTTTAACACATGAGCTTGGCAACTGAGAATCCTAAAGACTAGTGCTGCAGAAGAATACACTTTCTCCATATCTATCAAAAGCTCCACCTTTGTCACAAAGAGAAGGATTAGTATTAACCACCTGTTTAGAAGCAACTGTGTTCATAAAGTGATAGCTGCTGGGTCTGACTTTCATTGAGTCAATACAAATTTAAAAGATTGAGGAACTTTACACAATCTAGCTGCTTTTTTGGGAGCAGCGTGCTTAGTGTCAGGCAAGTTACAGGTTGTGACAAAACATCCTACAAAGCTGAAAAAACAGGCGGAATTGGGGTGAGTTATGGAAATTCCAGTTGTAATGAAATCACACTTTCTTAGGGAAATTCTAGTTGTAATAAAAATCATACTTTCTTAGGGACTGAGAAACATTATTTTCCCATGAAAACAACGGATTAATTCTGGAAATAGGTTCAGAGAAAGAGAATCCTACAATAGTGATCCTTATGATGGACTTTTCTGTAATGCCTTCAGATGACTACATGTACTCATAACCCACCTTAGAATCAAGGCCTGCTCAAGAAAATGTTTTTGAAAACCAAAAAATAAAACTCCATTAACGCGGACTTACTTTTTTTCCAAGTTCTTGAGCTTCTGACAGATGGAACATTCTGCCTAAGAACTACTTTCTTTAGCAAGTCTTCAAGGAAAAGTTCTTAGTGTCTGGGAAGGGACTCTCCAGTAGGAGGAAAACAAAATAAATTACAGAATTATCATTCTAGTCTTGTTCTTTCTCCAGCAGCTAAAAACTTTGATTTTACAATATATATATATATATATATATATATATATATATATATATATATATATATATATATATATATAGAATGTATGTATATATGTTTGAGAAATTTGGAAAGAAAACTGATAGATTAATGACCTGGTTGATATTTGACTCGGAAGCTAGGTAAAAAAAGATAGGTTAGTTCATAATGACACCCTAAACTTTTGAAAAAATTAAAGAAGGGGGTTTTGAAGACAGAACCTGAAGTTGAGATACTCTGTTAGCTGATGTAATAGCCACTAGAAAAATGGTCTTCCAAGACAGAAATTTGAAGTCAGCATTGGTCAAAGGTTCAAATGGAGATTGAGTTAAGGCCTGAAGCATTATATTTAAATCCCAAGGTGGAGTAGTGTCTTTCAAAGGAGATCTAAGCAGAAAAGATCCCTTGATGGAAGCCTTGCAAAGCTTAGAAGAAGCTAAGGTAGAGTTATTTTCGACCAGGTGAAAATTACAAATGGCAACCAATTGAGTTTTAATTGTTGAGAAACTAGCTCCTTCATTGAAAATTGAAGCTAAGAATTCAAGTATAATTGGAATAGGAACTGAAAAGGGATCAAAGTCTATGCTGAGAACCCCAAAGACAAATCTTTTCTGTTTACTCTTGTAAATCTTTCTAATAGAAGCTTTATAGGAAGATAGCAAAATCAGAGAAGGAGACCCTGGGCTGTCTAGAAATCAGTGAAATTGGAGAAACCATCCAG
The DNA here is from genome assembly GCF_019279795.1 of Protopterus annectens. Taxonomy (NCBI): domain Eukaryota; kingdom Metazoa; phylum Chordata; order Ceratodontiformes; family Protopteridae; genus Protopterus; species Protopterus annectens. The sequence continues at coordinate 372,939,516 of NC_056731.1, forward strand.
TCACTTGAGGCTTGATATGGGTGTGTTATGTCTGCCGGGGGAGACAGGAGTTCTGGAGTTGGATCCACTATCCAAAGTGGATGTAGAAGATGAGGCCAGAGGAATGGGAACCTAATCTGATGAGGCCAAAAGGGTGCAATGAAGATCACTGTGCTCTTCAACCAGACTGCTTTCTGAAGAAACTTTGGAATTAGAGGCAAGGGTTGAAAGGCATAAAGGAGACCAGAGAGCCAATCATGAACTAGATCATCTGTCAGTGACTCCCCAGTGGAGTGATCAGGACAAAGAACCTGTTGCATTGTTGGTGAGGGGAAAAGTGAAAAGACTGCAGCACGGCTGGCCCCATCGATAGAAAATTCTCTCTGACACATTGAGAGAGCACTCATGAGGCATCAGAATGGACCTGTTTAACTTGTCAGCAATCACATTAGATTTCCCAGGATGTGCATTGCTATTAGAAAGCGACTGTAAAGGATCGCCCATTGCGAAACTCTTGACAAAGATGTTAAGATCTGGTTCCCCTTGTTTATTGATGTATCAGACTACTGACATGTTTTCTGTCTGGATTGCAATTGGCCCATATGAGAGAATGTCTTGAAAAGCCTGCAACGCTAAGAGGACTGGTCTCATCTCCAGGACATTGATATGCGCTGGGCCACTATGGGGGAACCACATACTTTGACCATCCTTCCCAAACAGTGCCCCTCCCACCTGAGCTGGGTCAGTGTCCATGGTTACCATGGCCTTGGGTAGGGGAAGAACAAAGGGATGGCCTTTGTGGAGCTGGTTTAAATTAACCTACTATAAAAGGTATCTTTTGCATGCTACAATTATCTTGATTGGCACAGAAAATGAATGATGTACAATTGACCATTGAGTCTATAAGAGTCCACTGAAGAATTTTCATTTGGAAACTGTCCAGCAGTACAAGGGTAATAGCTGCTGCCAGGGAACCCAAAGCATGTAGTATCAGTCTGGCTAGAAGAGATGAATTCAAAATCACTTTCTTGACTTGTAGAGTCATTATTCAAGTTGAGGGAAGAGAATCTATCTGATTGATTCTATCCAAAAGAGTACTTATGAACTCAACTCTGTGTTAGTGTGAGTTGAGACTTGTTGCACTTGACTGATATTCATAGGAGCACAGCTGGAGTAAGTAGCCCCTTGCTTGTATCAGTTGATGCCCAGTTAAAACAATCAGGAGCCAGTCGTTTAGATATGGAAACAGAATCGCAGCAGCCTCAAGTGAGCTGCTACAACTGGAATGCATTTGGTGAACACCCTGGTGGCTGTGGTAAGAGCAAAGGGCAGTGCTCTGATTTGAAAATGAATGGCTCCCAGCTAGAAGGGTAGGTATCTCCTGGAGTGCCTGTTCATTTTGATGTGATAGTATGCATCCTGAAGATCTGTCAAGCACATCCAATCATTGTCCTGCTGAAGGGGCAGAATAGACTGAACTGTGACCATCCAAAATTTTGTATACTGCATAAACTGATTTAATTTTCTGAGATCCAGAATTGGTCTCAAGTCCCTTGGCACCAAGAAGAATCTTGAGTAAATTCCAGATCCTCTGGTCTTGGGGTACCTCTTGGATGACTCTTTTGTCTATCAGCTTTATTTCTAGAGATGCTGCTTCCCTCTGACTAGGTGGAACATTGGAGATTTTCCTCCAAACTGTTGGAGGGGGATGGGAAAATGGTATGATATAACCTCTGGATATAATCCACTTCACCTATGAATCTTTTGTGATAGTTAGCCAGGCTGTCTTGTGCAGAAGATTCCTGGACTGCCTCCATAGAGGGACAGTCAGGCCTCCTTTCAGGAGCATTGACAGGACCTATCTGAGATAGAATCTCTAGATTCCCGGTTTTGCAGGCCACCTTTGCCACTATGCTGGCATATTCCATTTGCATTCCCCCCTCTGCCCCTGGGGGGACCTATCTCCATGTGATTCCTGGGAAGGACCCTGAGACTTTTTAAAACATATCTTTCTACCACCTCATTGGTTTCTAGAGAAAGGCCTTTAAGGGTTATAAAAATGTACAGCCACAGCATACAGGGTCTTTCTTTCCTGTTCACACCTAGAGAGTCTATCCTTGACCTTAAGGCCAAAAACAGACTATCCATCACTGGGCACATTGATGAATGTGACTTAAATTTTTCTGAAAAGTCAAATAAGCGCATCCAGAAATGTCTTCTAATGGCTATACCTGAACCCGCCTCCTGTAAGGTACCTTCAGCAGCATGGGAGATCAAGACTCTTATAAAAGCAACAAGGAAACACTACAAAAATGCACTACAATACTAAAGAATTCTCAATCCACATCTGCAACTACTGGAGGCAAATGAGATCTTGGATAAGTTAGGTTGGTGGAACATTATGGGTAAACATAGGAGCTGGAGACTTCTAGGATCCTACACTCTGGAAGAAGAGGCCGAGTCAGATCTGAATCATGGATCTGAACCCATCAGCTGAGTGATGAATGAAAATGACATCAGATCAACAGATGTCCAACTGATCACTGCTGCAATATTTCTGACATAAAGGTTGCCACTGCTGACATCTTTCCGGAGTACCAATGCTTTACCTTCCCCAGATTGTACACTGGATGCATGACCTCAGTTTATATGTGCTGGGGTAAATAGATGGATGTATGAGTATGGATCCTCAGACCATCTCCATGCCAGTGGTATGAAGACTTCTGAGAGAGTAGGCTGGTCAGGAGGGATGTAGCTGGAAGAGCTAAGAAAAGTCCCCCTGTTCCCATGTAACACAGCAGAGGCTAAAGCAATGGAGGAGAGGGAAATGAAGGTTTAAGTGACAAAGAGAAAAGGGGATGGAATACTGCAACAGCGATCAGTAGGATATCTACTGATATGGTAAGTTCTTACACCACTGTCCTATGTCCTGACTAACGCTAAAAAACTGGGAGAGACTTTCTCACTAAAGGTTGCTGCTTCAAAAACAAAACAATGAGAAAAGATAAAAAGCATGCAACCAACAGGCTGATACAAAACTTTAATAAAATAAAGTAATAATGAGCACTTTCGGGTCCAAGCCCTTCATCAGATAAAATAAAATACATTCAAGTCAGCATTTATACAACATTTAAAAACATCATAGCCAGTCATAGGCTAACACTTTACTCTCCGCCTCTTAAGGGCTTGTAAAGGTATGACTCCATTGAGGCCAGGTGCTTTATCAGCACCTAGCTCTATGATCCATTTTAGTTCATTGTATTCTGTAGAATTCACAATGCCCCCCCCCCCCCCCAATGTTAGACTTAACAACTTGAAACACCATAAATATAAAAGGATGATTCTCACACAGGGCTATATGTGGATATAAAGCAATGTGAATATTTTTTAACCTAATGGCTGAAAGATGTTTCAATATTCTTTCTTTTAGTTTACAATTGGTTTTGCCCACATAAAAGGACAAACATTGTCGACATTGAGCCAAATAGATAAGCTACGTGTGTTACAGTCTGCATATTGATGCACAGAATAGTTCTTATTTGTCAGTGGATGAATCATATTTAATATATGGACATGCTATGCAAATTCTACAGGCATATGCACCTGTCCACTGTGATATAATTCTAGTTGTATTGTGTAAATTAGGACCCTAACAAAATAAATCTTTTAGATTTTTATTACTTCTAAAACTAAAGCAAGGTCTATCTCCCACTATGTTAGTTATTGTCTCATCACTTAATAGTACCTTCCAGTTTTGTTTTACGATCTCACATATACCCCTGTTATTACTATATCTAAAAATCAAATGTTGCTTTTTATCGACTTGTTTGTTCTTCACACAATGGTCAGCAACATTTCTATTTGAAAACCATGGCTTAGCTGTATCTTGTCTATCTAATCCAATATTCTTAGTAGCCTGTTCTATCACACTATTCGTATATCCTCTTTTTATCAAGTTGGATTTCAAATTGGTAACCTCATGCTCAAATATAGCATTGTCAGTACCTGCCCTTTTACTATATTACTAAATGTGTGCCTGGGATGCATACTATCATAGGCCAACAAATTATTCTTCCAACAGCTCTTTTTATACAGTGGTGTTTACGTTTTCCCAGCAACATCCTTAGAAACTTTCACAGCTAAGAAATCAATACTGGTAAAAGAACTGTTCACAGTAAACCTTAGGAAATCTGTGGTAGTTTCTAAGTATTTTATGAACACAGTTAATTCATCATTAGTGCCTCTCCACACCAAAAAACAAATATATATATAATCCACAAATCTCAAAAAATATAGCAACTGATTTTTCCATATACGTTCTGTCTTAAAAATGACCATATCTTCTCAGTGGGCAAGAACTAAATTTGTGTAAGAGTCGGCACATGGTGTGCCATCGCAATGCCCTTTGTCTGTCGATAATATTAACGTTGATGTAAGAAAGCATTATTTTCCAGTACTAATTTCAACATTTTACAAATCAGTGTATTCATACGTGCATCATAAATCCTTTTCCCCATCAAAACTGCTCCAATAGCATGTAGCCCATATTCATTTAAAATGGCAGTAAACAAATTGCTAGCATCAAGGGTAACCAACAAACAACCATGGCAATCTATCTCTTTTTGATTTGATTTTTAGACATAGTAATAACATAGGGGTATATGTGAGATCGTAAAACAAAACTGGAAGGTATTAAGTGATGAGACAATAACTAACATAGTGGGAGATAGACTTGGTTTTAGTTTTAGATGTAATAAAAATCTAAAAGATTTACTTTGTTATGGGCATAATTTACACAATACAACTAGAATGACATCATAGCAGACAGGTACATATGCCTGTAGAAGTTGCAAAGCATGTCCATATATTAAACATGATAATATATTTATTCATCCACTGACAAATAGGAACTATTCTCTGCATCAATATGCAGACTGTAATACACATAACCTTATCTATTTGGCTCACTGTCAACAGTGTTTATCCTTTTATGTGGGTAAAACCAATTGTAAACTAAAAGAAAGAATATTGAAACATCTTCCAGCCATTAGGTTAAAAAATATTCACAATGCGTTATATCAGCATATAGCCCTGCATGAGAATCATACTTTTATATTTATGGTGTTACAAGTTGTTAAGTCTAACATCGGGGGGAACATTGTGAATTCTGCAGAATACAATGAACTATAATGGATCACAGAGGTTGGTGCTGATAAAGCACCTGGCCTCAATGGAGTCCTTAGGAGGTGGAGAGTAAAGTGTTAGCATATGATTGACTATGATGTTTTTAAATGTTGTATAAATGCTGACTTGAATGTATTTTATTTTATCTAATGAAGGGATTGGACCCGAAAGCGCTCATTTTATTTTATTAAAGTTTTATATCAGCCTGTTGGTTGCTTGCTTTTTATCTTATGCCCTGACTGAAATCACTGTTGCAGTATTCCTGACAGGTGGGTGATTCCCACAGGTGGAGGAGGAAAAAAGAGTGACTGGCTACTGCAAAGAAGAGATGCTTGAGTGAAAGCTGTCTTGGACCTGGAGAAAGCATCAAATTTGCAGTGTTTGGTAAAAGTGTGTAGACTACCAAGTGTCCACCTCTAAAATAGACCTAGGGTCTATTCCTTTGTGAAATGTCCCTAAGGAAGCTATTGCCCTAGTGGAATGTGCTTTAGGACAGGAAGGTAGGGCCTGACCATAGTGCGAGTAGCAGAAAGAGATAGCCTTAGAAATCCAAGCTGCGACAGTTTGTTTGAAAACTGGCTTCCTCAGTTTAGGGTTCATAAATAATACAAACAGCTGGTCAGTCTTTCTGAAGGATTTAGTTTTGTCCAGATAAAATCTCAGCTGTCTGCCAATGTCTAGAAAATGTAAGATCCTTTCTCCCTTGCTGGAAAGAAAGCAAGGAGATGAACAGTCTGATTGAGCGACAGCTCATTTTCTACCTTAGCCATGCAGGAAAATAAGAAAAGGGGGAATTGGCCATGACTACTTGTAATTCATAGGATCATAGGAGATTACTAGGCTATTGTCCCTGGGGCCTTATAAGTCTAGCCAAGAGTTTAGCCCATGTTTAGACAAATCAGCACCCAATGCCCTTGTCCAGCAGGGACATAGGTGGAATCCCAGGGGTATATTTTCTGTTTCCCATTCAGTTATCCAGGTTGCGCTTAAAAAGGGGGTAAATAGGTACTCTGCGTGATGTGGAGAGGGAGTCTATTCCATAAATGGGGGAGTCTATGGGACACAAATCTGTCCAGCCAACAAGTCTTGTTGATGTCACAGACCAGGTTGAGACCATGCATGCAGGTTACTTGAGTGGAGCTTGACTTTCAGATATGCAGCAGTCCCATCAAGGTGGGGTCCGTAATCACCTTGTATGCCAGATAGAGGTCACCTCTGAGGAGTCTGTATGAAACTGAGTAGAGGGATAGAGCTTTTAGCCTATCTGTGTATGGTAGATGTTTGAGGCCATGGATTCTCCTGGTGAGGAACCTCTGTGGTCTCTCAAGCTTCTGCATGTGCTGTGCGAGGAACATAATGAAAGAGGCATTGTACTCAATAATGGGCCTTATAAGGGAAGAATGCAGGGATGTTATGACCTCCTTTGTCCCTGGATGAGATATCCTTACTTATGAGGTGGGCCATGTAGAAGTCTTTCTGTACAATGGAAGCAACATGGTGGTCAAACGTCAGGTTGCTATCAACCTGGGTGCCCAAATCCCTCATGGCTGATTGCATGCTTAGGACATTGTTATTAATGTGATAATTTGTGGGGATGTCACTCTCCCCAAAGGGGATGTTGATGCATTTTTTGTATTCAGCTTGAGGCCATGTTTCTGGCACCAGTCATTTGTCTGAGTGAGACCCTCTTGGAGGATGTCCACATCACTAGGGGAATTGATGACAGCACCCAGCTTGCAGTCATCTGTAAACTTGGTCAGCCATAGTCCACTGGCTTTGGCCTGCACCTCAGAAAAATATATCCGAAATAACAGAGGCCCCAAGACTGAACCCTGGGGTATGCTGCTTGTTATGGATCTACTGCTTGAGGAGGCTTACCCTGTTTTGACTACATGAGTTCTATCAGTGAGCCAGTTTGCTACCCATCTGGTAACATATGGATCGATGCTTAGTTGAGAGAGTTTATCTATTATACCTGAGTGGGGAATAGTGTCAAAGGCTTTGGCTAGGTCAAGATAGGTGGTGTGCACCATCTTCCCCTCATCCACGGCTTTGGTGACTGTCTCAAAGTTGACCAAATTTAGCAGACATGACCTCCCCTTGATGAAGCCAAAATGTTTGGGATTAAGCATTTGGAGGTTGCCAATTTCCTTGTTAATGAGGTCCATAATAATCCATTCCATGGCCTTGCAGATCAGGCTAGTTAGGCTGATGGGTCTATAATTTCCCAGATCGGTGGACGCTCTACCTTTGTGTAAAGGGATGACAGTGGCTGTCCTCCACTCAGCTGGGATGAAGCCAGTACTCAGGCTTTGGTTGAATAGAGTGCCTAATGATGCTGGAAGTTCCTGCCCGAGTTCACTTAGGAAGCAGCCTGGGATGTTATTGGGTCCCATGGAGGCTGTATTTTTTCCCTTTGAGAGAGCAGTGATGACCTGTTCCCTAGATATAATGGGAAGGGGTAGGTACTGGGGATTTCCTGATTTATTGAAGGGGGGACAGAGGGGTAAAGTTTTTGCTGAATCTGTCAGCCAGCAAGTCTGCTATATCTATAGCATTTGTATATGTGTTGTCCTTGACCTCCGGTTCTGAACAGATCTGGGCTTCCTTTGAGGTTGCAGACATGTGAAGAAGGCCTTATGACCGTCTAGTAGATGTGGTCAATTTGTACTCGACGTTTGCTTTGGAGGATTTCCCTAGTGCTCTTATTTGCTTGTTCAGGCTAAGGATACATTGCTTCCAATTGGGCACCTGCTCCATCTTGGTCTTGGACAGCAATTTTTTCCTTTTTGTTATAGAGTTCATTTATTGCAGATGTCCCCCAGACAGGTTTACTCTTCCTTGTGGAGGATGATTTAGTCCTGTCAGGTATTCCTGATTCCATGCATCTATATAAATGCTCATATAGTGCTTTAGTGTAGTTTTGGATATTAGTGCCAGTTCCTACAGAGGGGGAGGGGGCTGTAAAGATGTTTATATCATCCCTCAGGAGGCTGTAATCAGCTTTGGAGAAGTTTTTATGTCTGATCCTAGATAGGGGGGGTGGGGGATATGGTGACTTTGAAAGTGACCGCTTTATGGTCAGATCTTACCAAGGGAGGATAATACTATAGGGATGCCGCAGTGGTTAGTCATGTTGGTGAAAATACCAAGTCCAAGATATTATCACCTATTGTGGTGGTATCAACTAGCTGTTCCAAGTCATTTGCAATGACAAAATCAAGTATCTCTGGGCATTTGTGTTCTGGCATGAGTAATTCTTGCAATCAATTTTGGGAAGTTAGTCACCCAGGATCAGGGTAAAGGTTTGACTCTTGATAAATTCCAACAGGTCCAAATAAGTGGATTAGGCATCTTGAGTCAGATTTGGGGGGCGGTAGCTAGCTATGATTTGAATAGGGGTCTTGTCAATGGTTAACTGCACCTGGAGTGTCTCCTGTGTGTCATACTGTTTGACCAGCCTGGAGGTGTGTATATCTTTAATGTATATTGAAACTCCACTTCCTTTGGCTTTACTGCCCACAGTTTGGGGTCTGAATGTATGATAGGATGAGTAACCATGTAAGGCTGGAGTGTTATCCACAGCTTTGAACCAGGTTTCTGTGACTGCACAGATGTCAGCATTTTCCATGGTTAGAAATGCTTGCAATGAGTGCAGTTTCATGTTTAGACTCCTAACATTTAGCAGCATGACCTTTAATTTGTGTTTTGTTGAAATTTTTATGTTGGTAGTTTTAACCACATTATTTTTCCTAAAAAAGGCACTATAGGGGAGGCAGCAGCCTTTGCCAGAAGCCTGAAGACCAGGTGAGACAGCTGCAGGCCATCTCTGGGAAAGCATCGTGCTCTGTCGATCATATCTTCTCAGGCGGTCAGGTACTGGATCCTCTTGGAATGACACCAAAAACTAAGACAATTGTTAAAGTCAATCATTTTCTGTTTGTATTGAGGCATATGTCTGGGTGACGGCACACAATCAGCAAGCTCAATCATGTCTCTCTTTATATAGTCCAGAGAGGTATGTCTCAAGTCATTTATGCCAACATGGACTATGACAGATTCATAACAGTACCTGTTGTTGAGACTTGAGTGCATATGTGATATGGCGGATTCTGGTACCTGACAGACAACTAACTGTGACTTTCTCCTTATCCAGCCTTGGTGAGAGGCACAGCTGTTTGTCTCACAATGGAGTCTCCTATGAGTAATATGTTGGGTTTATGGTGAAGCCTTAGTGGCTGTGAGGCACAGGTGTGTGGTCTATGTGTGGTGTGTGGTATGTGGTGTGGAGGGCTGTGGAGAGCGCGTGTGTTTTTGCCTTGGAGGTCTTTTTCAGGTATGTTTATGTGGAGGACCTCCACATATGTAAGGTGTGGGTGGTGTTTGAGGTGTAGTGATTGTGTTGACAACCTTTTCGGTGCCAGATATACTGGCTTGAGGAGGAGATAGCTTGGACTCTACATACCTAATGTAATTGCATCTCTCACAAATTGTGTTCCTAGGTGGTAGTAGTAGATGGTTGTCCATGTACATGAGGCAGTTCCTACACTGTGTCAGGATGCCCATATCAACCAGACTTGCAGGAGAAACTGTAGGAAACTATCCATCCATATTTGTCAGAATATGAGGGAGAAAGGGCAGAGAGAGCTAAGGGGTGGGCCTAAAGCCGAAGTGCTTAAACCAAAACTAAGAGCTTAAAACAACACTTAAGAATAACACTTAATTTAGAAAGGTTCTAAACAAGCAGTAATAAATGCAACAGAAAAGATGCAGTCAAACACTTTAGAGAACAGGCAGCAAGCAGCAGGAGAAAGCAAAGCAAGATGAAGTAACAGAGTAGTAGAAAGAAACACAAATTAGAAAACTATAAGCAGCTGAATAAAGTGTCTTTTTTATAAAGTAAAAAGGGAGAGAGCAGGAACAGAAGATAATTCAAGGTTAAGAGACTAAGGGGTTTGGCCTTCCCAAATGATCTCTGTATTAGGTAGAATGAGCTAAACAGATGGGACTGGGAGGAGTGTCCCAGATCAAATTTACAGTAGGGGCTGGCAACCGCAAAAGCCATCAACTTTAAGAAAACAACAGCAATAGAGTGGGAGAAAAAAGTTTCAGCACAGATCAGAAAACAAAATTCTGTCAGCAAATATAGAATTCAGTCAAGCAAAAATAGACAGTGCAGAACTCTGAACAGTTAAAGTGCCAAAAATATACTTATCAGCTCTATATGTCCAGATTGTTTGAGAAGCACTCTCAGTCAGAATACAAGGAGATTCTAGCAATGATTCAGAACTTCTCCTAACAGAGGTGAGAACCAAGAGAAATATGGTTTTCCAAGTACTGAATTTTAAAGCAGAAGATGCTGGTTAAAAGAGAGAGAGTGTAATATTTTCTAGGACAAAAGATCACATGGGGAAGAGATGGGTTTCCTTGCTGTATTAAGATGCAGGACTCCCCTGAGGAAAAGCTTGACCACCAGCCTAGGTATAACTGGAAGGCTAAGAGGGAAGGCAGGCACTGATAGCTGAAAGGTGGGGTTTTATAGAAGAGTAGGCCAATCATGATCAAAGATGTTTGTAGAGATATTGCAGTACAGCAGGAACTTGTGATGAGTGATCATGACTATGTTTGTGGCACCAATAGAAAAACCTTTTCCACTTAGCAGTGTAAGATTTTCCAGTAGTGGGTCTTCTGGCCTCTTGTAAGACTTGAACAATCTCTTCAGAGAATGGGGTGTCTTTGAGAAATTAAAATCCTATCATCCATAGGGTCAGGTTAAGAGATAGAAAATTTGGGTGGAACAGAAACCTTTTTTACATAGTTATCAGGTTCAGTTGAAAAGGAATTCTGCTGTAATTTCCCTTTGCCAAGTGAAATAGCAGGAGAAACCAGTGCTGCTTTGGCTAAAATGGTGCCATTAAAAGGAGTATAGGTGCTTTCTTCTGTGCCCTGAGATGAATTTTTGGAAAAAGAGGCAGAGGAGAAAAAGCATACAGGCACTTTCCTGTCCATTGGAAGAAGGCATATGTCTTTCAGGCTGCTGGGCAAGCGTTACTGGTTCAGAATAGGGGGAGCTGATGATTGCTTGATGATCGAAAGAGGTCTAAGGAATGCCACACTGATGAGTGATCATGTGGAAAACCTCTCTGGTCAAAGTCAATTCATGGAGGTCCTCCAGGGAGTGGCTTAGGGAATCTTCTAGCACATTATCCTGAGAAGGGATTAAGTGGCTGTGAACATGATGGTCATTTGGGTTGTCAAATTTCATGCCTCCTGTGCTAACCTGCACAGTTGGCAAGACCTGGTGCCTCCCTGTTTGCTTGTATATCACAAGACTATGGTGATGTCTGTGTATACTAGGACTAGCCCTAGTTTCCAAAGGTGGGCAAAAAATCTGGAGGGCTTGCAGAATTATTTCAGATAAATATGTTCCTTCAGGAACTGATGTTGCCCTGCACTTGGTGTGATTCTGTCCATGTCCCCTATGTCTCATATGAGGTGTCTGTGTGAACCTGATGAAGAGGAGGAAGGGGTGTTGAATGGCAGACCTGGGTTAGAATGACCTGTCCCTTCCACCAAAGTAGCTCCTTTTTAAGACATGAAAGGAGAGGAATGAGGGTGTCAAAGAGGTCATGATGCTGAGACTAGGCAGATTTCAGACATCATTAGGTTTCTTTATGTGAAGTCATGGTTGCAGAGGTGAGATTATGGAAATAACTGGACAGACTGAACTTCCTCCTGGGGAAGGAAGCCATGTATTTTCTTTGTATCCAGTCTGCAAACCAGAAATACCATGTCCTGTGTAGGGACCATGTGTGATTTTTTTTTTTTTAGTAAAACTAAGACCCATCAAAAGATAGAGGGTGAGGTGTAGATGCTGAAGAAGAATTTCTGGTAGAGAGCCTGGATCAGTACAATGTCCAGGTGGGGGAAAATGTGAATTCCCTAAGTGCAACAAAAAGCTAGTCATTTTGTGAACACCCTTGGAGCTATGGAAACACAAAAAACCAGAGCTGTAAATTGAAAATGGAAGGAGCCAGAGGAAAACCTGAGGAATCTCTTGAAAGAGGTATGAATGGATATGTGTAAGTAGGTGCCTTTCAGATCTAGTGCCACTATGAAAGCCTGGGGGTGGATGAAAAAAAGCACTTTGAAAGCTGGCGCCTTCAAGGAAGTATTCAGGTGAGACAGGTCTAGGATGGGTCTCCACTGTTCAGTTTTTCTTGGGACTAGAAAAATTGTGGGGTAAAACCCTTTTCCCATAAAATCCATTGAGACCTGCTCAATGGTGCCTTGATTTTATGAGGACTTGAATAATGGGGCCCAAAAGGGATATTTGGTTTTAAGGAGGTTGTGGCATGCCTTTCAGGGGCAAAATATTTTCCCAAGACATGGCATAACCATCTCTGATGATGGAGAGGACCCATTTGTCTGTGGTAATAGTTTCTCAAAAGGACAGGGAGAATGATAGTCTTTGGAAAAGAAAGGTAATGGGTCTGGGGGTGGGGGGGTTGCTAGGTCCCTCACGCTGGAGGTTCCCTATGGGATTTTTCACAGTACCTTTTCTAGGTTTTTCCATTGTTTCTGAATTGTCCTAGGATCCCTTCTAAGGAAGGAGGTAGATATAGATTAGTAGTTTCTACGGTAGTTGTGAACTGAGGAGAGAAGTGCCTGTCTGCAGTTTTTCATGGTCTTATCTTAGTCTTTGAGAATTTTGAACAGGCTAGTTGCCTGAGGACTAACCAGCAAATCTTTGTAAAAGGACAAATCCAGAATTTTAGATCAGAAATCCTCAAGTATAGGCTGACTGTGATGCCATGCATATCTGTAAATAACAGATGCAGTGGCAGCTGCCCTAGAAGAAGCATCCGCAGCATCATAACTGCACTTAATGCTGTATCTGGCAATTTGAGTGGCCTGTAATACTAAGCCCTGCATTTGATGGTTAGACTCTGCTGTACCAGGGTCCAGCATATTTTTAAGGAATGCAGGACAGAGATCAAATTTTATGTCATTGGAATCTGGTAATTGATTGCCCCAGAGAGAAGGGTAGCAGAGGTATAAACCTTCTTTCTCCATCTATCCAAAGTTCAACTATCTTTGTTGGTAGTTTGGGCATTTGCACTGGGCAGAAACTTGGAGGCTTATCTAAAGAGAGAAAGATACTGTAGAGGGGTTTGCCACTGGGTTCTGGTATAAATATTTTAGGTAATCAGGCACCTTGTAAAACCTGTCTGCTCTCTTAGCAGCTGGTGTTTGAGAATCAGGTACAGAACAGGTGGACTGAAAGGTGTCCTAGAAAGCCTAAAGAACAGGACAGACTGGAGAATGGGCAGGGGTACCCATCTCCAAGAGGGGATAGTACCTCTTCTGAACATCAGAGATCAGTATGGATTGCCAAAGTGCTTCATCATGTTCTGTATAGTCTCCACAAAGAAAGCATTCCCAATAGGGGAATCCGATGAGAGGGAGTTCTCTTCATCGGAAGAGATTTGTCCTACAAAATGTAGCTGAGAGGAATAGTCTATCAAATTGTCAGAGTCAAAGTCCTGTTTCTCATTAGAAGAGGAGGAAACCAGGGTATGTTCTTGAGGAGTAGCCTGCGGTTGTGCAGACCCAAAGGAAGGTGGTTTCAAAGATATAATAGCTTTGACCAATCCCATGTGAGAAATTTATCCACTCCTTTTCCCTAGCTGCTGAGAGAGTGGTCACATGCCTAGTCTTTTGTTTTTTTTCTTTTGAGGCATGATGTCCACCTGGATAAGGTGTGGAGGTTTGGAACCCTGTCTGACTTCTATTTGACAGCCTGGGATCTCTTCCCTAACAAATTTTAGGGACTCTGTGCTGTACTTCACAGATAAGATGGGGTTCTTCAGATGTACCAGCGGTCTGCAAAGCCTCGGTAGCCACAGCGGCAAGAAAAGTAAAAAACACTTGGTATGCAAGTCCTTGTATGGAATCTGCCTACTGTGCTCACACTCACCCCTTCTAGCTGACAACTACAACTTTTAAGACAATATCATACAATAAAAAGGAAGGTTCCCCAATAAGGACACTCATCTGGATAAACGATCAAAGCAAAGGTATCAATGCCCAAACAGTGAACAGTCTGACAGATGCATGACCTGTGTTCAAGCTGGTAGCGAAATAGTCTGCAATCATTACTCGTATGTCTGTCTATACACTGCAATGCATACTAGCTGAAGTCATGCATCAGATGTAAAGGTAAAGCTTTGGTACCATGGCTGAATGTCAGAGGTGACCATCCATATGTCAGGAATACTGCAACAGTATTTCAGTCAGGACATTGTGTCTAACAAGGTGGCAAGATATGTAGCTTCCTTTCTTGCCTTCACACAGCACTGTGTCACTCTTAGAACCCTCTAAACTTGCCTCCACAATTTATCTTCAAATCTTCCTTGCAAAGGGTACTTCTGTGGATAAAAACATCAATATCTTGCTGATCTTGATACAAAACATGATCCATACAGCTAAGTTCTTCTGAATGATTTTTCTTAAACACTAGCCCTGGGATTCAGATAGGGGTTTCCGCAAGTGGTAAGCTCTAAGACAAGCAGACAACTCCTCAAGGTATTCCCCTCCTGATCCAGACATAGGCCCACCACAACGATTTTACACAGCTGTAAGAATCTGTGGTGAGCCATTCTGACAGCCATGATATATTACAATGAGACATTCACAGAGAGCAGCTATTGGAAATTAGCAACATTCCTTCCCCTTGAAATGTCTATGCAAAAGATTTACCCTGCAAGGCAATTCACAGAATCATTCGGCAGTGCAAATTAGCATGACAGTCTGCAATAATTAACCTGACCAGAATGTTGTGTTCTCTCATTCTAGTCAATGGGAGAGACCACACTGCAATTATGTTTACAGATATTCAGCATAGAAGTAGTGGAGGGGATGTACAAGTCCTAGTCTGCACAGATATGAATGTTGTCAGATGGCTGCTTCTGTCTGGGTGGTCACAGTAGACAATTTAGGTAGGAGATCAAGATCAAGACTGCCACAAGAAGTTCTAAATAGACTTCTCTAACTATTGGTGCATTTCATTTAATTCATTTTGCATGGTTACCTTCCAACCATACTACTCCCACCCATTCTCTGTCCAACTCCTTGTAACTAAGCCTAAATGAACTCTAAGATAATTCATTTTCATTTTTTTGGTATGTCCATAAATATGTTCTTGCGGTGAAATGTATATATAGCTCTGCTATTTAAGAACAATTTGCCTACAGTCATATGCATCAACATTTACTGTCAACAAACTCATCAAAAAATTCCATTTTGTTGAGTTTGCTCCTTATTACCATAAGTGACGAAAGCCTTGAAGGTTGTATTGGTAAGCAGGAAATACAGCCCTCTCCTGACCAAATCTCTGGAATATACCACTTCATCAAGAAGCAAACTAAAAAAAATGTAAACAAGTTTGCACTCAACAAAAGGATATAACCAGTGCAACATAAATTCTCTCAGCAAAACTGCAATTGCTGTTTTATTCACCAATAACCTGTATATATAGCATGCCTAACATTACAGATAAACAATCTACCATATATTTCAACTTCTGTAATTTTTGCCATGTTTCAGATTTGTGCTTCTTTTCCACACCAAGTTCACTCCTGTTAAATAAGCTTCAATTCATAATGAATGTGGTAGCTAAATGCCAAGCCTTAAACCAGCTAAACTGGCTAGAGCTTAATGACGATCTAACATACCCTCACAGCTAGTTATGGCATCATATTATCTTGAAAAATGCCCTAAATTAATAAAAATATAACACTGCCCTACACCCCAAGAGTCTGTCCTTCCTGGTGATAAATTTCTACTAAGTGCTAGTAAAGCAAATAATTCATCAGGGGACTCACTATAACCCTGTTACAACTTCAAACTCTGGAATGTTATCCCTAACAAAGTAAAAATGACTAAAACTCCCAAGTTATAAAATCCAGCTCAAACAATACCTTACCCAAACCTGGTCATGCTTGTGTTCATCACCATGTTGAGACCTCAAGTGTGACAAACTTATCACCTGTCACTAACTTTTTGCACTCCTGTATTTGAATCATTACATCCTAACAAGTTTCTCTACTGCACTTGAATCCATGCATCCCTCTTCACTCCACCCCTTAAAATACCACTTATCATTCTCTTTCTCTAACTGCCCCCATCTACAGCTTTACCCCTCTAATACATCTCTGTATATCCAAGTTTTAAACCTTCTAGATACACCAATTCAGAACAAGCACCCTAAACAGAACTAATCCTACACCTTGCTCTCTGTCATATGGTGTTAACACTAACCTCCTTTATTTATTAATTTGCATTTGTTTACCAGGATGGTCCACTGGGCCATAGTGAGTCCATTTTCAGTGGAGGCCCAGAGAGAAAAGCTTCACATTAAAACTAACATACAATAAAAACTATTGATTAGCAGTTTGAGAAAGAAAGTCATAGCTCACTATTAACAGTTAAACACAGCAAAAGTTAAATACATTAACTGCAGTATAGTAAAAGTTATGCAGTCACAGCTGAATAAGGGTAGAGGCTAGTTATTAGCCACTACCTTAGTTACAGTATAGTACAGGTCATTATTAGCAACTACATTAGTTACAGTATAAAATGAGATTGTGTTGAATGACATATAAGATGCCACAGTAAGGTATAATATGAAACATAATTGACAGTTTAGTAATGTGGTAAGAGTATTAAACACTTATAAATACACGTTCTACTGGATTTACCATAAAGTTAAAGCATGAGAGTAAATTTCAATCATATACATCAGAACTATAAGTAAGGAGTGCATATCATGTACACAAGTGAAAAAAGTAATCATATTAGTAAGTGGTCAAGTGTAGCTTGTAAGGGGGATGTTAATAAGGGGATAATAGTAGAGACTATAGGAAATCAGGTTATGGGAGATGCCACGCTAAAGCATATACAGTACCATAGAGACTTTTTGAAAGAACAGGCATTATTGGTGGTCCTTATTGTTAATGGGAGAGTGTTCCACTATTTGGCAATCAAGTAGTAGTAGAGCATTTGACCAGCGAGAGGGTTTGTTTTTTCTACTTGCCAGCGAAGTTAGTTCTCAGATCTGAGAGGTCTATTTGGGTGATGGGGAATAAGTGTAGAGGTATGAGCTGGACAATCAAATGGCTTGTAGATGATTTTGTGTGTTGTAGTTGAATGTAAGTATGTTAGGTAGTGTGGGAGTTCAAGCCAATTCAGGAAGTGTAAGGAGGAGCAGTGATGAGAGGAGTACTTTGCATTAGTTGCAAACTTGGCAATTTTATTGTTGCAGATCTCGAGCTTGGTTTTCAGGGAGGATTGGATATTGGTAAGGAGGGGAGCACCATATAGGAGAGAAGATGGGAGAAAGGTTGAGGCAAGAGTTTGTTTTGTAGAGAGGCTAAGAAAGTGCTTATGTCTGTAGAGGATACCGAATTTTTGATGTATTGTTTTGATACTATTGTGCACATGCAGGTCAAAAGTTAGGCTTTCATCTAAGATGATGCCTAGTAGTTTTGTATGGGACACAACCTCAATAATAGTTTTGTTTTGGGAATGTACAGAAAATTCAGTCTTGTTTAAGGGGTGGTTTTCTTAGGGGTAAATAACAGGAGTTTAGTTTTATTAGAGTTTAGTGCAAGATGGTTGTTTGTCATCTAAGCTTCAGTAGATGTAAGGGCATTTTGGTAACTTTTTGAAGTTCAGATGCAGAGTTTGCAGAACAAATAATAGTTGAGTCATCTGTATAATGTGATCTGTGACTAAGAGTGGGAGTGGGTCATTGATGAAAATACTAAAAAGAAGGGGCCCTACTATGGAGCCTTGGGGAACACCTGTGGATGTGTCGAGGAATGGAGAGTAAGAGTGCTGCCATTGGTAGATTGTCTATTTGTGAGGTAGTTAGTGAACCAATTTAGGGTGATACCTAGTTTTGTGAGAAGAAAAGAGTGGGAGACAGTGTCAAAGGATTTAGAGAGGTCAAGAAAGAGCAAGGATACATTTTTGCCTGCATCTCGAGCTCAGTTAACAGTATCTATGAATGGACATAAGAGCTATTGTAGTACTATGGCCTGGCCTGAACCATACCTCTCAACCTGGAAACATCAAAAATCTGGACAAGGCCCATGAAAAATGAGTACAAATCTGTACACTGGTTAACATAAAATTTGCATAAATAAATATGTAACTCTACCCACTCCAATGGAATTGTGGAATACCAACTTTAAAATGCAAACTGAAGAACAGACAACCAAAATATGGCACCAGAGTCCCCCTGCAGCCATTCCAATGTCCCATTACCTGTCTATTTCACCCCATTTACCATAAACACTAATGTGCGCATACTGCTTTACTACTACAAAATCTACAATGATTATTTGGATTTTATTTTTACATTTTACAGCCCAATGCACAAACACCAATAGACATCTGCTAAACAAAGCAACACTGTCTGACAATGAAAATAGACTACTTGGCATTAAAACTTCTCTGCCCTTGAAACTCACATTCATTGAAACATCATTGAAACCCAAGCCATATCCAAAGAAAATGCATCTGGCCAGTGGTGGATAAAGATTACTTTTGGGCTGTTTTCAAATCATCGTGCCCTTGCACACAAAACAAGAAACATGCATGTGTTCTTTGATGCACCTTCCTGACTTTATTAAATTATATTCCTTGTACAATACAGCACACTTGTTAGACAGAGCGCATTTTACATTTATTGTTTGAACATTTTTCCAGTAGGCTGTAGGCAATGAATCAAAATGCATGCACCAATAATGACAAAACTGCCCAATTCAGAACATTTCCATCATAAAAGTCTACTTCCACACCCACACTACAAATAGAACGACAACAGTGTAAGCCACAGGCATCTCGCACAACTTCTTGCACTTATTTTCAATTTCAGTTTGTTTGTTTTTTTTTTTGGGGGGGGGCAAAAAACCAAGGACACATTTTAAACATTGCTTGTATAATTTTGGAAAGTTGCTAGAATAAAATGTTGCATTACCACCATGCATTTCACTGGCAAATCTTGAACCCAGGACCCTGTACACTAGTCAGAGCAACATACCACTATGCCAAATCAGCAGTTTCCTGAAAGATAGGAAGACTGAAACTTAAATGGCTATCATTTAGTGAATTCAGTTCTCACTTCTCACCATAGCACTCAAACTCTTAGCACAAAAAACCTGGACAAAGCCAATAATGGGGGAATACAGAATCCAGTTCTCAGTTCTCACCATAGCTCTCAACGTTTTAGAACAAAAAACCTGGACAAAGCCAATAATGGGGGAATACAGCCCCAAACATAGGGACAGATTTCAAATACTGATATTATAAACTTATAAAATTGTTAGAATAAAAGGTTTTGTGTTACCATTTATTTTCTGAAGAATATGAAGTCTGAAATTCAAATGCTTGTCATTATTTAGTGGATTCAATGCTTCAGTGATTTGCCACAAAAATCCTGAAAACCACAGATTTTATGAGAAACAGAACAAAAATATGAGGCATAAATTCACAAGTGGTGGGTAGGGACTTTCGGCACTTGTTACCTGTACCCAAGGTACAGGCACTCTGCCAAAAGCCACAAGGCAGTTTAGTGCAGAAGTGCATCATTCTGTGTACAATTTCTCCTAGCTGTCTCAAGTTGAGCTAACAATATAGACTTTAGTATTTCAATTATGCTTTGAGCTACATGCTCAAATAATGTGCTTTAAATAGAACAAATAATCAGTATTTAAACTGATGTAATCTTCCCTCGATTGCCCATTTAGGAAGAATGTAGAAGCAGTCTGTACAAGCAGAATTAAAGGAAAACCATATCCAAAAAATGTAAGATAAACTTCAGTACCCGAACCAAACATCTATGCATTAGAGGATTGAAGTGAAGTCTTTTAAATCTTCACATGTGAGCAATTGTTTAACTATGAACAGACTCTGCAGATGAAACACTGCATTTATATTTAGTGACACAGACACTGAAGGGGATAGTTTATCTTTTATATTCATACCATGACACTTCACTGAGTCAATTATGGAAAGGCATGTTCTATTACTATGAATATTTAACCAAGGGTGAATTATAACCAAACCTGTTTGTTGATATGACTACAAAATCATTACTTTAAATACTGTGGAACTCAGCCTTAGTCTATGGAAAATTTTCCAGCTATATCTGTTTTTTCAAGCTCATATGTTAACATATGCAAACAGTGTATGACTTGATTTTGTAAAAGTTCAAGCACGGCTGGATGTCATCCACATAAAAAATGAAAATAGCCAAAATCTTCCGAAGATTTCCCCTTGTAGCAGCAGTCAGTCATGAGCAATGTAGAAGACATTATACTTTGTAGCACAGCAGAAAATACAGGAATGTATGCATAGAAACTTGTTTCAAGTACATGTTTCTAAGACCTGGGTTGAGAAAGACAACACACACACACACACACACACACACACACACACACACACACACACACACACACCGGGAGAATTACGTTTCGAAACGTAAATACCTTTCAGGATTTCTGTTCAAATGCATTGCATACAAGGAGATAATGTTTTATTCAAATACCTTTGCAGGATGTACGGAAATCTCTAAAGTCAAGTGGTCCCCAGTATAGACAGAACAATAATTCTCCCCATTACGTTCCCACTTGGGAGTCATTCTGAGTTCCCCAGAAGATAACTCGCATATACCTCTGCAGTTCCCCCTTACATTCCTGGTTGGAGTCATTCTGGGACAGTTACTTACATTCACACATGGAGCCATTCTGTGTACGCTACTTGGCTAGCCAGAAATGCATGCATGTGAGCCCTTGAGCTCAATTCATACAGACTAGGCCATTTCACGAAGCTGACATCACCACGCACTTGATGACATCAGCTCAAACAGCACAAAAGAGAAAAAATAAAAGAAAAAAATTGGAAATGAAGGTGTGCCACTCGGGAATCGTGGCACACCTTCATTTGGACCCCAAAACTTAGTAACACCGAGTAATTCAGTACGGTTGGGAGGTATGGCCTGAACCCATGCTGAGTAGGGGAAAGGAGCTGATTTTGAATTAGTGTAGAAGTTGGGTATGAATGCATTTTTCTAGTACTTATGAGATGGAGAGAGAATAGCAATTGGGTAAAAATTGGAAACTTCTGTACTGTTGCCACCTTTGTGAGGGGGGAGAATATATGCTTTTTTTCCCAGAAAGTATGTACATAGGACTCTTAGATAGATCTGTTAAGAGGTATACTGATTGGGTAAGCACTGGCTTTAGCTGACATTTGTAGGTATTCCAGGGGTAGGTTGTCAAGAGCATTAGAGTTAGGTTTGAGTTGAGTAGTAGTTTTGTTATAGTAGCAGTAGGTATGGGGTGAAAGAAAAGCTTGGTAGAGAGGGAGTAGTGGTATTTTGTGTGGAATGTTTTGGTGGAACAGGGTTAAAGTTGCAGTTAGTGTGGGGAAATGTGGCAGTAAGATTAGATATAGTGTTGATGAAGTATGAATTAGAGAGAGTGGTGATTTTACTAGCTCTTTTGCCTGGATTTGGACAGGGGTTGTTCTTTGAGCCTGGGTTTAGCAGGGATGAAATGGAGTACCAGTATTTCTTTGCATTTTGTTTATAGTTATTTAGAAGACCTAGGTAGTGTTCTTTTTTGTCTTTAATGACTTGAATCTTCACTTGATTGCCAAGTTTTGTAAATTGTGAGATCATGATTTTTATTTTTTATTTGCCATAGTTTTCCTGATTTGTCCCTAGCAGCCATGAGGTTCTTAGTGGATTTAGTGAGCCAGGTGGAGTGGCTAGTTTTTACTCTTTTTAACAGAAAGAAGCTAATTTGTTCAGGGTCTTGAAAAATGTTGAATTAAAGAATTGAACAGCTTCATCTAGGGGAAGGACATTTAGTATGTTCCACTTGCTGTTTTTCAAAACATCATTAAGAGTTGCAATAAGATTTCTTGTTTGTATTGGTGTTGACTTGGTAAAGGACTGGTCTTGCATAGAATTTAGGTGGCTAAGTGGTCACTGATACTGTAAGGTAGTGTTCCTGCTGAGGAAATTTTATTTGGGTCAGACACTGGAATCCAGTCAAGGATGGGATCACAATCTTTGTTTTTGTTGGGTCTAGTTGTATTAGCAATAAGCTGTGTAAAGTTAAATAGGTTGATATTGGTTGAGGGAGAGTGGTTAGAGAGATCAAGCCAGTTTATGTTTGCATCACCTTTTATATTGTTGGATATCCAGGCAAATTTTTTTCTAACAGAGGAATGTTGTTCCCTGGGGGATATAGGGCTATAATGCAGATATTTTTTACAGTTATTTATTTTTAGGAATGGTATTATGACTTTGGCAGTAGAAAATTGAGGAATGATGTTAGAATAGGGGACTATAGTGAAGGTGTTTGGGAAGAGTAGTGCAATGCCTCCTCCTTTTTGCTGGGTCTATCTGTTCTTAAGCAGGCATAGCCTGGAGGGAGGAATATGGAGTCTTTAATGTAGGGTTTTAGCCAGGTTTCCATGGCAGCTAATATGTCTGGTTTATTTTATGATAGCCAGGCATGGAACACTGGAATTTTATTTCTAACACTTTGAAGGTTGAGAGTTGTAATATTTAGTGATTTGTATAAGTTAAGGGGGTTGAGAGAGGCAGATGTGGGTCCTGGGTTGGGGTGGATATCTCCACATTGGGATAGGCTAGGGTGTTTTTGTAGATAAATAATGGAAGATTGATTTATTTTTGATTTATGATGGTAAGTCAAGGGAGAATGGTTGTAGGTGCTGGTTTGTAGAGGAAGGATTTTTAATTTAGTGTGCAAAAGTATATTAATTGCCTGGGGCATATTTCTGAGTAGCTAGTGAGGTAGGGTTTGTGAGGAAGTTGTAAATGTAACTTTGGTAGGTAAGTATGTTGCGTGTAGTGTTGTTGAGTTTAGGAGGAGACAGAAAAATAGGGAGGAAATGAGTGGTAGAAGAATTAATGATACACACTGTAGTAGAAACAATTGGTAATCAGTGAAGGGATAGGTAAGTAGTGGTATTAAAGGGTAGATTTTTCTAATTAGGATAGCTATGAGGTTAATGATAAAGTGACTCGAAGTGATTATTAAGTTAATTAAGGATAATCCCTTAGGGTGGAGTGTTGGAGGGGGTGTGCTTGTGGTTGATAATGAATTGATGGCAAGTGTGATTGGATGATGTTCTAGAGGGGGAGGAGCTAGGGTCAGTATAAATGTAAGAGTGCACACAAAATGCAGCCAAAAAGATAATGTCCAAACAGCACATACAGAAAGTGAACCAAAGCAACAGGGGCTTAGTAAAAAAAATAGTTACTCCAGTAAATACGTAAATTTGTACTGATTTACTGGAGTAACTATTTTATTAAAAGTCCTTTGTTTTTACTAAGCTGCCTGTTTTTTTGATTCACTTTCTGTATGTGCTTCAGTATAAATGTAATTGATGTGGGGGTGGGTAGAAATTAGGGTAGGGTAGAGGAGCAGAGGGAGCCAGAGAGTAGTGAGGATGAATGGAGTGGGCTGGCCCAGGTCCAGTATCTAGCTCCAAGAAACAGGTAAGCTTGGGAAAAAAGGAAAGAGAATAGCTGGTTTGCAGAGTTTGATGCAGCCAAGTAAGTAAGAGTGGTGAGGTAGAAAGTAGGCTGGGATAGGAAAGAAACAGAAGGGAATATATAATCAGCCGGTAAAGTTTGATTAGATATGGAGAAGCTAGAGTGTGGGGGTACTAAAGGAGTGGTAGATTACTAGTCCTTAAAAATAAACATCCTGCAATTTTTTTGTTTTGTTATTGTTTCTAGACTTAAAAATTTAACAATATAATACTAATATCTCCCCTCCTACATAACTGTGTAAATTACTTCATTATATCTCTTGTACCATACTCTATGTAAACCTTTCTGTACTAAAATGTAAGAACACTAAACTTTATAATGTTTTCCCTTATTCTGTACAAATTCATTTACTTCCTGCAAGATTTTATAGCTACCAGAACTGCACAGACTTATACATGTTGATGTAAATACTTTGCTGTATATACCTGTCTTGTAATTATGTTTGATTTTACTGAGAAAATGTAACTTTTTTTTTGAGAGCTATATGAAATCCACTTTATTAATACAAATGTACTGTAATGGAGCTTTTCTCCCCAGGCCTCCACTGAAAATGGGCTCTACCCAGTCAAGAAAGACAAATATACACTGGTTACACACCATGGACTTGAAATACAGATTCATTCTCACCCTCACAAGTTATGTATACTCAGATCTCATCTTTTCACCATGCATTGGTCTTCCATTCTTTCTCTTACTAATTGCAAGTACAGCTATTAACCAATTGACACAGCTTTTACTCTCACTATACAACTCCAATTTTCCCCATATCTCATGACTTTTCAAGTACAACAAAACAGAGTGGCTCACCAAAGCTCTGAAAACCCTTATGCTGCTGCACAATGAAGCCTGGAAACTGTGACACCCCCCCCCCATCTAATAAAAGAGATTACACAAAACTGAATAATCTCACCAAATAGGTTAACCACAGGTACAAGGCCAAGGATTTTAAAACACATTTCTCTATTCTATTCACCCAAAAGTAATTCAGGCCAGAAGTGAACAATATCACTGGCACAACTCCCCCTAAGGGCTGACCCATGTCACTGTCTACTTTTCACTCTCAAACTTACCTACCTTCCACTCACCTCTCTTTTTACATAGCCACCTACAGTGAAACCCATGTCCCCAGTCACCTTTTTCCCTCTACTTCACCAGAATCATTGCCAAATAAATTTAACCTTTACTTGAACAAATCCTTCTTGACTCTCTTCCTGGCCCAAACAACTTGGGTCCTTGCACTCTGTCCCACACTCTGGGGATTTCATCACTACTCCCCCTGAAAGGGTAAGACTTACTACCACTATCTGTTGTTCACTATGGAAAACAGCCTTCGTTAGCCAAATACCCAAAGATCCTAAACTTACACTCATTACCCACATCATATCCATCTCAATAATCACTCCTCTTGGAAAAGTTTTGGAGAGACCAGTTTGTACTTAACTTACTGCCTACCTGCAAAAAACACTGTTTTCTCTCCAACAATTACAGCTTTTGGGTAGGTAGAAGAACACTGACAACAATCTGGACCCTAACAGATAAAAAACTTACCAGCATGGAGAAAGGGAGCCTAACTGGTGCTGTGTTCATTGACTGAACCAAAGTTTTTGACAATGTTGACCACTCAATATTACACATAACAATCTAATATAGTATAGTTCAAAGACTTCCTAGCTAACAGTCTTTCAATATAACAACAGGCTCTTCTTTTTCTGATTCCAGCTAAATTTGCCAAGGTGTTAGTCATGGTTCAATTCTTGTCCCATTATTTTACCTACTTTTATGGATAAACTACCAATGAGACCTACCCCACCTACAACTCAATTTCTACACTGATGACATGGTCATCTACACAGCCAGTCCCTCACACGAAGGGATTCAAACTCAACTACAAGATGATCTTCTGGTTCTAAACAAGTGTCTCATCCACATGGAACTACTTCTATATCGTAAAAAAATAAAAAGTCATGTTTTACCATAACTTGGCATTTGTGCTGTGGTAAAACATGACTTTTTAATCTGATGCTGTCATCTTCATTCCTCCAAATGATTGGGTCAGAGTCCCCAGCTATCTGATTCCTGGGTGGCCTTCATGTAAGGATGTGCCAGAGTACAGTGGAGCCAAAGAAAGCCCTGCTCCTAGGCACAATATCAAATTTGTAGTGTGCAGCAAAGGTGTGACAGTTTGACCAGGTGGCTGCCACACAAACATCAATGGAAATTCTGGATGAAAAGGCAGTAGTAGTAGCCAGAGGTCTAGCATGGTTGACCTGTTACCTGTTTTAATTTTTGATTCTGCCTTTTCTTTCTTGCCAATTTAATACAAAATTGTACATACAAAATGGAGCTTTTCTCCCCAGGCCTCTGCTGAAAAAGGGCAATATGCCCAGTCAGACTTCCCAGTAAACAAATGTAAAACAAAAAATAAATATTAGAATGTGCTCTTGGAGGTTGAGGTAGTTCTAAGCCTCTCTGAGAATAAATGAAGGTGATACAGTCAGTGATCTATGTGGCCAGTGTGATTTCATACACTGCTTGGCCTAATTTGTTAGCAGAGAAGGGTATAAACAATTGGTCCAACTTCCTGTGCTGCTGTGTTCTATGCAAATAAAAACACAGTTGTCTATGAACATCAAGGAAATATAGAATGTACTCTCCTTTGTTGGAAAAATTAGGAAACAATATCAGTAAATGAATGGATTGGTTAATGTTGTTTTCTGTGGCTACATTAGGCATAAAAGAGGGATTTGTATGCAGTGAATTCCTGACTTTATGAAAAATTATGTAGAGAGAGTTGGAAGATAATGCCTGTAGTTCTGAAATTCTCTGCTGATGTAATGGCTACTGAAAGGATCGTCTTCCATGACAAAAACTTCAAATTGCAACTAACTGCTGGCTGGAACTGTCCGAGTCAAACTCTGCAGTACAATGGTGAGGTCCCCAGGTGGGGGAAGATCTTTAGTAGGTGGTCTCAGCAAAAAGATGCCCTTCATAAATGTTTTGCATAATCTAAAAGCAGATAAGGAGAGAGACTGGCTAACTGTATGAAAATTAGAAATTCCTGCTAGCTGAAGTCTGATAGTAGAAACAATTGCTTCTACATTAAACAGGGTACTAAGAAAAAGCAAAATGTCTGAGACAGGTGCTGAGAAGGGATCAATATTTTTACTTGCAGACCAAACAATGAACCTTTTCCATTTACTGTTGTAGGTTTTCTTAACAAACATTTTGAGAGGCCAAAATGATATTATGAACTGGGGAAGCAAGCCTGGACTGTCTTACTATATGCCTGGAAGTGGAGAAGCCATACAGTCAGCTTGAGGTCAAGAATGGGATGTTGCAATCCTGATGGGTGAGAGAGGGGGATCCCGTCTGGGCTCCAGTATCCACAAAGGATATTTTAGATGAGATCAGAGGAAGGGGAACCATATCTGTAAAGGCCAGGAGAGGGCAATGAGGATGAATAAACTCTTCAGCCTAATTGACTTCTGAAGAAATTTCAGGATAGGTGGAAGATGGGGGGTAGGCATAAAGGAGACCCAGGGGCTAATTGTGCACCAGAGCATCCATTGGGGACTGCACCATGGGGGATCAGAGTGAAGAACTCTCTGCATTTGTTGTTGGGAGGGGCAAAAAGGTCACAGCAATGCTGACCTCAATGTTTGAAGATCATGTCCGCCACTGACTGCTGGAGGCATCACTCATGCAGAATCAGGATAGTTCTGCTGTGTCTGTCCACCACCTCATTGGTTTTCCCTCGAATGTAAGTTGCAACCAGAAGGCAGTCTGATGATATCACCCATTCCCACACCCTCTTGTCCTCCCTGCACAATGGGTAAGAACGTGTTCCTCCTTGCTTGCTGATGTGCCAGACTACAGACATGTTGTCATTGTGAACAGCAATGGTCCCCAGAGAGAGAGTGTCCTGAAAGGTTTGCAATGTTGGAAGAACTGCTCGAGGACAATGATATGCATCCTGGTCTCCAGAGGGGACCACGTGCCTTAGAACATATTTCTCTTGTAATGGCCCCCCATCCCAATTGGGAAGTGTCCATGGTTACTGTGGCTATTGGAGGGGGAACTGAAAAGGGTCTGCCTAAAAAGCGGTTGTCTGATTGAATCCACCAGCAGACATGACGTTTGCAGACTGGTGTCAGTCTGATGGGAACAGAGAGAATAGACCATTGTACTGTTAATGTCCATTCAAGAACTCACATAAAGAACCTCGGCAGAGGAATTAACAAAATTGATGCGGATATTGACCCCAAAACTTGTAAGACTAGCTGTGTGGGAGGATGGGTGGCATAATATTTCCTGGACTTGATTCTTCAGTGTCATTATGCAGTGAAGGGGGAAATACTCTGTTTGATCCCTTGTTTTCAACTGTGTTCCTATGAATTCTAGGTTCTGCACAGGAGTCAGGTTGGACTTTTCTAAATTTATGGTGATACCTGTGATGCAAAAGTGAGGGATGTAAACAATGGGAGGATTACAAGTACACACACACAGTAAAGTACAATTCCCCTTAAGAGCACACAGAGATCACAGTTGGTCTGGGGCTGGTTTCTCCCTCTTTCTTCAGATCCCCAATAAGACTCCCCACTGGCACAGCTATAGGGCTGAGATCTCGGCTGAGTGGCCAAGCTAAGAACTCCAGCACCCTCTCTAACCAGTGCTTTGTGTCCCTGCCCAAGTAGCTGACACACACTTTGAGATTTGATTGATATACAAACACACACACACACACCTGGGAAAGGCTGGCAAAGGTTTACTAGCTATGCCCCCTTTTGCCCAGACTTCAAGGTAGTTATCACTGCCACCAACCAGCTCTTTATCAGCTACTTTAAGGCCCTTAGCAAAGGGAGTCCAGTTTTACTCTGTAACATTGCTATAAATCCAGATGGTAGTTTTGACCAAGACTTGCAAGGCTATTTAGGAGTGGCCCATATAGTGTCACCAAATACATATGCAAGTACTCAGAGCTTAAATATGTCTCACAAATATCTGCCACAAAGATAGGTTTAGCTATGTTTAATAATAAATAACAGAACAATTCTCAGTACACAAACACAGTTACTTCAGAGTTCAAAATCACAGGAAATATTTTAAAACAACATTGCAGGACAGTCTCAAATAAATAGAAAAAACATCTAAACTAATCTTTACTATATTCCTATCTATATCTAAAAGAGATGCTATGCCCTGAATCTCACAAACAAGTGCAGATGTGATGACTGGATGTTTTCAGGTCAAAGACAACATACAAAATGCCCAGTCTTCTCTCTGAGAGTTATTAAATTAAAATTAAACATTACTGCTGGGTTAGCTTGGGTGACATCACTCTGTCACCTGACTTCAGTAATCCAGGCGAAACAGAAACTTAACAGAATTTTAACATCTCTGTGTTAAAAATACATCTCTCTCAGATGTTTCATAAAACACTTTTGCATGTTAGACCTTAGTAATTACTTTTCTCCAAGACAATACAAAAAAACATCTAGCTCTAGACACCGTCTCCTTGCTGCATTGAAACTAACTTTTATAACACAATCTTATTTTCTTGAAGTTTTGTAAGTTAATCTTCTATGTTCCAGCAGGGTATGCTGTGGTTACATTCTTGAAGCTCAGTACATAACATACAGTTCTGTAAAAATCATATCAATATTCACAAATGACACAGAATTATTTACAAAATTCCAGATAGATGGGCTGGCAGTGTCACATCGCCCCCCCCCCCTCCAAATACTCAAGCTAGTTTTTCAAATGACCTTTGAGAAAAGTTGCTTGAGAGGGTTGAGCCTATCTGGGAATACCTTACCCCATTCCCTGTCTTGAGAGCCTATCTGCATTGGCACTGCTAACCATACTGTGGTGGTGCACTGTCAAATCATATGCTTACAACCCTAGGCTCCACCTTAGTAACTTGGCATTTTGCTGGCTGGCTCGATGTAGTCATGTTAAGGGATTGCCATCTGTAACTACAATGAATTTCCTTCCATATAGACAAGGCTGAAGTTTCTGCAGCACCCACACTATAGCTAAGCATTCCTTTACTACAGCTGCATAGCATTCCTTCATGGGTTGAAGCCTATGACTCACATATACCACTAGGTGAGCTTCTTCCTCTGAGGAAACCTGGCTAAGTACAGCCCCCACCCCATGGTTTGAAGCATCCACCTGCACAATAAATTATTTGCTGCAATCTGGACTGGCTAACACAGAAGGTCCTCCCAAAGCTCCTTTAAGCTTTTAGAATGCCTGCTCACATGCTGGGGTCCACACTACCTTATTTGGCCTGTTTTTCCTTGTCAGGTTTGTGAGGGGAGCAGCTATGGTACTATAATTGGGGACAAACTTTCTGTAGTACCCTTCTGTCCCTAAGAATGCCCTCCCCTGCTTTTTGGTAACAGGGGGCAGGCTATGCCTGAATGTCTTCCACGTTGGCAGGTTCTGGCCTGATCTTGCCACTCCCCACTCTAAGTCCAAGGTAGGAGACCTTTGCCATACTCACCTGACATTTGCTGGGCTTAATGGTTAACACTGCCTTCTGTAGTCTGTACAGCACCTCCAACATACTGAAGGTGCTCTTGGCAGGAACGGCTGTAGATAGCAATATCATCTAGGCAAGCAAGGGCAAACTCTCCTACTCCTGCTAGGATATGATCTACCAGCCTCTGAAAAGTCATTGTGGCATTTTCCATCACAAAGGGCATCTGCATGAACTCATATAAGCCAAAAGGAGTGACAAAGGCTGACCTCTGTTCTAGCACTGGGAGTCAAGGGCACCTGCCAGTAACTCTTGGTAAGATGAATAGTGGTAAGATACTTAGCCCCACCCAGCTGCTCTAGGGCTTCATCTGTCCTAGGCATGGGGTAAGCATCTAACTCTGTGTGACTAATTTCATGTAGTCCACACAAAACCTGCTTCTGCCATCTTTCTTTGGTATCAGCACAACTGGGGAGGCCCAGGAACTGATGGACCCCTGGATTACCCTAAGTTCCAACATTTCCTGTATGTCCTCCCTCAGTCTGTTTGACTTTCTCAGGCACCCTATAAGGGGCCAGCTTAATAAGGTTTTGGGGTCCTGTATCCACATAGTGCTACACCAGGTGGGAGCACCCTGGTTTCCCAGTGAACATGCCCCCAAAACTCCTGTAACACTGCTCCGATTTCTTGAACCTGGGTATAGGACAGCTGCTGGGACATGGCTACTCCTTCCACTGAGGTGTCAGTTTGAGGCTCACCAAAGAGATCAGTCACCAGATCCCCCTGACTCCTGCCATCCAGTGCAAATACTCAGCACAAGGGCCTCCCTATCATGGTAAGGTTTCATCATGTTAACATGGTGCAATTTGTGCCCCTGCCTCCTGCCTAGCAGTTCTACCATGTAGTTAACATCACTGACCTTCCTTACTACCTTGTAAGGTCCCTTCCCAGGCTGCCTGCAGCTTGTTGTGTCTGACAGGAATAAGAGCCATTACCTGCTACTCTACAGCATACTCTCTAGCTTGAACATTCCTGTCATACGAGACCTCTTTCTGCTGTTGGGCTTCTGCCAGGTTCTCCTGAGCCAAGCCCATGAGTTCCCTGAGCCTTGCCCTGAGGGTTAGGACATATGCCACAAAAGACTCCTTGTGGGATTCACATTCACGTTTCCATTCATCTCACATCAAATCTAGAGGTCCCCTCACCCTATGCCCATACAGCAACTCAAAAGGTGAAAACCCTGTGGATTCTGGGGAAACTCTCTGTAAGCAAACAACAGCTGGGGCAAATATCTGTCCCAGTCCCTCTTAAACTAGTCTGCAAATGCCCATAGCATGGACTTGAGTGTAGAGTTTAATTTCTCAACAAGACCATTAGTCTGTGGATGGTAGGGGTGGTCTTTAAGTGTTATACCTCACAGTGCTTCCACAAACTTGCCAGCAGGTCTCACATGAAATTGGCATCTCTGTCAGTATTTCTTTTGGAAAACCTACGCTGCTGAAAATTTCTAACAATGCATTTGCCACCTTTTCTGCCTCAATGGAGGAGACCGCCACAGTCTCGGGGTATCTTGTAGCATAATCTACTACCACTAGGATATACTTTTTCCCTGTGGAGTTTGGAGTACTAAGAGGCCCCACAATATCCATAGCTACCCTCTGAAATGGCTCCTCAATCACAGGTAAAGGCACCAAAGGAGCTTTCACCTTGTCTCCTGCCTTGCTTACCTTTTGGCACTGCTCACAGGTCCTGCAGTACCCTGTTATATCTCTGGAAATCCCAGGCCAATAAAATTTCTGCATAATACGTCTCTTTATATGTTTTATGCCCATATGACCTGCAAAGGGAATAACATGGGCTATGGCTAGAAGTGCCATATGGTAGGCTCTGGGTACTACCAACTGCTGTATTCTCTCACCCTTTAGCCCTCCCTCAGGGGGGACTCTCTATGCAGTAACCCTTTGTCCCAGTATGCAGATTCCCCCTTCCCTTGAAAAATCAGGTGCCTCCCTAGCTACCTCCCTCAGGCCTTGTAATGTAGGGTCTGAGAGCTGAGCCTGTCTCTTTGTAACCCTTCCCAGCTTCCCTTCCACAGGAAGTCTGATACTCTCTGACAGCGGTGCCTCACTGTCAACCTTGGTACTACTAACCTCTGCCCTCGCAGTCACTCTGGCCAAACAAGCAGCTGTGGCTCACCTTCAGTCTCACTGCTACAGGGTAGCTCCCTGCCTAAAGTAACCACCTCCCCATTCCTGGCTGCAAGTGTGCGGACTGTCTGGGTCTCCCCCCAGGCTACCAGACCCATATGCTTGTCTCCGAGCCTGACTGCATGTAACTGCATGCACACACAGTACTGCGTTATCAAAAGCAATCCTTATCAGGACATCTGCAGGGATATCCTCAAACACACCAACTTGCTAGTTTCCTTTTCCTCCCTCCCAGTCAAGATGAACCCTAGCCAAAGGTTTTTATTTGGAATGGGGTCCCTCTAAAGCTCTGACTGGAGTAGACGGCCCAGGCAAGTAGTGCTGCTCTTTAACCATTGTAGGCTTCACAGTGGTTAGGTCAGAGTCTGTCTCTCCCTTAGCAATGGCCTCTTTCCCATTCACTAAGACCTCTTGTGGTAGTTTGGTACCCTTGTGTCTCAAAAAACCTACTGCTGGCATTTTGTCATTCCCACTTACTGACTGTCCCATCTTTTGATCTCCACCTTGCCTCAATGACATCTATATGCTACATGGCCCCACTGGTTGCATTTAAAACATGTAACACTTGGCCTGGCCTAGTGGCTTCCCCTGCTACTGGCAGACTCTGTTGGGGCAGTTTGGGCTGCCCACCATGGGTTCCTTTAGACCCATGAGGAGCACTGGGTGTCCCTTTCCTGTGCAGTGATGCCCTGGTTGCTAGGCATAGGTCTCCCTTCTTCCCCAACTCATGTGCAGTATTGCATTGTCTATCAGCTAACCAGATTCTCATGTCCTCAGGCAAAGTGCTAAGGGCTTGTTCCCTCACCAAAAGGTCTGCTAGTCCTTCAAAAGTGGTGACCTGACATCCACTCACCCACCTATGAAAATATGTACTTAGTTCAACAATATATTCACACACACTTTCATCTGCCTTGCATCTATGCTCACAAAACTTTTTTCTATAAGCTTCAGGGGTTAACTTAAAACATTTTAACAAACATACTTTGACTGTACTGTAATTTAAGCAATCCATATCAGACAGTTTAGAAACTGCAGTTACAGCTTTACCATGGAGTAAGGAGGTCAGGAACTGTACCCAGAGCCCTTGGTCAACATTATACTGTTTACATACCCTCTCAAACATAAGAATGACACTATCAAAAGTATCCCCATCTGTAAATTGTGCAAGATATTTACTGACCTTTGTTGCTTCTGGGGTTCGGTTACTCCCTTCCCCATTACCTCCATGACTCTGGTGAAGAGTCAACATCTCCTTTTCATGTTGCCTTTGCCTCTCATTCTCCTCAGCTTCCAGACATCACAGTGTTTCATTCTCCTCAGCCTTCAGAGATTGCAGTTTCTCATTTTCCTTGGTCTCTAGATGTCTCAGTCTCTCTGCTGCTTCTATTTCAAAACACTTGGCCGCCAGTTCAAGTCTCCAACTCCGGACTGATTTTTAAGTCCTCTGTGGAAAGGCTTAGCTGTATATTTTCTGAGTTGTACATCTCCAAGGCCAACCTGGTTGCCCTCCTGGCTGCTGTTCTGTTATGCAGCTGTGACTAAAGCTGCAATCATGTCTGCTTTAGTCAGATTGGCAAGTACCAGTCCTTTAGCCTGGCACATTTCAGCCAACTGCCTCCTTGTCAGCTTGCTATACTCCTCTGCTGACATGCTTGCCTGCTCTCCCTGACTAAGCTAACACAAAAAAAAAAAAAAATAAAACAATTGTGATATGAACTCTGAATGTTCACTGTGTGGTTGACTGAGTACAAACATCTTCTGTGACCACTGCACACAGGCTATAAGAATTCAATATCCACACCACTACAAACACATTAATATGTGATGTGGCTATCCCACCACTGTCAACCAATTAATATGTGATGTGGATATCCCACTACCAATTAATATGATGCGGATATTCCACCACTGCCACCAATTAACATGCAACACCCCTGCACTGGCCCAGTAATCAAGGAGCCTCAATCCTCACCACAGGCCACAGTGAGGGAAGTACACAATGGGAGGATTACAAGTACACACACAGTAAAGTGCAATTTCCCTGAAGAGCACACAGAGTTCACAGTCAGTCTGAGGCTGGTTTCTCCCTCTTTCTCCAGATCCCTAACAAGACTCCCACTGGCACAGCTATAGGGTTGAGATCTCAGACGAGAGGCCAAGCTAAGACCCCCAGCATTCCCTCTATCCAACCATTGTTTTGTGTCCCTGCCCAAGTAGCTGACACACACACACACACTTTGAGATTTGATTGATACACACACACACACACACACACACACACACACACACACACACACACACACACACACACACACACACACTACAGCTACTTTAAGGCCCTTAGCAAAGGATGTCCAGTCTTAGGACTATATTAAATTAGCGAACGCTTAGAAAAGCGAACGCTAATTTATCGACCCCTTTTAAGTGAAAGCTTAAAATCTCGAACACCCTGAACAGCGATTTTTTTTCCCCAGGGAAAAAAATTGCTGTTCCACAAAAAAAAAAATAAAAAGCCTTAAAACATTGCATAATGTGGGGCGCTTCGCTCCCACCCCCCCTACTTAAATATACCAACTCTGAGATCACACCACAGTAGAGGAAATGGCGAACTCCTGAAACCAGCCCAGCGATTGCACTGTGAAAAAAAATGCTGTTCTAGATAATAAGCTTTTGCTTAAAAGGGGTTGATGAATTAGCGTTCGCTTTTCTAAGCATTCGCTAATTCAATATAGACCCGTTCAGTCTTACTGAGTAATGTCACTATAAATCCAAATGGTAGTTTTGACCAAGACTTGCAAGGCTATTTAGGAGTGGCCTGTACAGTATCACCAAATACATATGCAAGTACACTAAGAGCTTAAATATGTCTCACAAATATCAGCCACAAAGATAGGTTTAAACATATTTAACAATAAATAACATAAAACGATATTCAGTACACAAACACAGTTACTTCAGAGTTCAAAATCACAGGAAATATTTTAAAACAACACTGCGGGGAAGTCTCAAATAAATACGGAAAACATTTAAACTAATCTTTACTATATTCCTATCTATATCTAAAAGAGATACTATGCCCTAAATCTTACAAGCAAGTGCAGATGTGATGAGTGGATGTTTCCAGGTCAAAGACAAAATACAAAATGTCCAGTCTCTCTCTGAGAGTTCTTAAATTAATATGAAACATTACTGCTGGGTTAGCTTGGATGACATAACTCTGTCACCTGACTTCAATTCCCTAAACATAAATGTAACAGAATTTTAACATCTCTATGTTAAAAATAGGTATCGCTCAGATGTTTGCTCAGATCTTGGAAGTCGTAAAACAATAAAACATTATATTTTAGACATAGTAATTACTTTTCTCCAAGACGATACAAAAAACTTCTAGCTCTGGACATCCTGTCTCCTTGCTGCATTGAAACTTTTATAACACAATTGTAAAGCACTTAATTTCAACTTATTTTCTTGAAGTTTTGTAAGTTAATCTTCTATGTTCCAGCAGAGTATGCTGTGGTTACATTCCTGAAGCTCAGTACATAACACACAGTTCTGTATAAATCATATCAATATTCATAAATGACATACAATTATATACAAAAATCCAGATAGCTAGTCTGGCAGTGTCACAATACCCATGAAGTGTGAAAGTTGAATTACATCGTTCTTGAGCAATACGTGCAGAATAGACTGAACTTTAACCATCTGGAACCTTGACTTCTTTACATAAAGATTCAAACTGCTTAGATCCAGTATGGGTCAGAATCCTCTCTGTTCAGTTGGGACCTCTTGGATGATTCTTTTTTGCAGCAATTTCTGAATTTCATTTGCTGCCTGCTCACCGACTGGGTGGCATGCTGGGGAAATTCTTGCTGGTGTTTGGCAGGGAAAGGAAAAAGGGAATGCTGTAGCCTCTGGATATTATGTTTAACACCCATGAATTGTTCTGTCAAGTGTGTCCAAGCTTCCGGGTGTAAGGAAAGTCAAACCCCTACTGCCTCCACAGATGGCCAGTCAGGCAGTGCTTCAGGAGCAATGATAGGGCTTGTCAAAAAACGTGTCTCTGAGGCCCTGGTTCTGTAGACCCCCTCTGCCTCTAGGATGATGTCAACCATTAAACCCTCCTCCTCTGCCTGTGGAGGAGGGGTCCCCGCTGGGTCCTGGAAAGACCCTTTGGATTTATGGAACCACATTTTTTTGCCTCCATGCTGGTTCCTTGAAAAGGACCTCTGAGTCATAGTAAATGTTATTCCTATGGCAGAAAGGGTATTCCCATCCTTTTCTTTGCAGGTGAGTATATATTTAACAGTATGCCCAAACAGTAATGAGCCATCAAACGGGGCATTAACAAGGATGCCTTGAATGTTTCCATAAAAACCACATAGTTTCATCTAGGAGTATCTCCTCAGGGACAGACCTGAACCAATAGCTCATAAGGTACCTTCCGCTGTACAGGAGACTTGCCTCACTGAGTAATTAGCAATGGACGACAGAGTGGCCAGCTTGGGAAAAAGTTTCTTAAGCTCCTCCACAAGTATGGACTGAGAGAGAGAGAGACTGATCTCCTTGATCAGATCTCTGTGAAGCCTGTTAAAATGATCTAGATAATTTAATGGACAGCAGCGCAAAGGTGGCTGAGGTGTAAATGCCCTTCTGAAACCTGTCCAACACTCTAGAATCCTTGTTAGGCAGATGGACACTGGCACTTTCCTCTGCCAGTTCTTAGTGGTCACCATCACCACAATGGCATGAATTACAGGGCCCTTACTCTAGTGTTTCTTATCAGACGGTATGACCAGGAACCTATTGGGGCGCTTGGGAATGGACTCTGTATTTGGTTCCTTCCATGCTTGGTAGGAAACCAGATTAATGAGGTCGTCTGTCGGGGGGATCACCCAGGATGCAGATGGGCCCACCCGAAAAGCCTCCAAGAACACTGACTCATTAGGAGGAGGTTGGACAGACCACCCACCTTTCTGTTTCAGGATCTCCATAATGTCAATGAAGGAGCCGTTGTCAGATGATGGATCAAGGTGATCCTTCATCAAAGTCAGTGTCTTCAGTTAATGACTATCAGGGAGTTGATGTGCCTCTTTTTGCAAGTCTTCTTCTGGGAGACTTCCTCCGTGGGGTACTCAGGGGAAGTATCAGATCGGGCTGACTCGGGACAGAATGAGTAGGCTCAAAACTAAGGCCTAATAGGTGTGTGAGCCATGAGATGATGGTTCTCCTCTATGGGAGAAAACCCTTTCCACTGTTTGGAAAGCTGATGGACCCAGAGAAGCTCTCTTTGCCTGCCCTGGAGTCCAAGTAACGAAGGACTCATTCTGGATCCGTGGCCTCCCTTACCAAAAGCTATCACTTTTTTTTAAGTTTAAAGTTAGAGAAGAACTATCCTAATGCCATTACCAAGTAGCACAAGAGTAGTCTGGTTTTCTACACACACAACTACTTCTAGAGTCCTACTACAAGATAAAAGCCAATGAGGGAGGAGAAGGTTAAGAAATATCCTAGCAGAAGGTGAAGAAAAAAGAATTTTGTACTTAACTATCCAAAACTGCTTGAGAGCACAGAACCATGTCGGATTGCTGAAGCGGGAAACGAGGTCTGTGGTGCTAGGGTGGGTGAAGTGCATTATGGGTAAAGGGAGGAGCTCAAGAGTCTGATCTGGAAAATGTGGCTGAGCCAGATCCAAGGATCGGATCTGAGACCCAATTGTGAGGAAGAATGAAGAGGACAACATCAGATCCAAATGTATGCTCTTTGGTACTAAGAAAAGACTTTCACCTGCTCTTGCTCTCGATGTCTTTGATACTGGCAATACTCGACTAATCACTCAGCTTTCAGGAGCATATTCAAAAACTGAGATTCAAAGTCAACTACCTCCTATTCTGGACCCAAAAAATCTTGCATCGTCTCTCAGGTCCCGCAAGAGCAGTCTACGTACTCAGTTCAAATATGGCCTGCCTTTATTTGCTACCACCTCAAACAAAACTACAACTACTCTGCAGACCTTACCAAATAAAATTTGCTGTTATATCACTAATTCCCTCCATCTTGAACACCACTGCCACACTTCAGCAAAAGCTAAATGGATTTATGTACAGCTGAAGCCAATCTTCTCCAACAAAACACTCCATCTCCTATTGCTGTGAAACTCATTGCAAACACCTAAAATTACAACCTAAGAATATAATTTACAGGTGGTCCTTTACTCAAACCCATGCTACAAAGCTACACGGTGCACACCATAGCTTCTCTATACTCACACAAAAAAAGAAGTTATGTATTTACCATAACGTTCCACCTGAGTAGGTAACTTCATTTGTCAGCAACCTGTGGGTATCGGATCCGAGCCGGCAGCTTTATTCAGCTAAGATCTGAGCTCCAAGCTCCTCCCCCTTACCCATAACCCCCTGCCATCCTTCTCTGTCCTCAGATAGAGTTTGCTTAGCATTATAGAATACTACAACCAAAGGATCAACTAAACATCCTAACCTGATGTCATCTGGTACAGAGAACACAAAGATCATAAAAAGGGATGAACTACAGGTTTGGGGGACAGAGGGGGGGGGGTGGTTGCTGACAAATGAAGTTAACTACTCAGATGGAACGTTATGGTAAGTACATAACTTCTTTATCTGAAATAGTTAACTTCATTTGTTCATCAACCTGTGGGACAGAGTCCCCAGCTACTAAAAACTTGGGAGGTCCTCATGGAAGAATATTCTGGAGCACTGCAGAGCCAAAGGACACCCTTCCACTGGAAATTATATCCAGCTTGTAATGGGTAATAAAGGTATGGGATGAAGCCCAAGTGGCTGCTGAACAAATGTCATCCAAGGACACCCTTGACCAAAAGGCAGCAGAAGTGGAAATCGATCGAGTAGAATGGGCGTGAACTCCGACAGGTTCTGGTCGGCCAGAACTCTTATATGCAAGAAGTATACATTGTAAAAGCCATCTGGACAATGTAGCTTTTGACACAGGTTTACCCAAAAAGGGTTTAGCAAAGGATGCAAGGAGTTGCTCAGATTTCCTATGATCAGCAGTCCTGTGTAAATAGAACCTCAATTGTCTGTGCATGTCCAAAGAGTGTAATTTGTATTCACCTTTGTTTTGATAATTTGGGAAAAACACCGGTAAGTTGATAGATTGATTAATGTTGGACTCAGAGACGACTTTAGGTAAGAAGGAGGGATAGGTCCAGAGGGAAACTCTCTCTTTATGGAAGACCAGATATGGAGGTTTGGCGCAAAGGGCTTGAAGCTCTGAAACCCTCCTAGCCGAAGTGATGGCAATGAGAAAGGCCGTTTTCCAAGATAAGTATTTAAGATCCACCGAAGCTGCAGGTTCAAAGGGGGGCCAGTAAGAGCCTGAAGAACAAGGGTTAAATCCCACGGAGGAACTACATCCTTAACAGGAGGCCTTAACAGGAAAGTACCTTTTACGAAAGTTTTGCAGATCTTGGAAGAAGCTAATGAACCAAGATCACTTCCCACATGAAAGTGTGAAATTGCTGCTAATTGGACTTTGATGGTGGAGGAGCTGGCACCTTGATCAAATAAGTGTGACAAAAACTCTAATACAGCTGGTATTGGGGCTGTAAAGGGATCCATATGTCTATGTTCTGCCCAGATCGAAAAACGTTTCCATTTGCTCATATAGACCTTTCTGGTAGAAGGTTTATGAGCGGCTACTAAAATAGCTTTAACGGAGGAGGAGATACCGGGAGTCCTAGCTATGATTGGAACTGGATCAACCAAGCTGTGAGCTTGAGATTGTCCAAGTTTGGAGTTGTCAACTCCAGGGGGTGAGAAATCAGATCTGGAGTGGGATCCAAAATCCATGGAGGATTGACCAGATGAGACCATAGACAAGGGAACCACGTTTGACAAGGCCAGAATGGGGCTATGAGGATCACTCTGCTCCACAACCGACGAGCTTTCTGCAAGAATTTTACCATTAGGGGGATAGGTGGATAAGCATAAAGTAGACCGGATGGCCAAACATGGACTAGAGCGTCTCTGGGGGATTCCCCTGGTGGGAAAAGTAAAGCGAAGTACTCGCTGCACTTTGCGTTCGAAGGCGATGCAAAAAGATCGCAGCAAGGTTGACCCCACTTGAGAAAGATCTGTTTCACTACTCTCGGGTTCAGAGACCACTTGTAAGGTGAGAGGATGGTTCGACTCAGCTTGTCTGCCAAAATGTTGGACCGACCCGGAATGTGCGTTGCTATGAGAAAGCGGTTATGGCAATCGCCCATTCCCAAACTCTCATGGCCTCTCGACACAGCAGATAGGATCTGGTTCCCCCGTTTGTTGATATACCAGACTACTGATATGTTGTCTGACTGAATCGCAATTGTCCCTAAGGGAAGAAGGGCCTGGAGTGCTTGCAACGCTAAAAGCACCGCCCTCATCTCTAGGACACTGATGTGCAACAAGGTCTCTGAGTGTGTCCACATGCCTTGGACGGTTCTGCCCATGTAGTGCCCCCCCACCCGAGGTGAGAAGCATCCGTGGTCACCGTGGCTTGGGGTGGGGTCACAGAAAAGGGGCGCCCTTCCCGGGGATCCGAGGATTGGATCCACCAGAGTAGGGACCTCCTGCAAACCTTGCTGAGGGGATAGCTGTACTTTGCAGATGTTGCAGGATGGACCATTGGACCTGCAAGGTCCATTGCAGGACCCTCATGTTTAGACGAGCTAGTGGTGACAGATTGATGGCAGCCACCATGGAACCTAGCGCCCTCAGGACCAATTCCGCTGGGGGAGCCGGGATTGTAAGAGGGCCATCATGTGGAATGTCAAAGTGCGAAGCCTGTCCGGAGTTAGGAAGGCCCTCAACAGATTTGTATCTAGCCTGGCCCCTATGAAATCCAAGGTCTGAGTTGGTTGAAGGGAGGATTTCTTGAGATTGATTGAAATTCCCAGATGAGAGGCCAAGTGGAGGAAGTAATTCCTGGCTGAACAGAGTAGATGCCTGGTGGGGGCGGTCAGGAGCCAGTCGTCTAGGTACAGAAAGACCTGTATTCCCTGAAGCCTTAGGTGGGCCGCTACAACTGCCATCACTTTGGTGAACACACTGGGGGCTGTGGTGAGACCAAAGGGAAGGACCCTGAACTGATAGTGACTGGCTCCCAGCCGGAAGCGGAGAAACCTTCTGGATCGTCTGTCCATCAAAATGTGGTAGTACGCAACCTTGAGGTCTATAGAGCACATCCAGTCGGTCTCCTGTAGGAGTGGGAGAATGGATTGAATGGTGACCATCCGGAACTTTTCTTTGGCAACCAACAGGTTCAGAGTGGACAGGTCGAGGATTGGTCTTAAGTCCCCCATCTTTTTTGGCACCAAAAAGAACCTGGAGTAGAAGCCTGATCTGGACTGATCTTGGGGACGGGCTGGATTGCTCTTTTTTCTAGCAGCTGCTTTATTTCTGCGGCTGCTGCCTCCGTTTGATTGGGTGGCACATCGGGGAGGCTCCGGGGTCTGAGAGGGAGATTCATAAATGGGATAGTGTAACCTCTGGATATGATTCTAAGCACCCAGTGATCTGTTGTAATAGACTCCCAAACTGCTAGGTGCCTCGAGAAACGCCCCCGACTGCCTCCAGAGTGGAGCAGTCTGGTAACCCCTCAGGGTTGCTGCGTGGGCCGATCCGAAAAGGATTCTCTTGACCTGAAATTCTTCGGTCCCCCTCTGCCTCTGGGCTGGCGTCCACCCTGTCCTCCTCTGCCTCTGAAGGACGAGGGGTCTGGAGCGAAACGGGACTGTTGAGATTTCCGGAACCACGTCTTCTTTTGTCCCCTTTGGTTCCTGAAGAAGAACCTCTGGGGAGCCGAGAAGCGGATCCCGATGGCAGACGTCTGCCCATCTTTCTCTCTCTGGACCAGCATGTCGCAGACGGTCATGCCAAACAGTGAAGAGCCGTCAAAAGGGGCATTTGCGAGGGACGCCTTGAAGGGTCCCGCAAAGTCGCAGAGGCGGAGCCAAACATGCCGCCATAAGACATTGCCCACTCCACTAGCTCTAGCGGCTCCTTCCATGGCAAGGAAATGGACTTAAGAGTGGCCATTCGGGCTGAGAATATTTTCTTATCCTCGGCCGACATGGACTCTGGGGGTGACCCTGCGTATTCTTTGATGAGATCCTGCTGGAGTTGTATCACATGTGCCATGTAGTTCAGCAACCTTACCGAGAAGGTGGCTGAAGCAGACATCCGCTTCCCTATGCGGTCCATCGTCCAAGACTCCTTGTCGGGAGTGTGGACTGAGGAACTCTCCTGGGCCAGTTCCTTCTTGGTGGCAGCCGCCACCAACATGGCATCTACTGGACCACCCTTGCTCCAAACCGTCCTATCTGTGGGTGGACTGAGAATTTTGTATGGTCTCTTTGGTATGGGAAAAGTCCACAAAGGATGCACGAAAGACCGCTGCACGGCAAAAAAGCATATAAATCCAAACAAATAAAGCCAGCAGCTGTTGGTACC
This sequence comes from Protopterus annectens, assembly GCF_019279795.1. Classification (NCBI taxonomy): domain Eukaryota; kingdom Metazoa; phylum Chordata; order Ceratodontiformes; family Protopteridae; genus Protopterus; species Protopterus annectens. Next base: position 372,982,521 of record NC_056731.1, read on the forward strand.
AAAATACAAATAGTTTATTACATAAACACTGAGAGAAAAATCCCTCAGATGTCAGATATACAGACCGGTTTCGGCTCAACAGAGCCTTCCTCAGTGAAAAAAGTTTTTTTAAAAGTCTGCTCACAAAGGTTCCAAACACAGTATATATATGGACAAAAACCAATCACAGTAAATAATCAGCCAATCATGATTAACAAGTCACAATTGGTCATTAAGACCAGGTGGAAACATTGCCCCAAGTTTTATTATCCATTTCCTCTCTTTGGAAGTCAGCAATTCATGCCACTTTGTTTTATCCTGACATTTGCCCTTAATGTAATCAATAATGCAAAACATAAAATTAGCTGTAGTATGTTTTAAACTATGTTTGAATAATGCATTGTTACTACGCTTGTTTTTAATGTCACTGATGTGTTCACCAATTCTAAGGCGGAATGCCCTAGAGGTCTGGCCAACATAAAACGCAGAACAGGTACAGGTCACTAAATATATAACCCACCCAGAACTGCAGTTGGCCCAAAAATTGATCTCAAAAATGTCAGGTGTGTTCTGACTGCTAAATTCTCCAATACGTGAAACCTTGTTACAAAATTTACAGTGGCCACATGGAAAGCATCCAACCACTGGAGCCCCTGTAATAGTTGATTGAGTATAAACTTTAGAATCAGGCAAAGACTTCTTATAATGACTCAAGTGTGACCCAATAGTGCGTCCCCTTTTGAAAGAAAAAGAACATCTGTCCCCGAGAAAATTATGCAATCTGTTATCCGCCAAAAGAATATTCCAATGTCTATCGATAATTTTCATAAAGCCTCGAGTATTGCGTCCATAAGAGGTAACTAACCTAAGCGGTTGCTGCAACCCATCACGGTTATGATCTTTATAACGCAATAAATCAGTTCTATCAAATTTGGAAGCCCACTGCTTAGCCATATATATTGTCCCTGAACGGTATCCCCTATCCTTGAATCTGGCGGCCAAGTCATCACTGGTCTTAGCATAAGACCCTTGGTTGGAACAAATTCTCCTAGCTCGTAAAAATTGAGACTTAGGAATATTCCGGATGATATGTTGTGGGTGGAAGCTGGTGGCATGCAATAAAGAGTTGTACTCTGGAAATTTCCTGAATAGGGTAGTAGAAAGAGTATTGTCCATATTCCTATGAATTTCAACATCCAAAAAGATTATTTTAAACCTGTCAAAACTCAACTTAAATTCTATGTTGGGCAATCATTCTTAATAATAATTTTATATCCATCATTTTTTAACTGATGGGTTTGATATTGAATCGGTAGGACAAGTAGGGGAGGTATGTGTTTGGATATCTTATGTTTCAGGGTCATTCACTATTTGTGCCCACATTGCCTTGATCATTTTTACCATTTTTTGTGCATTGGACTTGGTTCACATATATATATATTTATATATATGCATATATATATTATTTTGACCACTTTACTATCACATTTCAGTTAATCTTTGGGGTTCTTCTTTTTTATTTTCTGATATTTGAATTAGGGTTTTGGACGTATTGTTTATTGCATTTTAACATATTTTGCCTATGCAAATACGCAGTGTATTATTTTTTGATTCTTGGCTGCTTATTGTATTTGTATAGACTAATGAATGTTTATATTCATCAAACCTATACACAGTGTGAAGCCCAAATTTATGTGCTTCATGACTGTTTATGGTATTAGGTTTTTTGGTTGTTTTTGTATATGAACAGGTCTGAACCTTACATCAATGAAGTGTTGTTGATGGCATTGGTTGATACCCCTAACTATTTTGATGCTGGTGTGGTGGTTGTATTGCAATAGTGGTTAATTATATAGTAAATACATATATATATATTTTTTTGAGTGATCAAGTCCTTTGCATCAAATCATGGCATTATCACCCCTTATTCAGGGGTTAGCATCCGACATGGATGATTTATCAGTTTTTGGTTTGGGCCCATTGGGTTCTACACATGTTCCTTCTTCTAATGCATCCAATAGTGAATGTGACATGTTTTTTGGTCTACTTAGTAAAAACATGAGAATGGTTAGGACTAATGTCTGGCACTTACGTTTATTTAAAGCATATCAACGCAAAAACATCACCCCACGGGGCCTTAGGGTTAAGGTGCAACCTTTGGTCTCTGATATTGATGACAAATTATTGGAAGATTGGGGACAGGTTCAACAGTTGGCCAGTTCTAAGTTTGTTGATGCATTAACAGCTTTTTATGAACGGAAAGTGCAGAAAGGGGTTAAAGATCTTGAAACAATATGTGTTGATGCTAGCAAGTTTGAAACTTGTGACTCTTTTTCAACACAGATTAAAAAACTTACATCAGATCTCTCCAAGATGGAATTGGTACTTAAAGAGAGGAAGATCAAAAAATTTTTTAGAGATGTTGGGGACTATGAAAAGGGGAAACCTTTTGACAGCTCCAAAAATGTTTCGTTTAGGGTACCTGGAGAGTATGATAGGGGAATTAAGAGATTCTCTACCCCAAAAAGAAAAAGACCTAAATCAATTCTTAACAATACTTCTGAATCTTCTAATTTCACTTCAGGTGATGAAAATTCATCCAATACAGAAGGGGAATTTGAGGAGAACCAGTTTGATGCTTTGCCAAATGCAAAACGTGACAATTTGTCACACCCTCCCGCCGCACCTACAGACGAGGGGGGCGGAAACATAGGAAAGGATACGCCAAAGCAAAGCATGGAGGCATTATTGAAACTGATGACAGCACAGTAATGTTCCATTCCAATGTTCATAACATTTCTTCTATTGAGTTAACTACTACACAGGGTTTATTACTAAATAAAGGATTGAACTTTGTCACGGGTTTTTTTGTACCTGAACAGTCTTTAGCCTTGGATGTGGTTAACTTTTGTAGATTATTGAATCTAAAACTATTATTTGCTGATAGTGATAGTGATAAATCTCATGAGTTTAGATTTAAGAAATCGTCTTTTAGTCCACCTATGACTCAATTGGTGGGTGTTTTTCAAAGGAATGTATTATATGATTTACACTATCACTATAAGGATTTTCCTCTGTCTTATAACAATTTATCCAGGGATGAAGTGTGCAGTTTGGATGAGTTAGCTCAAAATAAAAATGTGGTGATTACACAGTCAGATAAAGGTGGGGCTGTGGTGATTCAGGATAAAGATTCTTATGATCAGGAGGCTATGAGACAGTTGGGGAATAGAGACCACTATATGGCCATGCCTTTGGATCCAACCTCCAATTTACAGCGTAAGACTGATGAGTTTCTCACATCAGCAGTAGAGGAGGGTATTATCCAACAGGCTACCAAGGAACAATTGATGGTGTCGTCCCCTAAAAAACAATATCTCTATATGCTTCCCAAAATACATAAAAATGTTAGTAATCCCCCTGGCCGACCAATTGTTTCTGGACATGGGTCCTTGACGGAACCCTTATCGGAATATCTGACTTTCTATTTGAAACCCTTATTAGGGCTAATTAGAGCTCGTATCCAAGATACCACACAATTTTTGGATATTATTGGTGATATTCAATTGGAGCCCGAATGGCTATTATGTACCCTTGATATTACGTCCCTCTATACCAACATTCCACACTGGGCAGGCCTACAAGCATTAGAATATTGGTTGGTCAGATCTGATTTATACAAACCTGGTTTCAACACTTTTCTGGTTTGTCTCACGGAATATGTGCTAACTAGTAATATCTTCTATTATCAGAATAAGTGCTTTTGGCAAATTAAGGGAACTGCTATGGGTGCATCTTTTGCACCCATCTATGCAGATTTGTTTATGGCATATATCGAGGAGATTATTATTTATGACGCCAGTCACAACATCTACATGTGTGAAATGGATATGTGGCGTCGATATCTGGATGATTGTTGGTTGGTGTGGAAGGCTGATGACAAGTATCTTATGGAATTTCTTGATTATCTTAATAACAACATATGGGGTATAGAATTTAAGTTGAGTTTTGACAGGTTTAAAATAATCTTTTTGGATGTTGAACTTCATAGGAATATGGACAATACTCTTTCTACTACCCTATTCAGGAAATTTCCAGAGTACAACTCTTTATTGCATGCCACCAGCTTCCACCCACAACATATCATCCGGAATATTCCTAAGTCTCAATTTTTACGAGCTAGGAGAATTTGTTCCAACCAAGGGTCTTATGCTAAGACCAGTGATGACTTGGCCGCCAGATTCAAGGATAGGGGATACCGTTCAGGGACAATATATATGGCTAAGCAGTGGGCTTCCAAATTTGATAGAACTGATTTATTGCGTTATAAAGATCATAACCGGGATGGGTTGCAGCAACCGCTTAGGTTAGTTACCTCTTATGGACGCAATACTCGAGGCTTTATGAAAATTATCGATAGACATTGGAATATTCTTTTGGCGGATAACAGATTGCATAATTTTCTCGGGGACAGATGTTCTTTTTCTTTCAAAAGGGGACGCACTATTGGGTCACACTTGAGTCATTATAAGAAGTCTTTGCCTGATTCTAAAGTTTATACTCAATCAACTATTACAGGGGCTCCAGTGGTTGGATGCTTTCCATGTGGCCACTGTAAATTTTGTAACAAGGTTTCACGTATTGGAGAATTTAGCAGTCAGAACACACCTGACATTTTTGAGATCAATTTTTGGGCCAACTGCAGTTCTGGGTGGGTTATATATTTAGTGACCTGTACCTGTTCTATGCTTTATGTTGGCCAGACCTCTAGGGCATTCCGCCTTAGAATTGGTGAACACATCAATGACATTTAAAACAAACGTAGTAACAATGCATTATTCAAACATAGTTTAAAACATACTACAGCTAATTTTATGTTTTGCATTATTGATTACATTAAGGGCAAATGTCAGGATAAAACAAAGTGGCATGAATTGCTGACTTCCAAAGAGAGGAAATGGATAATAAAACTTGGGGCAATGTTTCCACCTGGTCTTAATGACCAATTGTGACTTGTTAATCATGATTGGCTGATTATTTACTGTGATTGGTTTTTGTCCATATATATACTGTGTTTGGAACCTTTGTGAGCAGACTTTTAAAAAAACTTTTTTCACTGAGGAAGGCTCTGTTGAGCCGAAACCGGTCTGTATATCTGACATCTGAGGGATTTTTCTCTCAGTGTTTATGTAATAAACTATTTGTATTTTGGTACCAACAGCTGCTGGCTTTATTTGTTTGGATTTATATGCTCTTTGGTATGGGCTCCACAGTGTCCGGTTCCTTCCATGCCCTGGTAGTGATCAGATCTACCAGGGGATTGGCGGGAGGGGACACCCAAGAGGTAGATGGGCCTGCGTCAAACGCCTCCAGAAACACAGACTCATCAGAGGAAGACTTTTCGGCTGACCACCCCCCTCTAATACGAAGCATTTACATAATGTCTCCGAAGGAGACGTCCTCGGGGGTGACCTTGGGGAATCTTCCCCTTCCTCTAAGTCTGTGTCCTCTGTCAGAGACTCAGGTGAGTCCAAGTGCCTCCTCTTGCACTTACGTTTGTGAGGAACCTCCTCGGGGGGGTTGTCCGAGGATGCCTCACCAACCACATCCTGTTCCTCTAAGGGAACCATCTGGTACGTAGGCGCAGGCTGTTCCTGGGGCCAGGTAATGGAAGGTAGGCCCGTCTGAGAGGGAGTGATGGGTGGAACCGCAGCAGGAGTCTGGGGCCTCGAGTCCCTCGACAAGACCCTCTCCACAACATCGAACGCCAAAGGAGAACTGCTCTCTCTAAGCTCGAGAGCAGCCCCTTCGGATCAGAGGTGCAAACCGGAGCCGGCGCCAATACAATCGGATCCGAAAGGCCAGTATGCTCCGACCGAGACTGAGCCGAAGACACACTGACACTTCCGGATCCAAAGCTCAGCTCACGGCTCCGAGAGCTCGGATCCGAAAAGGGACCCGGCAAACTCGAGGGTGCGGTCGGAGCCGAAGAAGGGTGTACTATTGGCGCAGAGCCACCCCCCGGTTCCGATGCTGCCTGGATCCGATGGCTTCGAACCCCGGAAGTGGGTCGGAGAAGGAGCAATCGGGGTGAAAAAGGAGTTCGAGCTCCCCCCGGGGGGGGGGGGGGGAGGCAGGAGCACTCCCATCTGCAGTTGGGCTTGGAGAAACCTACGCATCATCTGGTCTGTATCTGCATCTGACAAACTTCGGGTTGATCTAGACGAGGCCACCGAGGCAGGCCTGGACTGACGCCTCGAAGACGTTGAAGGCGACCGTGTCTCCTCCTCCTCTGGCCCCGGGGAAAAGCAGAGTGAATGGAGCCGGGAAGGAGAAGGCTCGGAGGCCCTAGGAGAGACTAGCTGCTTCACTGGCGGAGCCGAAGAGGAAGCATCGGCCCGCCGCTTGTGGTGCTTCTCCTTTCTTTTCTCCCTCCTAGATTCCCTCTCCTACTGAGCCACAGTGGGAGGGTGAGTCCCAGCCAGGGGAGCAGGGATAGAAGGCGGGACCGCTGCGGTAGCAGCTGGTGCCGCCGAAGGAGAAGAGGACGAAGCCGAGTTCGGGGGCAGAAGTCCCACCAGAATCAACTTCGACCTCCTATCCCTCAAAGCCCTGGGGTTGAAGGCTGCATAAACTGTGCAGCCAGAAGAAAGATGATCAACCCCAAGGCAGATACACCGAGTGTGGCCATCCGCCGGAGATAGCTTATGGCCACACTCTGTGCATTTAGAAAAGGTTTTAGGGGCCTCGGCCACAGTAATAAAATAGGCCCAACCCAAACACATCTTCACACACACAGGGAAGAGGGAAGACTAGACTAACTAAAAAATATATAAATTTTTCCAACAAAACTAGCTTAATTAACTACAAAAGGGAACACTCACTCGCTTAACAATTAAACTGAAAACTAGGTGAAAAAAGAGAATTTTCTTCAAAAAATCACGAAACCCTACGCCTGGAACTCGTTCTAGGTGCTTGAATAAGCCACGGCAAACGAGATCGGAGGACAGAGAAGGATGGCAGGGGATTATGGGTAAGGGGGAGGAGCTTGGAGCTCGGATCTTTCCTGAATAAAGCTGCCGGCTTGGATCCGATTCAGATCCAATACCCACAGGTTGATGGACAAATGAAGTTAACTACTTCAGATCTGTGTCATTCCCTCTTTTACCACCACACCTTCAAAAACTAGTTACTCCAAGTTCTGGTCAGAGTTCAAGCAAGTTCTAATTAATCAACATAAAAGCAAATAGGATGAAGGGAACATGCTTAATTAAAAACATCCTTACAAACTACAACCATTTCTTTTCACCCTTCCATCCTGCTCTACATGTTAACATTTAAGGTTTTGTCTCCGTAAGTATCTACTTACTTGTCAATTCATGTGCGTTTTTCCTTCATATTATTATGACTATGTTGATGTGACCTCATTTTCATTGTCATGTAAAACCTTGACTAGCTTCTTATACTTCCCTAAATCACATTCTCACTATAAATTTCACTGTACAAGTTTACTGTGCTTATATTTATTGAAGTGAATACACTATCTGCTCCACTTCTGTTTCTTTTTTATTGCAATAAACATCTTTATTAAATTATGTATGACAGAGGCAATCTTACATTTATATAAATGAAAAACAAACACTGACAACACTTTAGTTGCAAACATTATACATCACAGACACCAGTGAAACCACTGTAGTTGTAGACATTATACAACACTTATTAATCATTATATGGCTCGTTCAAATCCTGCCTCTTAAACCTTGTTCCTTCTCTGCATAGTCTGCTCCCCCAATTCCCATTTTTTCCTATGTAGTTTATTCTGTCCCTTTTTTAAAGATCCCAATTCCAGTTGTTTTATCCGTTACTATATTCACTACTTCTAGAAAAGCTGGTCTGGACTTTGATTTCCATTTTTTAGTAACTGCTCTTTTGGCGGCCACCATAATTGGACTCAGCAAGGCTTTACTATGCCTAGGCAATTCCAATTCTGTATTATTTTTGTGCTACAGCTCACAAAGAATCATCTCCCCAGTCAATTCAATCTGCTCACCCAGCATCTCCGACAGAGCTTTGCTGTCATTTTGTTTTGTAACCCAGACTGAGCCTGCAATAGTCATTATATGATCATTGTTCTTCCCTGGTAACAAAACTGTAAAAAAATAAAAATAAATAAATAGATAAATAAAATTTCTTTCACGTCACCATCTATGTACAATGAAATGCAAGAGTCTGTACCATTAGATGCTCACAGCAAATTAAAAGATTCACCACAAAGAAAACTTGTCTGGTTTATTGAGCCTTGCAGGTTGACATGTCATCAAGAAATACTTTTTTTTAAATTTTTTTACAATTGTACTCATTTCAATTGAATAAAGTCAATACTATCACACTGTTACATAGCTGCAAGAGTGAAACATACTAATGTGATGATCTTTGCCACAGATCATGTCAGGAAAGCAGTAATCTTGCTGGTGTGCACCAGACTTCAACACCAAACAAATACTCTGCAGACGAAATTACTACAGAAAACTACAATATTTTGGTAAACAGCAGCATTTTACCAGATTAAATGCACTCTAGATTATACAAAGCCAAATATTTGTAAAGAAGCCATTTCTTGTCTTGTACTTGGTCTCATAGTACTTTTTACAAATATAAAGCCATACAGTATCACTGGCTTGCAACTGCTCCAAAATCTGCTGGTCAGTACAGCTTACTGGCTGACATCACTTGTGCACTGTTACAATGAACCCTACGATGCACTTAATAAATTCACTACTAAGCGAATACTGGATTGGCTCCAAACATCACACAGAAGTTTTAATTAACAAAACTGGTTAGAAATCCTCAAAAGACACCAATTAAAACACCATGTAGAGTGAGGAACAATGACTGAAAACGTTTTTATTAAAAAGCTGCAACAAATGAACATTACATATATACTGAAATACTATGCTACCCTGTTTGTTAACAAGATAACTGAACTGATGAGTAGTGGCGACCCTTTTCAGCCTTGACTGGAGTCGCAAATGCAAAGTTTATCTATATATCTACTATTTATATACGTGTGTGTATGTGTGTGTGTGTGTGCGTGCGTGCGTGCGTGCGTGTGTGTGTGTGTGTGTGTGTGTGTGTGTGTGTGATATATACATAGACATACATATATGTATGTATATATACATAAACATGCACACACAAATGGATGTAAATGAACAATTTACCATAGCAGGACTATATAAAACTATGAACAATTTAACTGCAGTCCAGCCTTGACAATGCAGTTTTGAGTCAGAAATCATAACACTAAGTCAATGTACTATGCAATCATTAGTACAACTGCATTCAGTAACTACAATGTTTTACAACTAAAAAAGCACTGCAAACAAAAGAATGTAACTATGGAGTCCTGCTTAGAAGACAGATATTACTGCACCATGGCAACAGTGATTCCTGAATTAATAACTTATGAAGAATTATCAGGTTCGGACATGTGCAGACATGCAAGATTTTTACTCTCATGAACTGGTTTAAATACACACTGTTATCAAAGTACCACAAACAGTTATGCAATATATTTCATACTATAGCTAAACTGGAATCTTAATTTTTGAGCTAGTTCTTAAAATACCATACATTTAGACATCTTTTTTTTTTTCTTTTTCTTTCTTCGACTCAGAAAACACTGATGCATATGTTTTACTTCTTTTGCTACTCAGGTAATTAAACAAATCAAACATTAGTGTTTACTACGGTAACCTCTTGAAATACAGAGGCCGAATGGCTGGAAGAACAGACTTACATATACCAAGTATGAGATTCCATTTCTTGGAATATTCCCTTTTCCCCAAGGTATGGCGATCTCAGTGTTGCTATATATAAGTTGGGGTGTAGTGGAGGGTGCACAAACAGGCTGCCCCCTCTGCAAAAAGAAGTTTTAAGGAGAAAAGTTATCTTCGTGATTTGCTCTTCTCCTGTGTTTTGGTCTTTTTTTTCATCATGTCGGCACTCTGCATTTTGAGTGCTGACATTTCCAAAGGGAGCCATTTACTTCTTTAAGCAGAAAATCTACCCATAGTAAACTAACCCTACTCAGTTTGTTCCAACTGTTAACAGCAAGCTCAGCAATTAGCATTGATAATATTGTGAAGTATTCAATTTAATTTATACAACACTGTTCCTAACAACCAGGAAAAAAAGTAATCATAGCAAAGAAAGGCAAATCAATTTATGGTACACTGTGAGGCTGGCCTGGCCTGTTCATACCAGTTTAGTGAAAGATTGTACAACAGAAAACTTATTAGAAATGTATACAGTCAAATATAAGGCTTTAATATAAAAAAAAAAAAAACTAGGCCTGTGATTAACAGATTATTAATAAGCGTTACTTGATGGGCTGTACCGCTTTATTTACAAGCTTTCCAGTAACTCAGGGTCATATCTCCACACAACTGAATATAAAATTATTTAAGCTCTTGGATATAGATATACACAGATCATTTACTTCCAATAAAAATGACACTACAAAACGTTTAATAGAAATGCAACTTTCAATGGCTGCTTGTGACGCACTTTCTTCAATTCACTCAAGTCTGTATTTCTTTAGCCAACACGCACTAAATTTTCTGTTAAAAAAGAAAAGAAAACCTTCTGCATGCAGTGCTATTTGGCAACTGCTATGCCCATGCACAAAGTCTTCAAAGAGATGCAAATGTGAGAGAAAAATTACTAGCAATGTGACTGTATCCTCAAACACAGAGATACACTGACTTAATGGTAATGCAAATGGTGCACATGAAGACTTTGAAAGCTTTAAACTCAACACTTGAAGAAACCGTTACGAATTCACTCTGTGGCCACTAGCCATTACTCAGAAATTGATCTGGCCACACCTGCTTCATATTCGTGGCTTACTTACGGTGCCTCAACGCACAGGCAAACATTTTTCATTCACTGATCTAAATCTGCTTAACAGGCACAATCCCCTTTACATATGGAAAAATATGGTTTCACTGCACGACACTGAAAAATGCATGCCCCTGAAGATCAAAGCTCAAATGCTGGAAAGCGAGAATCCTCTGGGTTCAGCATATCAGACAAGAAATGAATGGCCCCTGCCATACCTACAAAATTAAAAATAAATTAACAATGAAATAAATGTGATATGTTCTGAATGTCTTTCCTTACTAGTCAAGAATCAACATGGACTATCTGTTTTAACACAACTATAAACACATTCACAGTAAGATAAACTTGCAGTAAATGTATATTAAAACAAAGGCAAACAAAATTATCTTAAAGAAACTTCAGGACACTAAAGTCAGATGAAAAACTCTATAAAGATTAACAATTTAAATATAACTACTCAATGTGTATAGCAGAGGTTAAGAATATCCTGAAGATAAAAAGAAGTTATGTACACATCATAACGTTCCATCTGTGTTGTCCATTTTCATTCTTCAACTAATGGGTTCAGATCAACTTGACCATTGCTAAAGCATGTGGCAACCAAAAACCCTCGAGCTTCTCCCTTATTCATAATGCACCAACCCCAATTACCTCAGATCTTGTTTGCTGATTTTTACTAGAAAGAAATATTTGTAGTGCAGAGGAAGAAAAAAACAATAACTCACAAGCAGTCAAATAAGGAGAAAACTGTATCTGTTGTATAATATAAACTACAGCAATGTATTCTGTTCTGTTACCAAATATTCTTCAAGGAATCTTCAATGGTTGGAGGTTAGTGGGTGGGGATCTGAGGAAGAATGAAACTGGACAACACAGATGGAACTTTATGGTGAGTACATAACTTCTTTATCTGATGTTGACAATTTTCATTCTATCCTCAACTAATGGGACAGAGCCCCCAGCTATCTAAGATCACGGGTGGACTCAAGGATATTCCTGAGCATCACTGAACCAAATGATGCTCTACCTCTGAAGACCAGGTCCAATCTGTAATGAGTAACAAAGGTATGGGGAGTAGTCCAAGTTCATCCATGGACGCTCTAGATTGGAAAACTGCATAAGTTGCCATGGATCTAGTTGAACGAGCCCGTAACGTTTTTCATAAAGTAAACCAATTTTGCTATAAATAAATGAAATGCAGTCAGCCATCTAGCTAAAGTTACTTTAGCAAATGGCTTTCTGAATTTTACTTCTATAAATGAAACAAACAAATGGTCAGTTTTTCTGAAGTCCTTTGTAGGTAAAAATGTAACTGTCGGCAAACATCCAATAAATGTAAAATGTATTCACCTTTGTTAGCAAATTTAGGAAAGAATACTTAATGGACTGGCAGATATTAGAGTCTGACACCACCTTAGGAAGGAAGGATGCGTTGATTCAAAGAACAATATCTTTGTGAAAGATCAAATATGGAGATTTTGAAGACGGGGCTTGAATCTCTGAAATTCATCTGGTAGAAGTAATGGTTACTAGAAATACTGTCTTCCAAGAAAGGTATTTAAAGTCACATGTAGCTGCTGGTTCGAAGGGGAATTGAGTTAGCGCCTGCAGTACCAGATTCAGGTCCCATTGGGAAGTAGGATCTTTAAATGGAGGTCTTAAAAGAAGAGTGCCTCACATAAACATTTTGCAGAGTTATGATAGGCAACAGAGGAACAGTCAAATCCAATGCGAAAATTCGATATTGCTACTAAGTGAACCTTAACTGTTGAGGAACTAGCTCCTTATTTAAAAAGTGTGGCAAAAAATTCAAGGATATTATGTACAAGAGCTGAAAAAGGATTTTCCCAGTATACAGACCTTTTCCATTTATTGGAGTAAAGCTAACATATGTAGGTTTATGTGAAGACAAAAGTATATGTTGGACTGGGGAAGACAACATAGGTTGTCTGGCTAACAATGGAATTGGAGAAGCCAGGCAGTTAGCCTGAGGTTTGGTATGTCTGGATGGAAAACACGTGCAACACATAGCTCACAAAGCCAGTGTGCCGAACAGTCACAGCCCTTAAGGCTAAACAACACACCTGATACACATGTAATAGGTGACTATCGTCAGGCACACTCCGTCCTGCTCACCAGGCTGAACAAGGAGAAGGTCACTGTGAGCTGCCTGTCGGGTGCTAGGATCTGCCACATAACACAAGCACAAAGGTCACTCCAAGGCAAGTACAAATATGACTCAGTCACTGTCCATGCTGGTGTGAATGACCTGAGACGTACCTCCCTGGACTACATGAAAAGAGACATAGAGGAGCTCTCTGAGCATGTGGCCCAGGCCGGTATGACCCTGACCTTGAGTAGCATCTTACCCTCACCAAGAATGATGCCACAATATGAAGACAAGATGATCAATTTCAACAACTGGCTTAAGTATTGGTGTCATTCAAAGGGGATCCAATGCCTGTCAGCCTGGGATGACATGCTCGACAGGCCACGATGCTTCGCTAGGGACGGCTTGCACCTGTCACCCCTACGCTTTTGGATATTGGCAAAGGCTCTTGCTACCCCCATAGTGCCTTTTTTAGGCAAGGCTCAAAAGACAAACCCACCTCCATAGGTATCACAAGGGATAAGAAACTAAGAGTAATGCTACTCAATGCCAGAAGTCTAAACCTCAAGATGCATGCACTCAAAACTCTCCTTATCATGGAGAACATCGATATCTGTGCAGTAACAGAAACCTGGTTCAAGGCTCCCAAGAGCAACCCAGCACTACCAGGTTATACCTCATACCATGCCTTTCGGCCCCAAAACTTGGACCAAACCAGAAAAGGAGGGGGAGTATCAATATTCGTCAAAGATACCCACACCTCCAGGTTGGTGGCACAGCACGAAGCATCAGAGACTATCCATGTGAAACTAACAGTGGGTAAAACTGCCTTCCAGTTTATAGCCTGCTACAGACCACCCTCTCAAACCCAGGAACCCCACTCGGCCTTCCTGAGAACACTGGAAAATATGAAGGTCTCTCCAAACACCATTATATTGGGCGACTTCAACTACCCAAACATAGACTGGGAGCATTACTCTAGCTCCAACACCCTAGCTCAACGGTTCCTGGAATTTATACACTCAAATGCTATGGAACAACTTGTTATCACTCCCACAAGAGGGGAAAACATACTGGACCTGATCATCACCAACATGGGGACTCTATGCTGCAGACCAGAAGTGTATCCCTCACTGGTAAGATCAGACCATAAACTAATCTCACTGGATATTCACATCCCGACCCCACCCCCTGCCCAGAAAACCACAGTGAAAAACCTCTCTAAAGCAACTTTCACACTCCTCAAAACCGAGGTGGAATCCTTCAAAGCCCCCGGGCCTGTGGAAAATACGGCCCAGACCGCAGAATCCATTATAAACGCATTCTATGAACACCTTCAGGAATGCATGGATCATGCAATCCCAAATAAAACCAAGACCCAATCCTCCAAAGGCAGACGTCCTGTCTGGTGGACCCCAGCCATAAACAAACGATACAACAGAAGGAGGAAGCTACTACATGATAGAGCAAAATCCCAAAAAGGGAAGGCATCTCTGATCAGTGTTAACAAAAAACTACTGGCACTCATAAAATCGTCTAAGGCCAGCTTTGAGAGAAAAATTGCACAGGACACTAAGGATAATCACAAGGCCTTCTTTAGTTATGTTAGGAACCTGGGTGAGAATTCCCAGATATACTCAGAATTAGTCCAAAATGACAAAAAATACACCGAACCCATAGACATTGCCAACATCCTAGCTGACAGGTTCAGCGCAAACTTCTCCCCCCCTCCCCACCAAAAGGGCAAATATCTATCCCAGCAGAGTGCTGCCCCCCTGACATCTCAGATGCTCAGGTAAGAGCCGCCCTCTCCAAAGCAAAAAACACAGCATCAATGGGACCAGACGGTGTCCCGGGCTGCGTCCTACATGAACTCCAAGAGGAGCTAAACCCAAACATAAAACTACTGTTCAATCTCAGCCTTAACACAGGATATGTACCCAAAGAGTAGCGTACAGCAACAGTGGTCCCTCTCCACAAGGTCGTGCCTCAACGGATCCTGGAAACTATCACCCTATAAGCCTGACTAGCTTGGTCTGCAAAGCTATGGAAAGGATCATCATGGACCTCATAAAAAAAAGATATTGGGGACCTACAGACACTGGATCCTACCCAGTTCGGCTTTGTTACGGGCAGATCCTGCCTCTTAAACCTGGTCGATTTCTTTGAAACAGTCACCAAGGCCATTGACGAGGGGAAGGTGGTCCACACAGCCTACCTGGACCTCGCAAAAGCCTTCGATACAATACCCCACTCGGGCATTATAGATAAGCTCACCAGTTTAAATATAAACCCCTATGTCACTAGATGGATTGCAAACTGGCTCAAGGACAGAACCCACATGGTTAGAATTGCTGGAGCCATGTCAGACTCCAAACCAGTTACAAGTGGCGTCCCACAAGGCTCAGTCCTGGGACCTCTCCTGTTCGGTATATATTTCTCGGAGGTACAGGCCAACACGGAAGGACTGTGGCTGACCAAGTTCGCAGATGACTGCAAACTGGGCGCTATAATCGACTCTCCAGCCGACACAAGCATCCTCCAAAAGGGCCTCATAGAAACAGACAACTGGTGCCAGAGCCATGGCCTCAAGCTAAATGCCAAAAGTGTATAGTCATCCCCTTTGGCAAAACAAAGTGCCCACAAATTACCACATAGGTGGTAATCCATTAAGTATGGAAGAAGTAATTAGGGACCTGGGGACCCAAGTTGATAGCAATCTCTCATTTGACAACCACGTGGCCAAAGTGGTTAGAAAAACATTTTATATAGCCCACCTAATCATGAAGGGATTCACATCTAGATCAGGGGAGGTCATCGTGCCTCTTTACTCATCCCTCATCAGGCCCATAATTGAGTACAATGCCCCTTTTGGGATGTACCTTACCAGACACCTGCAGCAACTGGAAAGACCCCAAAAGAACCTCACCAAGAGGATCAAAGGGCTCAAACAGATGCCATATGCTGCGCGGTTAAAGAAACTCCAGCTCTACTCAGTGGCATACCGCCTGCTCAGAGGCGATCTGTGCCTGACGTATAAAGCCATGTCCAACCCGGAATTAATGGACGTGCTGCACCTCAGAAAATCCAAATCCCATCGAGCTACGCGCTTGAGAGACTTGAACCTCAGCACTGAAATAAACAGGACATGCTGGAGGGACAGATTCATAACCCAGAGGCTCCCTTCACTCTGGAATAAAATCCCAGTCCAGGTTAGGCAGAGTCCCTCATTGACTCTCTTCAAGAGTAATCTTGATGAGTGGATGGGGTATCGTAGGTTTACCCCGGGTATCACTTCTGTGTCACTGTTAGACAGAGGCACAGTATACTAACCTCGAAAAAGGGCATAGCAAAATTAATTTAAAATGGGTGGCGAGAGCCAAACACACTCTGGCTAGGCTTATAAATGCCCTAGGGCAGACAGTCTAGTATGAACCTATGAACACCTGTTGGGTAAGACAGGAGGTCTGGAGTCACATCCAGGGTCCAAGGTTGGAGAAGTAAGAGAGGCCAAAGGAAGGGAAGCCAAATCTATTGAGGCCAGTAAGGTGCAATGAGGATGACTTTGCTCTTCAACATGGCAGCTTTCTGTAGGAATTTTGGAATTAGTGGGACTGCTGTATAGGGGTATAACAAACTGGGGGGGTCAATCATGAAGTAGAGTATCCCTCAGTGATTCCCCCTGCGGGGGGGGGGGGGTTCGGGCAAAGTAGCTGTTGCATTTGTTGTTTGGGGGAGAAGCAAACAGATCGCAGCAAGACTGACTCCACTGATGAAAAATTATTTCTGCCACGTTCTTGTTGTGAGACCACTCGTGAGACAGAAGAATGCACCTGCTCAGTTTGCCTGATATCACACTGCACTTCCCTGGAATGTGAGTTGCTAAGAGAAAACAGTTGAATGAGATCACCCACTGACACACACAGCGCTTCTAAACACAAGGGGTAAGATCTGGTCCCTCCTTGTTTGCTGATTTATCAAACTACTGGCATATTGTCCATTTAAATTACAATCGTCGTAGAAGAGTGAGCATTTTGAAATGCCTGCAATGCTAAAAACACTGCTCTCATTTCTAGGACATTGATATGCATTGTTGGCCTCTTCAGAGAACCAAGTGCCTTGGACTGTTTTGCCCAGAAAATGCACCCCCCCCACCAACTGGGAAGTGTCCATGATTACTATGGCCTTGGGCTGAGGGGGAAAGTACAGATGGCCTTGTGAAACCTGATTTGACTGACTCCACCACCTTAGATCTCTCTTGCATATCTTAGCAATTCATATCAGAGTTGACATGGGTTGGTACAGTTTCAACCATCATGTTGCTAGCATCCACTGTAGAATCCTTATTTAAAATCTGACTAAAGGTACTAGTGTTATTGCCGCTGACACTGATCCCAGAGCTTGAAGGACTTGGTACTGCAGATTATTTTCCTGACCTGTGATTTTATGGTTTGAACTCTTGGGGAAGGTAGTGAAGCTATCACTGAGTTTATGTTGAACACAGCTCCTATGAATTCCAAATTTTGAGTCAGTTCCAGTTGAGACTTTTCGTAGTTTATGGTTACCCACAGATGAGAACATGTCTGGAGAACCTGATCTCTTGCCCTTATTAACTGATGCCTGGTCATGGTGGTAATGAGCCAGTCATCCAGATATGAAAACAGCCTGAATCCTTGCAGTCTCAAGTGAGCTGCTACTACTGCCATACATTTGGTGAACGCACTGGGGGCTGTGGTGAGACAAAAGGGCAGAACTCAACTGGTAGTGACTGGCTCCCAGCTGGAAATGTAAATACCTTCTAGATCGTCGGTACATCTTTATGCGATAGTATGCATCCTGACGGTCTATTGAGCACATCCCGTTAACCTTGCCCAAAAAAGGGAAAATGGACTGAACCATCTGGAACTTGGTACGTTGAACTGACTTGTTCAGGTTGTACCTGAGATCTAAAATTGTCTCCAGTCTCCTGTTTTCTTTGGCACTAAAAAGAATCTTGAGTAAATTCTGGATTCTATCTGGTCTGGTGGGACCTCTTGGATGACTCTTTCTAGCAGCTTTTGTATTTGGATTGCTTTTGTTCCATCTGACTGGGTGCAACGTCAAGGATTTTTCTTGAGATAGGAGGAGGAGGAAAGGAAAAGGGTATTATATAGCATCTGGAAATTATCCTCTGCACCCATGTATCTCTTGCTATGTCTAGCCATGCTCTCTGGTGCAGGAATAATCGCTCCCCCGATTGTTTCCAGAGGTGGATAACTGGGTCTCCTTTCAGGAGCGCTGGTAAGGTGAGTCAGAGAAAGAATACCTGGACCCCTGGTTTTGTGTGCCATCTCTGTGGCAGGGGCGTCATCGACCACTGGAGTTCCCTCTTATGCCCCTGGGAGAACTTCCTCCATGTGTTACTGGAAAGGACCCTGGGACTTCCTGAACCACATCTTTCGACCACCTTGCTGATTCCTAAAGAAGAGTCTTTAAGGGGTTGAAAAATGTACGCCCACTACAGTGAGGGTCTTTCCATCATTCTCACACCTGGATAATGTGTCCTTCACTTTGGGGACAAAAAAAGAAGTGCCGTCAAAAGGACCATTGATGAATACAGACTTGAAGGGCTCCACAAAATCACACAAGTGCATTTAAGTATACCTCCTGACAGAAATGCTTGAAACCGCTGTCCTTGAGGTTCCTTCGGCTACATGCAAAATGAGCCCCATGGATAACTTGGAAATAGATTACAGGGTAGCCAACTGAGAAGTCACGGAGGATTGTACTTCTTCAGAAATGGATCCTGAGAAGGTATTTGAGAGCTTCTTAATCAAATCCTTATGTAATCTGGTGAAATGTGCCAGATTATTCAGTGACCTTAAGGCAAACAAGTAATGAGAAACTAAACTCCTACTATATATTTTTTTGTATTATTTTATAAGAAATAGAGAAATACAAAAAACATGGTAAAAAGATTATACTCCTAGGTATAGAAGCAAAGGAAAGCAATATTAATGATAGCATTCAAGGTACAAAATGTACGAAAATAAGAGTTTTTGGTTGCCATGAGTTTTAGCAATGCAACGGCCGAGCTGGATCCAAGGGATCAGATCCGAATCCATTACTTGAGGATAGAATGAAAATTGACATCATCAGATCATCGTCTTTGTTCTCAATAAAATTTACTGAAAACAAGGAAAACATATAACATATGGTTTCTTATTTGACACACACACACACACACACACACACACACACACACACACACACACACACACACACTTCCAGTACGGAACACTAAAACTGAAAAAACATAATATGAAAAAAGAAGTTATGTACTTACCATAATGTTCCATCTGTGTTGTCTATCGTCATACATCCTTGACTTCTAGGATACTCAGTTCCGATCCTTGAAACCAGTTTGGCTGTTATACAGCTCGCAATAGCCAAAAATATCTCTAGCTAAGACTACCCACAATACCCCTCTCTATATTACCTCAGATCAAGTTTGCAGCTTCACAGAAAGACAGAAGATTCATAACCAAACTTGAAGAAGCCATGTCCAAGGTGTAACATAAGGTAACCAGGACAAGCATCCGATCCTCCAGAAAGCCACAGCAACTCAATGGTTTGATTAATGTTGGATTCTGAGACAACTTTGGAAGAAAAGATGGGTTGGTTCTGAGTGGAACTCTATCCTTACCGAAAACTAAGTAAGGGGGGGTTCGAGCATAAAGCTTGAATCTCAGAAATTCATATTGCGGAGATAACAGCTATGAGAAAAAGCATTTTCCATGAAAGAAACTTTAAATGGCATGTTGCTGCTGGTTCAAAGGGAGGAAGTACCAGGGACTGAAGAACAATGGTCAGATCCTGGGGGCTAGAGGATCTTTAAATGGAGGTTTTAATCGCAGAGCTCCTTTCAGGAAGGGTTTACATAATCTATGTGAAATTAGAGGAAGGTCCTCAAACCATTATGGAAATTAGAGATGGCAGCTAATTGGACCTTAATTATGGAGGCAGAAGCTCCTACACTGTTGCTCCATTGCGCAAAAAAAGAAGTTATGTCCTTACCATAACGTTCCATGTGGAGTGTTCATCTCGCCTTGGTTATTACACATGGGTTCGGAGCCGATCCTCGGCTCCGTGCCGGCCGACTGCAAGCTCTGCATCGAGAAGAAGCTCGAGGACATCTAATACCCACAATCCCCCTCTGCCTTTACCTCAGATCTAGTTTGCAAGCAAACCAAACATAAAGCACGCACACATGCCAACTATATACATAAATGTACATATATACAAACATACCCAGAGTATGATAGTAACAGTAATACTGCAACAGCAGAAGGAGAATACTGCAGACCAGGCACCAAATCGAACGTTCTTCCTAAGGGTGGGAAGGGTGGGAGTGTAATAACCAAGGCGAGATGAACACTCCACATGGAACGTTATGGTAAGGACATAACTTCTTTATGTGAGAGTGTTCAATCTCGCCTTTGTTCTTACACATGGGTAGCGTCCCTAGCTCCATGATCCTGAGGAACTCAAGGGAGAACGTTCTTGAGCACAGTGGAACCAAAGGTTGCCCTATCCCTAGAAACCCTGTCCACTTTGTAATGAGAGATAAATGTATGTGGTTTAGCCCAAGTAGCAGCCGCACAAATAGTGTCTAAAGGTAAGTGAGCTGCGTGAGCCAAAGATGTAGACACTGATCTGGTAGAATGTCCTCTGGGTTTTGCTGATAATGTTTGGTCAGAGGATTCATAAACATATGTGATACAGTCAGTTAGCCATTTAGAAAGAGTTCGTTTTGTAACTGCAAGACCTTTTCTGCTGTCAGCAAAAGCTACAAATAGTTGATCAGATTTCCTGTGATCTTTTGTCCTATCCAAATAAAATCTGAGTTGTCTATGGACGTCCAGTTTGTGCAACATATACTCCAATCTATTAGAGTGGTTTTTAAAGAAGGTGGGTAATTCAATGGACTGATTAATATTACTAGAGGAACAAACTTTGGGAAGAAAGGATGGATTAGTGCGTAGGGATACTCTGTCGGAATGAAATATTAAATAAGGATGTTTGACCGAAAGGGCCTGAAGCTCAGACACTCGTCTAGCAGATGTAATGGCCACTAGAAATAAAGTTTTCCATGACAAAAATTTCAATGTGCAACTTGAAGCTGGTTCAAAAGGTGGCAACATCAATTTAGAGAGCAACAAGTTCAAATTCCACGGTGATGTCGGACTTCTAACTGGTGGTCTGATATGAAAAGAACCTTTTAAAAAGGCTTTACAAAGTCTGTGAGCCATAATAGGCGCACCACACTCTTCTACGTGATAGTTAGAAACGGCAGCTAACTGCACTCTTAAAGTAGCCGGGGAAGCTCCTTCATGAAATAATTCAGTCAAGAACTCTAAAACCTTGTTTAATGGAGCTGTAACAGGGTCCAAATGATGTGATTCCTTAAAAGACAAAACGTTTCCACTTACTGGTGTAAGTCTTTGTAGTGGAAGCTTTATGAGAAGCTACTAAAATATCTTGAACTGCCGATGTAAGGGGGACTGACCTGGCTAAAAAGGGAAGCGGAGCAGCCAAGCTGCTAGGTGGAGAGATTCTAGAGAAGGGTGAGGAACTCCTGACGAGTGAGTCAGTAGATCTGGCTCTGGGTCCAGCATCCAAGGTCCCCGAATGCGGTGATGCAATAGAAAGGGGAACCAAATTTGACGAGGCCAGAACGGGGCAATGAGAATAATCGTCCTCTGAAGGTTGTTGGCTTTCTGTAGAAACTTTGCAATCAGGGGAAATGGAGGAAAAGCATATAGGAGACCCGGGGGCCAATCGTGCACCAGCGCGTCCCTGGGGACTTCCCCTGGTGGGGGTAATAGGGCAAAGTAGCTCCTGCATTTGGCGTTCATTGGAGATGCAAACAGATCGCAGGAAGGCTGGCCCCATTTGCGAAAAATCCTTCTCGCAACTGACTATTTGAGGGACCACTCGTGAGGCAATAGTATTGCCCTGCTCAGCCTGTCGGCTATGACGTTGGATGACCCCGGGATGTGCGTTGCGATCAGAAAGCGACCGGTGGACTCTGCCCATTGCCAAATTCTCATGGCCTCTCTGCATAATTGGTAAGACCTGGTTCCCCCTTGCTTGTTTATGTACCAGACTACGGACATGTTGTCTGTCTGAACTGCAATGGTCCCTGGAGGAAGAAGGGGAGCAAAGTGTTGCAACGCCAAAAACACTGCCCTCATCTCCAGAACATTGATGTGCAGATTGTACTCCAGATTGGTCCATTCGCCTTGGACTGTCTGTCCCTGAAAGATGCCCCCCCACCCTATCAGGGAAGCGTCCGTGGTTATCGTCGCAGAAGGTGCGGGTAGCACAAATGGTCTTCCGCTGGATAGGTTGCAAGTCTGTAACCACCACATTAGGTGTGATTTGCATGTTTTCGTTATCAATATTTCGTGAGTCAGTGGAAGTTGTTGGAATGACCATTGTGCAAACAGAAGCCATTGTAGCACTCTCATGTGCAGTCTTCCCAATGGTATCGCAATGAGAGAAGCTGCCATGAGACCCAAGACTTTCAGAACAATTTTTGCCGGAGATTTTCTGGACGACAGCAGAAGGGAAATGTTGAATTGAAGTGCTACTATCCTTTCTGTAGGAAGTTTTAGAACTAACTGACGCGTATCTAATTCCGCTCCTATGAATAAGATATGCTGTGATGGCTGTAGCAACGATTTTTTGAAATTTACTGAAATGCCAAGGTGTGTACAAAGTTGTAGGGTGTAATCCCTGGCTTGAATCAGTTGACGCCTGGTGGTGGCAGACAGGAGCCAGTCGTCCAGATACGGAAACACCTGGAATCCTAGGCGCCTCAGATGAGACGCTACCACTGCCATGCATTTGGTGAAGACCCTGGGGGCTGTGGTCAGACCAAAGGGCAGGGCTCGAAACTGATAGTGACTGGCTCCCAGCCGGAAGCGCAAATGATCCCTGGACGCCCTGGCCATTTTGATGTGGTAGTATGCGTCCTTCAGATCTACTGAGCACATCCAGTCGTCCTTCTGTAAGAATGGAAGGATCGATTGAAGCGTGACCATTCGGAACTTTTCCTTCTTGACAAAGGTGTTGAGATGGATTAGGTCCAGAATTGGCCTCCAGTCCCCTGTTTTCTTTGGAACTAAAAAGAACCTTGAGTAAGTTCCGAATCCTATTTGGTCCGCTGGGACTGGTTGGATGACTCTTTTTTCTAGCAGCTTTGAAATTTCGGTAGCTGCTGGCTCTCGCAGATGGGGTGGTACATCTGGGAGTTTTCTTTTTGGAATGGGGGTGGATAGAAAAGGGATTTTGTAACCTCTGGTAACAACGCTTTTTACCCAATTGTCTGAAGAAAGGTTTTGCCAGGCCTGAGGGTATAAAGCTAAGCGACCCCGACTGCCTCCAGAGCAGGACAGTCGGGCCTCCTCTCAGGAGTGCTGAAAAGGTTTGCCAGGAGGTTATCCCTGTCACCTTGGTTTTACGGACCCCTCTGCCGCCAGGGCGGCGTCTTCCACCTCTGCCCCCTCTGCCTCTAGAGGGGCATCACCCTGTGTGTTTGGGAAAGATCCTTGGGGTTTTCAAACCACATTTTCCCACCACGTTGCCCTTTGGGGTACGGTCTGGAAGGGTGGAAAACGGACTCCGACAGCAGACAGAGTCTTTCCCTCCTGTTCACACCGGGTAAGGGTCTCCTTTACTTTAGGGCCAAAAAGTGTGGCTCCGTCAAATGGGGCGTTAGTAAAGGAAGACTTGAAGGCTTCCAAATGAACATAAGCGCATCCAGGATTGCCTACGAAGAGCAATCGCTGAAGCCGCTGCCCTACTCGATCCTTCGGCTGCATAGGATATCAGCCTCATGGACGAGTTCACAATGGACGTAAGGGTGTTGAGATGCGCTGTAACTTTCTCTGAGACAGCGGCATCTGTAGCACCTTGGAGGGTATCTCCCAACTCTTTGACTAGATCCTCTGTAAACGTGTAAAATGAGTCAAGTAGTTCAGGGAACGCATAGAAAGCCGCTGAACTGAAAATGCGCTTCCCGTATCTGTCCATGGTCCTAGAATCTTTGTTAGGCGGATGGACAGATGAGGAAGACTCCGACATCTCCTTTTTCGTGGCCGCTGCCACCACCATGGCGTCTACTGGAACTCCTTTGGTGAGGTAAGCTTTGTCCTGTGGTGCCGTGATGTACTTATTCGGCTTCCTAGGGACTGGTTCCACTGTGTCAGGAGTCTCCCACGCCCTTCGAGCAATTAATTCCATTAACTCATCAAAGGCGGAGTGACCCAGGAGGAGGAAGGACGGGCACCAAATGCCTTCAGCAAAACTGACTCATCCTCAGAAGGGGAGAGGGCTTGCCAGTCACCTCTCTGTTTTAGGATCTCCAAGATGTCAGAAAAAGAGACATCCTCTGAAGGTGACTTAGGGGACCCTTCTGACTCATCTAAGTCAGTATCAGATGTCAAGGATTCTTGTGGAGAATCCAAGTGTCTCCTCTTACACAGTCTTTTCCTAGGAACTTCTTCGGGGAGCACCCGAAGAAGCCTCCGAGGAAGAGGGGACACCCTCCAGGGGTGGCTGAGACACTGGTGCCCGACGCTTGGACGTGGCCGTGGGTGCAGAGGAGGATAACGGTCCTTTGTGGGGAGGAGAAGCTGTACCTGCTGATGTGGTTGTCTGGGTAGACAACACCTTCCTCATGAGGTCGAAGGCCCCCGGGTCCCGAGTCGAGGTATCTCCCGGTTCCGAAGAAATGGGAAGAATCCCGAAACAGGAGCCGAAGGCACCGACCCCGAGGACGGAACCGAATCGATCCGTGCCGAGGCCCCGAGAGGGAGTGTCGGAACCGAAACATCGGTCCGACTCTCGGTCCCGGAACCAAGGACGGATCTTCGGCCCCGAGACTCCGGTACCGGATCGGATGGAGTCGAGGTGAACGGTGCCGACCGAGAAAAAGACGTTTCTGGCACCGAGGGCTCCACAATCATCAGTTCAGCTTCTTCCGGCTCCGAAGACTGGACAGGTCTCGGAGGAGGAACAGGTGGAGATAGTGGCAGGCCTTCAAGTCTCGACATCAACTGAGAGGAGACCGAGATAAGCTTAGATAGGGCCGTATGCTCCATCAGTTTCTGCACCACACGGTCCACATCGGTGTCGGAAAGGGGCCTAGAAGAACGAGTCGAAGGGATCGAAGACGGAGCCGACCTCAGCAGAGTCGGTGGAGGGAGCTCCGTCACCGGTTCCAAGACTCGAGGCTCGGAAACTGCCAACAGTTGAACACTCGGCCCCGAAGTCTGTGGAACCGGTGATCTAACTAGACCCGAAGAGCTCGGAGCCGATGACTTTGGCTCCGACGCCTTCGACCCCTTCGAAGACTTGGATGCCTGGTCTGAAGCATCCAGAGCCTCCTGGAAAGAGGGTTTTAGCAATCCTCTGTCCATCAGTTTCCTGCGCCTATCTGTCATGACCCTCCCACTAAAAGAGTGACAAATAGAGCAGTCCTCTTGTAAGTGGAGAGGGCCAAGACAGTAGACACAGGAACTGTGGTTGTCTGTGACCGACATCTTTTGGCCACACTGACAACGTTTGAAGCTAGATTTTAATTTCTCTGACATAATACCAAGAGAAAGAGACAGTCCAGCAAAAGTCAATTCCCTAAGAAAGCAGACTACAACAATTTCTTAGTCAAAGTAATCCAAGTAGGGGTGGTAGGCCCCGAAAAACTCTGTACCCTTTAGTTAAACTAAGTAACTAATCTAAGGAACCGAGAATTCTAAATCCACTCACACACCTTACTCTAACTTAAATGACTAGATTTAAAGTAGTTTTTTTGAAAAATGTAAACAGAATAGATAAATTCTTATCTGTAAAAGCCTCGAGCTAGCCTCCAGCGATGCGTATGCAGCAGCGGCAAACTAGATCTGAGGTAAAGGCAGAGGGGGATTGTGGGTATTAGATGTCCTCGAGCTTCTTCTCAATGCAGAGCTTGCAGTCGGCCGGCACGGAGCCGAGGATCGGCTCCGAACCCATGTGTAAGAACAAAGGCGAGATTGAACACTCTCACATTCAAGGTTAGAACCTCTACAAACCCCTGGCTCAGTAAAGAAACCAAACAAATCCTCAAGTCCAGAGACAATGCCTGGCTTTACTATCAACAAAACAAAGAAACACGAAGCCTAACTAAGTACCAAGAACTGTGCAGCTGTGCAAAAAAATGCATTAAGCTGAGCAAAAAATCCTACTACATGACATTACAAACTAAATACCAACACAACCCCCCAAAATTTTGGAAAAATTTAAACCAGCTACTAAAACCCACCCAAAAGATTACCCCCAAACCAACCACCCCTGACACTATAGTTCCCATCAAAACACAATTCAATTCCCTCTTTCTGAACTCAATTCTATCCTTAGTATCACAGGACAGTTTCAACCTCACTATCCCCCCCAGCACAAATAACACTAATACAAGCTTTACCCTCAAAACAGTTTCTACCACTTTAATCAAAAGCATGCTTTCCAAACTAAAAACCTCATCAACAGCAGCTGACCTACTCCCCAGCTACTTCTTGAAACTCACAGCAGATGCTACTGCTGTCCCAATCTCCACTCTCCTAAACAGATCAATTATTGAAAATGATGTGCCCAAAGTCTGGAAAATATCCTATGTTACACCCATACATAAAGGTGGGACCTCCACTGAACCTAATAACTACAGACCCATTGCTATACTCTTCCCCCTGGCCAAAATCCTAGAAAAATGCATCCATACCCAGGTGCTAAAATATCTCCTAGACAGCAACATCCTGTCACCTACTCAACATGGTTTCAGACCTGCTCAATAGTACCACTACAGCCCTCCTCTGCTTCACAGACACAGTAAACCATCTCAGAAACGAAGGCCTGCAAGTGTCAACTCTTTTTTGGGATATGTCCAAAGCATTTGACACAGTCTCGCACCAAATCCTGCTAAACAAACTAAACCAATATCACCTATCAAATTCCACTCTAACCTGGTTCCAAAGCTACTTAACCAACAGGTACAAGCTGTGAAATGGGAAAATTCTCTCTTTCCCCCCTCAGCGGCCCATAACTATAGGAGTCCCACAGGGTTCTATCTTAGGACCACTACTATTCACAATCTTCACAAATGACCTACATACCTCCAACACAGCATGCATCTATCGTTCAGTATGCAGATGATACTATCTTAATCTGTGCTGCACAAAACATTCTCACCCTCCTGCAAACAACTCAACTAGCATTCTCTGACGTTGAAAACTACCTTACCAAATCCCAACTTATCCTCAATCCAAAGAAAACTCAGCTTATGATTATAACCAGTTCTAACAAAAACACTGATAACAGTCAATTCACTATCTACTCCACAAATACTATTGCAATCACTCCAGTGGCACAGGCTAAGCTATTCGGAATAACTATAGACTCCCACCTAAAATTTGATAGTCATCTCAACTTAACTATTAAAAAAGTACATGCCAAACTGGGATCACTCTACCGTATCAAACCATTTCTTACCAACAACACAAGATCAGCCATTGCTTGCTCCCAACTTCTATCCACCCTACTCTATGCATCTCCCATTCTGACTAATCTCAAGAAAACTGAACTAAGCAAAATGGAAGCCTGCTATAACAGAATTGCCCACTTTGCTGCAAACTGCTCATATAGAACTCATCACTGTACTGCTTTGAGACAGCTCCACTGGCTTGAACTGCCTAACGTACAATCAGCTCTGACTCTGTCATTCTATTACCTCCCCAATAAGTGTTCTGCCCTCAAAAATCTAGTACAACATCACTCAGCCAAAAGGCCTCTTGGATCATCAAGCAAACTACTACCAGAAGTCACCGACAGCTACAATAGCTTTGGAGACACACTACATAGTAGCTCAGTGGCTAAGAAAATGGAACACTCTCCCCACTAGCATACAAAACACATTGCCCAAAGCCTCCTTTAAAAACCTCATTAGGCAACATCTCAAGCAAAGTTGGCAGTGCCATGACTGCACCCCAGGCTAGTGAAAGCGGATAAGGTACACATACTAAACCTAGAGTACTTGATAATCGTTTTTACTCTTACTCACAAACACTGGCTAATGTACAATGTATGTACTGTACCTGTGTACTATGTATGTATTCTACCTATGTTCCAAATTCCAGCTGTACACCACAGATCTATTAAATTACCTTTATTTTTAAATATTTTCTTGTTTGTTCTCTCCACTGTAACTGTTGATGTGCTGCATACCACTGTAAAAATATGTATATTGTAATTTGTGTGTATACTGATCATGTCTAAATATCTAAATGTATCTGTAATTTTTCTATGTGAAGCTTTTCTCTCTGGGCCTCTGCTGAAAAAGGGCCTTTTCAGCTCAGTCAGACACCCCAGTTAACAAATGTAAAATAAAAAATAAATAAAATAAATAAATAAAATGAATGGCTAGAAATTCTAATTTTTTTTCCACTAGTGTAGAAATGGGGTTGAGATTATTGTCATATGCCCAAGTTGAAAATCTCTTCCACTTGTTGAGGTATAGTTTCCTGGTGGATGGTCTATGGGAAGCCAGCAGAATGTTTTGCAATGGGGAAGGTAAATCATTATGTCTGGCGACTAGTGGAATTGGAGAAACCAAGCCTCCAGCTTGAGGTTTTGAAAGATGGGATGCACCAGTCCCTGAGGGTGAGACAGCAGGGTTGGAATTGGATCCAGAATCCATGGACTGTGAATTAGATGAGGCCATAGAAAGGGAAACCAAATTTGTTGAGGCCAGTAGGGTACAATGAGGATCACTTTGCTTCTCAATCTGGTTGCTTTCTTGAGAAAGAGGGAAATGCATCAAGTACACCCAAGGGCCAATCGAGGAAGAGCATCTCTCGGGGACTCCCCTTGAGGGGGGGTTAGGGCAAAGTAGCTGCTGCACTTGTTGTTCAGGCATGATGCAAATAGGTCAGAGCAAGGCTGGCCCCAGCCATGGAAAGTCTCCTTCCCAATTCTGGGATTGAGACACCTCTAGTGAGGCAGTAGGACACATCTCATCAGTTTGTCTGCTATCACTCTTGAGCTCCCCAGGATATGCATTGCTATCAGAAAGCAGTTGGAGGAAATCACGCTATGCCACACTCTGACAGCTTCTCGACACAGGGGGTAAGATTTGGTTTTTCCCTGTTTGCTGATGTACCAGACCACGGACAAGTCTGATTGAAGTGTAACGGTTCCTAGAGGGAGGACAGATTGAAAGGCTTGCAACACTAGGAGCACTGTCCTTCAACTCCAGAAAATTGATATGCAGGTTGGCTTCTATCGGGGACCAAGTGTCTTGGACTGTTCTTCCCAGATAATGCTCACCACCTCATCTGGGAAGCATCCATGGTCACTATGGCTTTGGGTTGAGGAGGGACAAAGGGACGGCCTAAAAGAATTTCATTGGATTCCATCCACCAGGACTGGTCCTTTTTGCAGTGACTGGTGATAAAAAAATGGGGTAGGTTACTGGGTGGGTTAGAATGGGCCATTGTGTTGCTAGAAGCCATTGTAGCAGACACATATCAAATCTTGCTAGAGGAACCAGGGTGATGGTTTCTGCCATGGAAACTAACACTTGAAGGATTAGTAGTGCCGGAACCTTGTTTCTGCAGAAAATAGCTTTTACTTGGGATTTAATCTTATGCAGTCTGTGTACAGGAGGGGAAGCTACACAAGAGATGGTGTTTAGACGAGCTCCTATGAATTATAGATCTTGAGTGGGGCTTAGGTTATATTTAGATTGATGCACTGGGATGCCCAGGTGCGTGAACAAGTGTAGAATGAATTGCAGTGCTTGAAGCAGTAGATGTCTGGTGGGAGTGGTGATGAGCCAGTCGTTTAGATAAGGAAACACCCGGAATCCTTACAGTCTCAAGTGAGCTGTTACTGTTGCCAGACACTTGGAGAACGCCCTGGGGGCTGTGGTGAGACCAAAGGGCAGCACTCTGAACTGAAAGTGACTGGCTCCTAGCCAAAAGCGGAGAAACCT
This sequence comes from Protopterus annectens, assembly GCF_019279795.1. NCBI lineage: Eukaryota > Metazoa > Chordata > Ceratodontiformes > Protopteridae > Protopterus > Protopterus annectens. Next base: position 373,012,583 of record NC_056731.1, read on the forward strand.
TCTGGAGCATTTCTCCACTTTAATGTGGTAATACATGTCTTGAAGGTCTACAGAGCACATACAGTAATTTTCCTCTAGAAAGATTAGTATAGACTGAACTGTGACCATCCAGACTTTTGACTGCTGAACAAACATTTTCAGCAGGCTGAGATCCAAAATTGGTCTCAAGTCCTCTGTCTTTTTTGGCACTAAAAAGTACCTTGAGTAAAATCTGGATCTGATCTAGTGTGGTGGGACTTCTTGGATGACTGTTTTCTCTAGCAGCTTTTGGATTTCTAAGGCTGCTTGGTCCCTTTGATTGGTGGAACATTGGGGAGCCTTGTTAGAGATCTTGGATAAAGAATGAAGGGGATAGTGTAACCTCTGGTAATAATTCTCAGCACCCAAGCATCTGAGATTATTTGTCGCCAGGCTCTTGAGTGCAGAGAAAATCTTCCCCCGACCACTTCCAGAGGTAAGCAATCGGGCCCCCTTTTAGGAGCGTTGGTAGGCTGGCCAGAGAAACAATCCCTGGAACCCTGATTCTGTGGGCCACCTCTGCCTCGGGGTCAGCATCTTCCATTAGAGCTCCCCCCTCTGCCCCGAGGGGAGCCTCCATCACGTGTGTCCTGGAAAGGCCCTTGGGATTTTTTGAACCACATCTTTCCACTCCTCTGATTCCTAGAGTAGTATCACTGGGGAGCAGAAAACATATGCCCACTGCAGACAGTATCGTCCCATCCTTCTCGCATCTGGATAGAGTTTCTTTAACTCTGGGGCTGAACAGAGAAGATCTGTCAAAGGGAGCACTGACGAAGGAAGACTTGAATGGCTCCTCAAACCCACACAGGTGCATCAAGGCATGTCGTCTAATAGCAACGTCTGAACCGGCTGACCTGGTTGCCCCTTCACCTGCATGTGCAATGAGCCACATAGATGAGTTGGAAATTTATTTTTATTTATTTATTTATTTATTTAACATTTGTTGACCGGGAATGTCCGACTAGGTTCCACAGAGCCTGTTTTCAGCGGAGGCCCGGGGAGAAATGCTCCAGATGCATGTCTTTGGAATGTGGGAGGAAACCGGAGTACCCGGAGGAAACCCACGCGAGCACAGGGAGAACATGCAAACTCCACACAGAAGGCACCCCAGCCGAGAATCGAACCGGAGAACCTCTTGCTGTGAGGTGACAATGTTAACCACTGCACCACTGTGCCGCCCTACAGAAATAGACTCCAGGGTAGCTAACTGGGAGGCCATTTAGTCTTGGACCTTGTCAGACACAGCTCCTACTAGGGTGTCTGATAGCTCCTTGATCAGATCCCTCAGCAGCCTAGTGAAATGTGCCATAAAATTGAAAGACCTTAAGGTGAAGGTTGATGATGCATAAACCCGCTTGCAAATCTGTCCATCGCCCTACACTCCCAGTTAGGGGGATGAACAGAGGAACTTTCCTCAGCTAGTTCCTTTTTGGTGCCCACCTCCACCACCATCGTATCTACTGCTAGTCCTTTTGCCCAGTGTTTGTGCTCCTCATGAGCACAGAGTATTTTGTCTGGTCTCAAAGGAATTGGTTTCTATGGTAAATTGAGCCTTCCAAGACCGCTGAGCGATCAACTTAATGAGATTGTCAGTGGGAGAGGTCACCCAAGAAGTAGATGATCAAGTACCAAAGGCTTACAAGTAAACTGACTCCTCGGAGGTAGGGTCTTTGGGCTTCCAGTTACCCCTCTGTTTTAGGATCTCTAGGATGTCTCTGAATGAGACATCTCCCGGGGGTGACTGTGGGGAACATTCCCCTTCATCGAAGATCGTGTCTTCTGTGATGCATTCCTCAGGGGAATCCAAGTGTTTCCTCTTGCACTTTTTCTTCTGAGGAGGCTCTTCAGTTGGAATCTCTGAAGAGGACTCGGAAGAAGGGGCGTCCTTTACAGGGAGATCTGTAGCCTAGGTGCTCGTTGTCCGGATATGGATATTGGTAGAAGCTCTGGATAAGAAGGGGTCAGGGGAAAGAAATTCTGACCCAGAAGGGGCCACATGAGAGGTTTGCAGAGGCCAATGCCCTCTCCATAGCCTGGAAGGCAGGCCCTCCCAAGGAGGGATGGGAGCCCGGAACCAAGAGAGAAACTCAGAACCAAGGTTACACCATGCCCTAAGAAGCCCACCTCTAACACAGGAGCCGAGGAACGGCCCCCAGTCGCCGAAGCTCTGAGAGGTAAGGGCAACTCCGAATAGGAAATAGGAGCCGACTCCAAACCCTTGGACCCGACGATGGAACAATGACCTCAGGAGTCCAGAAGTTCCAAAGGAGTCAGAGCCAACCCTGAAACTGAAGATGGAAGGGCTGTCGGTGCCAGGGTGACTGGAACCTAAGGAGTTGGAGTGGGGAGCTCTAAGGCCTCCTTAGGAGGAACAGGTGGAATCCTGGGAGAGTACATCTCAACTCCAGCTGTGAGTGGGGTCTTGAAGGGAGAAGAAAGACCCCTAGCTGCTAGAAGCTAGCCCACCAGCCTCACTACATTTACTTCAGAGAGAATTCTGGAGGAACGAACAGACATCCCCGTGGGGGATTCTGGCCTTTCCAGGAATGGACTTGTATAAAGGAGTTCCACTTTTGGCACTGAAGGAGTGGGTAGAGACTGCTCTAGTGCAGAAGGAGAGGTCAGCACCAACTGGGAGGCTACAGTAGTTGGTGCCGACACTGGAGCCGAGGGTGCTGAAGTGAAGGACATTGCCGAGGTAGTCTGCTCCGAGAGCTTTGGAACCCTAGCTTTTGGTTCCGAGGAAGGCCCTACAGAAGAAGATTTATGTTTTTTAGTCAAAAGCGCCATTGGTGCCGATGGAGATGCTGGCACCGATTGACTAGTCTTAGAACCAGAGGCCGTAGGAACCTATCAGCCTGGGATAAGGCTTCTTCAAAGGGAGTCTTAGGAAGGCCCTTCAATATTAATTTTGATGCTCTACCAAAGCCTGATTACTAAAGGTTTTGCAGATACAGCATTCCTGGTCCAAATGAGAAGGACCTAAACAGTAAACACAGTTGGAGTGCCCATCAAAGTTGGGCATCTTACACCCATAGTACTGCCATTGCTTAAAACCAGTAGTGCCCTTAGACTTGTCTGTCATATTGAGGACAAAGAAAGGAATGTCAACAGGCAGAACTCTAGTGACACACTCGCACACACACACCACAAGAAATAGAAAGACTACCAGTAGAAAGAAACTACCTAAAAATAGGACAGAAAGGAAAATTTTTACCAACAATGGTAAAAAGAACTACCTTATGGTAGAGAAGGGAGGGTAAAGGGAAGGGCAGCTACCAGCAATGGTAGAAGAGATACCAAAAGATATAAAGAAAAAAACACACTCATTCTTAAAAGTGTGGGTAGAGAGAAGTTTGAAAGGAATTAATAGATGGACAGGAAAATAAGAAGTTATGTACTCACCATAATGTTCCATCTGAGTAGGTAAACTTCATTTGTCAGCAACCTATGGGTATCGGATCCGAGTCGGCACCATCAAACAGCTAGGATCCGAGCTCCAAGCTCCTCCCCTTTACCCATATCCCCCTGCTATCCCTTCCTGACCTCAGATCGAGTTTGCTCATAAGCAGAAACATATAGAACCAAAGAACCACCTCCAAACTCCAACCTAAAGACAATCCACCAAGACAAGCAGTATTACTTTGAGTATCCATATGGATCGGGGGGGGGGGGGGTCGGTTGATGACAAATGAAGTTTACCTACTCAAATGGAATGTTATGGTGAGTACATAACTTCTTAATCTGAAATAGTTAACTTCATTTGTGCATCAACCTATGGGACAGAGTCCCCAGCTACCTAATTCTTGGGAGGTCCTCATGGAAGGATGTTCCAGAGCACTGCAGAGTCGAAGGATGCTCTCCCTCTAGAGACAATATCCAATTTGTAATGGCTTATGAATGTATTAGGTGAAGCCCAAGTGGCTGCTGAACAAATGTCATCCAACGACATCCTAGATTGAAAAGCAGCAGAGGTAGAGATTGATCGAGTAGAATGGGCATGGACATCTTGAGGTGCAGACCGGCCTGAAGTCTCATAAGCCAGAAGAAAACATTGTGAAATCCATCTGGACAAGGTAACTTTTGATAAAGGTTTTCCCAAAGTGGGTTTAGCAAAGGATACAAAAAGCTGGTCTGATTTCCTGTGATCAGCTGTCCTGTGCAAATAAAACCTCAGTTGCCTATGTACGTCTAGAGAGTGTAGCTTGTATTCACCTTTATTCTGGTAATTTGGAAAGAATACTGGTAAATTAATAGATTGGTTGATATTGGACTCCGAAGCAATTTTGGGCAGAAAAGAGGGCTTGGTCCTGAGTGAAACTCTATTAAGTACGGTGGCTTGGCACAGAGGGCTTGAAGTTCCAAAACCCTTCTGGCCGAAGTGATGGCAACAAGAAAAACTGTCTTCCAAGATAAGTATTTCAGATCCACTGAAGATGCAGGCACAAAAGGAGGAGCTGTCAGAGACTGAAGAACAAGGGTTAAGCCCCAAGGAGGGACTGCATGCTTAACTGGAGGCCTCAAAACGAAAGTGCCTTTTCGGAAGGTCTTACATAATTTAGACGAAGTCAAAGGGCCGAGATCACTCCCGACATGATAGTGAGAGACTGCAGGCAGCTGGACCTTGATTGCAGAAGAACTAGCACCTTGGTCAAATAAGCCTGATAGAAACTCTAACACTGCTGGCAGCGGAGCTGTAAAGGGATCTAAGTTTTGACGCAACGCCCAAATAGAAAAACGTTTCCATTTGCTATTATAAATTCTTCTCGTAGATGGCTTGTGCGTGGCTACTAGTATAGCCTTGACAGGGGACGAGATACCGGGAGTAATAGCTATCAGTGGAACTGGATCAAGCAAGCTGTCAGCTTGAGGTTGTCCAGGTTCGGAATTGACAGGCCTGATGGGTGAGAGATCAGATCCGGGATGGGATCTAGAATCCATGGGGGATTCACTAGATGAGACCACAGAAAAGGGAACCAAGGTTGATGAGGCCAGAATGGGGCAATGAGGATTACTCTGCTCCCCAACCATCGGGCTTTCTGTAAGAACTTTAGCATCAAGGGAAGAGGAGGGTAAGCATAAAGTAGACCGGGTGGCCAAACATGCACCAGAGCATCCCTGGGGGATTTCCCGGGTGGGGGAATTAGAGCGAAGTAGTTGCTGCACTTTGCGTTCAAAGGCGAGGTGAAAAGATCGCAGTGAGGTTGACCCCACTTGGAGAAGATTAACTTCGCTATTCTGGGGTTTAGAGACCACTCGTACGGTGAGAGAATGGTTCGACTCAGCCTGTCTGCCAAGATGTTGGACCGGCCCGGAATGTGCGTCGCTATGAGAAAGCGGTTGTTGGATATCACCCATTCCCACACTCTCATGGCCTCCCGACAAAGTGGATAGGACCTGGTTCCCCCTTGTTTGTTGATATACCAGACAACTGACATATTGTCTGTTTGAATTGCAATTGTCCCCAAGGGAAGAAGGCTGTGAAGTGCTTGCAATGCCAAAAGCACCGCTCTCATCTCTAGGACATTGATATGCAAAAGGGTCTCCGAATGGGTCCACGTGCCTTGGACGGTCCTGCCCATGCAGTGCTCCCCCCACTCAAGGCGAGAGGCGTCCGTGGTCACCGTGGCTAGGGGATGGGACACAGAGAAGGGGCGCCCTTTGGAGGTCCGGGGACTGAAGCCACCATAAGAGGGCTTTCCTGCAGACCCTGCTGAGGGGAACGGGGAAGCTCATGGGATGCCGCAGGAGGGACCATTGGACTTGCAAGGTCCATTGAAGAACTCTCATATTCAAGCACGCCAAGGTGAGAAGGTTGATAGTTGGAAGAAGGGAAGATTTTTTGATGTTGATCGTGATCCCCAGCCAGGGAGCTAAATGGAGAATGCAGTCTCTGGCTGCGCATAGTAGATGCCTGGTGGGGGCGGTCAGGAGCCAGTCCAGGTACGGAAAGACCTGTATTCCCTGGAATCTCAGGTGGGCCGCTACAACTGTCAAGACTTTGGTGAACACCCTGGGGGCTGTGGTGAGACCAAAGGGGAGGACCCTGAACTGGTAATGGCTGGCTCCCAGCTGGAAGCGGAGAAACCTCCTGGAGCGTCTGTCCATCAAAATGTGGTAGTACACATCCTTGAGGTCTATGGAGCACATCCAGTCGTTCTCCTGTAGAAGTGGGAGAATGGATTGGAGAGTGACCATCCGGAACTTTTCTTTGGCTACTGACAGGTTTAGGAAGGACAGGTTGAGGATTGGTCTCAAGTCCCCTGTCTTTTTTGGCACCAAGAAGAACCTGGAGTAAAAGCCTGATCCGGACTGCTATGGGGGGTCGTGCTGGATTGCTCTTTTTTCTAGCAGCTGGAGGATTTCCTCAGCTGCCGCCTCCCTTTGATTGGGAGGGACATCGGGGAGGTTCCGGGGAGTGGAGGGGGGATAAAGAAAAGGTATCTTGTAGCCTTTGGATATGATCTGAAGCACCCAGCAGTCTGTTGTAATGGACTCCCAAGCTGCTAGGTGCCTCGAGAAACGTCCCCCGACTGCCTCCAGAGTGGAGCAGTCGGGTAACCCCTCAGGGTTGCAGCGTGTGGGCCGATCAGAGAAAGGTTCTCTGGACTCGAAGTTCTTCGGACCCCCTCTGCCTCTAGGGCGGCGCCCACTCTGTCCTCCTCTGCCTCTGATGGACGAGGGGTCCGGAGCGAAACGGGATTGTTGAGACTTCCGGAACCACATCTTCTTCTGTCCCTTTTGGTTCCTCAAAAAGGACCTCTGGGGAGCAGAGAAGCGGACTCCGACGGCAGACGACGTCTTTCTCGCTCTGGACCAATGTGTCGCGTACAGTCTTGCAAAAAAGGGCAGAACCATCAAAAGTACAGTTTTGTACCTAACATAAATGTAGATGTTCGAGTGCTAATACAGCTGCAGTCATAACAGATGGGTTTTCCTGCCGTCAGGCGGGTCCTCGGTCGGCCGAATTCCAAAGTCTAGGTCCGGCGTCGGTTGTCGTCGCTTCTTCCCTGACGTCAGTGCGAAAGGGGTATAAAAGAACCAGCCGACGCCATTTTCTTCAGTTTTTCTTGCCCCAGATGTCAGGTACCCCCAGAAGGAAGGCAATACATAAATTTATGCAATAATGCAATGCAGTATAATCACAAAACAGTAGTTGCAAGCAAATACACCATAAAAGAATACCCCAATCAGGTTGTATGAGGAGGTGTTAGCCATTAGGCCTGTTCCAGAGGGAAGGAGGGAGGAAACTTGGACTGCAGCTGTATTAGCACTCGAACATCTACATTTATGGTAGGTACAAAACTGTACTATGTTCATCGTGCATACAGCTGCAGTCATAACAGATAGGTAGAATCCCAAAGCTAAAATAAGGGTGGTAGGCACTAGGTGGAACTAGGAGGAGCTAGGATGCCCTGCAAAACTGCAGTGGCAAAACCTGCTCTAGATTTGGGGTATAAAGGCAGGTGATAGTGCTTGGAGAAAGTATGCACAGAACTCCAAGTGGCAGCTTCCAAAATATCGTTGGTAGGAACCCCCCTGAGGAAAGCTGCAGAGGTAGCTGTGGCCCTAATGGAGTGAGACCTTATGCCTGCAGGTACAGGTTTACCATGAAGAGAGTAACCAAAGCGTATGCAGTGGGCTATCCACTTTGAGATTGTCTGTTTGGAAATAGGCTTCCCTTGAGCCCCTGTAGCATAGGACACAAAGAGTTGCTCTGATTTTCTGAAAGCCTTTGTTCTGTCCAAATAATAATGTAGTTGCCTGTGAATGTCCAAAGAATGTAGTAGCCTCTCCCCTTTGTTTTGAGGATTGGGGTAAAAGGTAGGTAAGTGGATAGCCTGATTCAAGGCTACCCTGGATACTACCTTTGGCATAAAGGAAGGGTTGGTTCGTAAGGAAACTCTGTCCTGATGGAAAATGATGAATGGTTGCACAGCCATGAGGGCTTGTAGTTCAGAAACCCTGCGAGCTGAGGTGATAGCCAGCAGGAAGGCTGTTTTCCAGGACAAATATTGTAGTTCTGATGAGGCAGCTGGCTCGAAAGGAGGCAAAGTCAGTTTCTCTAGAATGAAATTGAGATCCCAAGCAGGCACTGGTTGTTTCCTTGGGGGTTTAATATTCTTAGCCCCTCTGAGGAACTCTCTCAAGAGGGGGTGAGAGAATAAAGGAGGATCAGTGTTGTATTCTGCAGAAATGGCTGAGGCATGGATTTTGATGGAAGAGAATGAAAGTCCACTGTTTAGCATCTCAGCTAGGTACTGTAATATTTGAGGTAAATTCAATATTCCAGGGTTCTGGCCCTTTTTCTCATTCCAAACACAAAACTGTTTCCATTTGGCGGAGTAGGCTTTTCTAGTAGAAGGTCTTCTGGCCTCCAAAATGACATCCTGTACCTCCTTGGAGAGTAGGGTCTGTTGTGATTTTAAGGAATCTTCCATGCGGCTAGATTGAGCGTTTTCAGCTGACTGTGAAGAGTTTTGAAGTTGTGCTGAGTCAGTAGAAGAGGCATTAGAGGCAGGATCCATGGTGGGGAATGCGTCAGGCTCCTCAGGAGTGGGTACCAGTGTTGCCTTGGCCAGTCTGGAGCGATGAGAATCATCTGTGGTCTGTCTGCTCTGGTTTTTAATAGAACTTTGGGCAGCAGAGGAAGAGGTGGAAAGGCATAAACTGTCATTGTTGTCCAACTGAAAGAGAGTGCGTCCACTTTCCTGGCCTGTGGATGAAAGGTCCTTGAGCAGAATTTTGCCAATTGGTGATTTCTGTGGGAGGCAAAGAGATCTATGTCTGGCCTTCCCCATGCTTGAATTATCTTTGAAAAAACTTGAGGATGCAACTTCCATTCGTGTGGATCTATCATATTTCTGTTTAGGTTGTCTGCCAGCATGTTTTCCTTGCCTGGCAGGAACTGTGCTTGAAGCTCGATTTGCAATTCTAGAGCCATGTTCCAAAGAGACATGGCTAGCCTGCATAGGGGGTATGAATGGGTTCCTCCCTGTTTGTTTATGTACCACATTACTGTGGTGTTGTCTGTCCTTATCAATAGCTGGCCTGAATGCAGCAGGTCTTTGAAAGCTATAATAGCATTTATTACTGCTAGCATTTCCTTTTGTTTGATGTGTAGGTGCTTTTCTTTTTGGGACCATCTGCCCTGAATGCACAGATTTGTCATGTGTGCCCCCCTGGCGTAATCCGAGGCGTCTGTTGTGATGATTTGGCTTGCTTGAGGCTTGCAGAATGGGAGACCTGTGTTTCTTTGGCATGCTTGAGCCCACCACAGAAATTCCTTTTGAAGACATGGAATTAGTGGTATTATTGTTTCCAAGCTGTGGCTGTGCTGAGACCATAGGTTTTTCAGGTACCATTGAAGTTTCCTCATATGCAGCTTTGCACATGGGATTAGTAGGATGCAAGATGCCATGAATCCCAGAGCCTGCAGGATTTTCCTTGCAGTCAGCCTGGTGAAAGTTGCCATTTTCTGAAGTATTGAGTTAGTTGCCCTTGTTTCTCTGGCGTGAGGTAGGCCATCTGGGTGTTTGTATCCAAGTTGGCACCCAGGAAAATTATTGTTTGAGATGGTAGTAGCCTTGATTTCTTTTCGTTGACTGTGTATCCCAGGGAATTCAACAACCTTATTACAAAAGCCAGATGTTTCAGAAGTATGTGCTTGCTGTCCGCTTGGATCAGGCAGTCGTCCAGATATGGGTATATTTGTATCCCTTGTAGTCTGCAGTAGGCAATTACTGATGCCAGGCATTTCGTGAACACTCTGGGCACAGTAGACAAGCCAAAGGGCAATGCAGAGAATTGATAATGTGTTGAACCTGCAAGAAATCTGAGGTATCTTCTGCAATCTTGTCTGATTGGGACATGCAGGTATGCCTCCTTGAGGTCCAATGTTACCAGCCAAGACTCCTTGCCCAGCATGGGAAGAAGCTGCTGTAATGTGAGCATCTTGAATTTTGGCACGAGTAAAAAAGTGTTTAGGATGGATAGGTCCAAAATAGGTCTCCAATCTTTGCCCTTCCTTGGTACCAGGAATAGTCTGGAATAAAAACCTTGACCCTGTTCTTGTGCAGGTACCTCTTGAATAGCTTTCATGTCCATGAGATCTGAAATTTGTTTTTGTGTCTCTGCCCTTTGATTGTGTGGCAGGTTTGGCATGCCTCTCATTTTTGGAAGGGTGTGAAAGTGGAATCTGTAGCCTCTGTCTATAATGTCCAGGATCCAATTGTCTTTTGTGACAATATGCCAATTTTTTGAAAATAGTGCCAGTTTCCCGCCTAAAGGTGCTGCCATTTGAGCCTTGCTTGGCATGCAAAGGGGAAAGTCATTGGTTCTGCTTTCTGAATGGCTGTGAACTATCCTCACTACCTCTTTGGGTAGGTGCTTGCCATTGTCTGCCTCTAAACGATCCTTGAGATTGCCCTCTACCCCTCAGGCACCTGTATCTACCTCTTTGGGGTCTGTCAGTGGCTGGAAAGGACCAATTTTTTGAGGGCCAATTTCTACTGAAACGTGGAGATTGTACCTGTAGGAAATCTTTCACTGTTTGCATTGATTTTGCCTTTTCCTCCATTTTCTTTAATACCTCCTCAGCTTTAACACCAAACAATACATCTTTTTGCAGAGGTGCATCCAGTAATTTAGCTTTGACATGATCTGGTAAGGTTTACTCTTTAAGCGAAGCATGTCTACGTATGACTAATCCTGTAACAGCAGCTCTACATGAGGCTTCTAAAGCATCAAAACCACATTGCAAGATATGTTTACCTACTTGCTCTGCACTATGTATCAAATCCTGCAACTCCTTCAAATCTGGTTGTTCAGGCTGTGACATTTTGCTTCTCAACTGTGATAACAGAAACTGTTGGTACTTTAACATATGGAACTGGCAGTTTAATGCCCTCATGGATAAGGTAGCCGAGGTGTATACCTTTTTCCCCCACCTTTCTAAAGCTCTGGAATCCCTCTCTGAAGGTAATGGATTTTTAGCAGTGGAGGCCTTAATTCCCTTGGGGCCCTGTGAGATAGTTTCTGGGTCAGCCGCATGGCTTTTGCATAGGAATTGGTGTGAGTCAGGAACCCGGTAATACCTGTCAGGCTTGACTGGAGCTGGAGGCAAAGAATCTGGGTTGAGGCAGGACTTCGAATACACATCATCAAGGATATCTAAGACAGGAGGTATAGCCAGAGGCCTGTGCTGAGAGAGCAAGAGAAAATCCCTAAGCCTTTTCTTGGAGTCTGAGTACTCTTGGCCTTCACAATGGAAGTGTTCCCTCAAGGTATGGAAGGTTTCCCCAAGAGAGTAATCCTCAGGGGGGGAGACAGAAGGAATGGACTCCTCTGCATCAGAATCTTCAAAAGGGGAGTATGAATGTTCCTGGTCATCAGAATGTTCTGAAATAATGGAGGCCTAGTCCGAGGAGTGGGATTCTTCCTCCACTCTGGGCCTCTTTTCCGGGGGGGGGGTGAGAACCCCTGATAAGAGTAATTAAGTCCTCAGCCATTTTGAGCATCTGCTTTTTAGGCATGGGGCCTTGAGAAGGGCCCTGTGGGGTTTGTTTTTTAGAATGCATGGCTGTCTTAGACTTAGTGAAAGCCTTGATGGAAAAAGAAGAGGAAGGCCTGAAGACACCTTGAGAGGAGGCAGACCTGTCTAAACTCTGAGTTTCACCACCAAGTGTGGCTTCGGTATCTGTAGTCGGGGTGTGGGCCGAAGAGCCTGCGACCTCGGGTACAGAAGACACCGCCAATGAAGTGTCGTCAGTAGTCAGGGGCTGCGTAGGTGCCTCGCTGAGAACCGGACCACCTGTAGTCGGCTTTGGCGTGGTGTCGGTAGAGGCCGCGGACCTCGTGCGTCGGTCCTTATCTTTGCGTTTTTTAGTCAAAACTGGAGTCGGAGTATCCGACGACATTATGTAGTTAAATTTTTTGCCAAAAAAGTGCTGGGCGAACTCCGCCTGACGCTTAATGGTGCGTTTGTTGAATGTAGCACAAAAACGACAGGCCGAGATGTCGTGGTCTGGGCCTAAGCAAGGAATGCAGAGGGAATGAAAATCCTTATGCGGTATTTGCTTCCCACATGAAATACAATTATTAACTTTGTCTGACATCGGTCTGAGGCAAGAAAAGTTTCCCCAACGGGGTACTTAGCTTTCAAGAAGACTTCGGTTGCAGATATTCGTAATCTCAGGAGCTGGCCGACCGGCACTTGCGAACTGCTTCTGCTTCGGGCACCGCGCGGCAAGAAAGACTGAAGAAAATGGCTTTGGCTGGTTCTTTTATACCCCCTGTCGCACTGACGTCAGGGAAGAAGCGATGACAACCGACGCCGGACCTAGACTTTGGAATTCGGCCGACCGAGGACCCGCCTGACGGCAGGAAAACCCATCTGTTATGACTGCAGCTGTATGCACGATGAACATCAGGGCATTTGCGAATGACGCCTTGAAGGGTTCCATGAAATCACAGTGATGGAACCACACCTGTCGCCGTAGGACGACGTCCGCTCCATTGGCTCTAGCGGCTCCTTCCGTGGCATGGGACAGTAACCGCATAGAGGTATTAGAGATAGATTTGAGAGTGGCCATTCGGGTTGAGAACACTTTCTTATCCTCCTCCGACATGGACTCTGGGGGCGCCCCAGCATATCCCTTAATGAGATCCTGCTGGAGTCGTATCACGTGTGCCATATAATTCAGCGACCTCACAGAGAAGGTGGCTGAAGCGAACACCCGCTTCCCCAGACGGTCCATCATCCGAGACTCCTTGTCTGGAGGATGGACCAAGGAACTCTCCTGGGCCAGTTCCCTTTTGGTGGCGGCCGCCACCAACATGGCATCTACCAGGGCTCCCTTGCTCCAACATGACTTATCCAAAGGGGGGCTGAGGATTTTGTCAGGCCTCTTTGGGATGGGCTCCACAGTGTCCGGTTCCTTCCACGCCCTGGTAGTAATCAGGTCTACGAGGGGGTCGGCGGGAGGGGACACCCAAGAGGTAGATGGGCCTGCGTCAAACGCCTCCAGAAACACATTCTCATCAGAGGAAGGTTTTGGGGCTGACCACCACCCCTCTGATTCGAAGCATTTCCATGATGTCTCCAAGGAGACGTCTTCGAGGGGTGACCTTGGGGAACCTTCCCCTTCCTCCAAATCTGTGTCCTCTGTCAAGGACTCAGGTGAGTCCAAGTGCTTCCTTTTGCACTTGTGTTTGTGAGGGGACCTCCTCGGGGGGGTTGTCCGAGGAGGCCTCACCAACTACATCCTGTTCCGGCAAGGGAACAATCTGGGACGTTTGCGCAGGCTGTCCCTGGGACCAGGTGATGGAAGGTAGACCCGTCTGAGAGGGAGTGCAGGGTGGAGCCGTAGCTGAAGCCGGGGGCCTGGAGTCCCTCGACAATACCCTCTCCACAACGTCGAACGCTGAAGGAGAGCTGCTCTCTATCGGATCCGAGAGCAGACCCTCCCTCGGATCTGACATGCGGATCGGGGCCGGTGCCGAGGCGGTCGGATCCGTAGAGCCAGCATGCTCCAACCGTGACGGAGCCGAAGTCATGCTGACACCTCCGGATCTGAAGCTCAGCTCTCGGCTCCGAGAGCTCGGATCCGAAGAAAAGGGACCTGATAGACTCGAGGGCACCATCAGAGCCGAAGTACTGGAGACTATCAGCGCCGATGCTCCCCCGGCTCCAACACTACCTGGCTCCGAAGGCTCCGAGCCCCGATAGTGGGTCGGAGAAGGAGCGATCGGGGTGAAAAAGGGGGTCGAGCTCCCCCCCGGTGGGGGGGAGGCAGGAGCACTCCCATCTTCATCTGGGCCTGGAGGAACCTACACATCATCCGGTCCAAATCTGCGTCGGAGATGCTACGGGTAGACCTCGAAGAGGCCACCGAAGCAGGCCGGGAATGCCGCCTCGATGACCTCGAAGGCGACCGGGTCTCCTACTCCGGTGAGAAATGAGGAGAACGGAGCCGGGAAGGAGAAGATCCGGAGGCCATAGGAGGAGAAGCTCGCTCAGATGGCAGAGCCGAGGAAGAGGTCTCGGCTCGCCTCTTGTGATGCTTCCGCTTCTCCTTCCTAGCTTCCCTCTCCTCTTGGCCAAGGGTGGGAGGGTGAGTCCCGGCCAGAGGGAGAGAAGGTGGCACTGCCGAAGCCTCGGCAGGAGCCACAGAGGGGCCGGAGGACGAAGCCGAGTCCGGGGGCAACAGTCCCGCCAGGATCAGCTTCGACCTCGTGTCCCTGATGGCCCTGGGGTTGAACGCTGCACAAATACAGCAGCCCAAAGTGAGATGTTCAACCCCAAGGCAAATAAAGCACAGAGTGTGGCCATCCGCTGGGGACAGCTTATGGCCACACTCGATACATTTGGAAAAGAAAGATTTGGGCGCCTCAGACATTTTCTTAACCCACGCGCTAGGCCCCAAAACATGGACACACCTTGACACACACACGGGGAGGGAATACACTAACTGTGATTAACAAAAACAGTTGTAAGCTAAGCTAACTATGTAGACACACTCACACAACAAGATTTTTAACAAAATATGAAAAAGAAAGATTTTCCTCACAAAACTCCTACGCTACACCTGGAAGCTCATTTCAAAGCTACTGTTGAGAACCGCGGCAAACGAGATCTGAGGTCAGGAAGGGATAGCAGGGGGTTATGGGTAAAGGGGAGGAGCTTGGAGCACGGATCTTAGCTGTTTGAAGCTGCCGGCTCGGATCCGATATGGATCCGATACCCATAGGTTGATGCACAAATGAAGTTACCTACTTCAGATCATAGGATAGCTACTAAATTCTATAAAATTTAGTTAGCTGAGAGAGAAGGAACGGCTGACGTGTCTTGCTACAAGAGCGGCAAACAAGATCTGGAGTAATATAGAAAGAGGTGTTGTGGGCAGAATCTTAGCTCGAGAGATTTTTGACTGGTACGAGCTGTATAATGGCCGAACTGGTTCCGAGGATCAGAACAGAGTACCTCAAAGGTCAAGAATAGATGAAGACTGACAGCGTCAGATCAAAAAAGTTATGTACTCACCATAACAATAGATCCATGTTGTTTGTTTCAGTCTGACTCAATCCGTGGGACTTTAAATCTGACACTGTCCGATTCTAAAGCCTTTAGCTCAACTTGGACAATGTACCTACAGAAATGGGTGAGACCAGCCTCCATTTTGAGAAAGAGACAAACTGGCTAGATTTTCTAAAAGACTTGGTAAGGTCCAGCTAAACTGCAATTGCCTATGCACATCCAAACAATGCAAAAGGTATTCACCTTTTGTTAGTAAAACTGGAAAAGAACATAGAAAGATGAATGGAACTGTGAAGGTTATTCTTGGAAGCTACCCTAGGTAAAATGGAAGGGTTTGTATGAACAGAAGCCCTGTCCTTATGAAAAATTAAACAAGGAGGAGAAGAATCAAGTGCTTGCAATTCTAAAACCCTTTTACCTGAGGTTACCTAATCGCTACCGAAAATAACCTTTCAAGACAATAGCTTCAAATCCGATGGGACTGAAGGTTCAAATTGGGCCAGTCAAAACCAGCAGAACAAAGGGCAGATCTCAATCAGGAACCAGATATTTTAATGGAGAACAAAGAAGAAAAGAACCTTTCAGAAAAGCCTTGGAAATCTTGAGAGGAGCCAAAGACATATTATCTCGACCAATATGAAAGTTGTAAAAGACCCATAACTGATCCTTGTTAAAGCCTGAACTGAACAGCTCAGCTAGTAAATCCAAAACTGACTCCAAAGAAGGATCAATTCCCCCACAGTCCCCCTCAAAAAAAGAAGTTATGTACTCACTATAACGTTCCGAGTAGTTCTACTTCATTTGTCTTCAACCTGTGGGATACGGATCCGAGCCGGCAACTTTACTAGCATCAGCTCCGAGCACCAAACTCCTCCCCTTACGCATAATACACCTCCACTGCCTTCCATCCCCAGATCAAGTTTGCTGAACCTTATACTGATAACCCGACCTAAAAAAATTACTTGTAATCTAGAACTACAGCTCGAAGGCTGTTCATATGCCAAGGTCCGGGGGAAGGAGGGAGGGACGGTTGAAGACAAATGAAGTAGAACTACTCAGATGGAACGTTATGGTGAGTACAAAACTTCTTTATCTGAAGTAGTTTACTTCATTTGGTCTTCAACCTGTGGGACAGAGTCCCCAACTGCTAAACTCCTGGGAGGCCCTCATGGAAGGATATTCCGGAGCACCGCGGAACCAAAGGATGCTCTCCTTTTGGAAGTCAAATCCAATTTGTAATGAGAAATAAACGTATGAGATGAGGACCAAGTAGCTGCAGAACAAGTATCATCCAAAGACACTATAGACCAAAAGGCTGCAGACGTAGCCATGGACCTAGTGGAATGAGCTTTCACCTGACCTGGATGAGATATGCCTCTGTCCTTATAGACCTGAAGGATGCATGAAGAACTCCATAAATTTTTAGTCCTGTGTAAATAGAATCATAACTATGAACATCCAGCATGTGGAGTTTGTATTCCATCTTGTTAGAAAAATTAGGAACAAAATTAGGCAAATTGATGGTCTGATTGATATTGACTGATGATGCCACCTTAGGAAGAAAGGATGGACTGGTTTGAAGGGAAAACCTATCTTTATGAAAAATCATGTAAGGAACTTTGATGGACAAGGCCTGTAATTCTGAAACCCTTTTGGCAGAGGTAATAGCCACCAGAAAAGCTGTTTTCCAAGATAAATACTTCAGATCTGCTGTTGTGGCAGGCTTGAAAGGCAGAGCGACCAAAGCTTGAAGAATCATAGTAAGGTCCCATGGGGGGGGGGGGTGTGTGTAACAAAAAGATGCCTGTAATAAAGGCTTTACACAGTCTGGAAGAGGCTAAAGAGGCAGAATTCTTGCCCACATGAAAAGGAGAGATGGCAACCATCTAAACCTTGACAGTAGAAGAACTAGCTCCTTGTTGAAAAATATCAGTTAGAAAATCAAGAATGGCAGAAATAGGAGCCGTGAAGGGGTCTAAACTCCTTTGAGAGGCCCAAAGGGAAAAACGTTTCCATTTGCTGCGATAAACCTTCCTGGACGAAGACTTATGAGCAGCCACAAAAATAGATCAAACTGAGGAGGGTAGTCCAGGAGTCCTAGCAATTATGGGAACTGGAGCAGCCAAGCTGTGAGCTTCAAACTGTCCAGATTCGGATGAGACACTCCTGAAGGGTGTGAAATTAGATCCTGAATGGGATCCAGGATCCAAGGCGGAGCCAGAAGGTGAAACCAAAGGAAGAGAAACCATACCTGGTGAGGCCAGAACGGGGCAATGAGGATCACTTTGCTTCCCAGTCGAGCTTTCTATAGAAAGCTCGGAATAAGAAGTACTGGCGGGTAATCATACAGAAGACCGGGAGGCCAAGCATGAACTAGAGCATATCTTTGGAGGAATTCCCCGGCATAGGATTCAGAGCGAAAAACTTGCTGCACTTCGCGTTGGAATGAGATGCGAAGAGATCGCAGCAAGGTTGACCCCACTCGCTGAAGATCTGTTCCACTACTGAAATATTCAGAGACCACTCGTAAGGCATCAGAATGGTCCAACTTAGCCTGTCCGCTAGGATGTTGGACCGTCCTGGAATGTGCATTGTGATGAGAAAGCGATCAGTGGAGATCGCCCATTCCCACACTCTCATGGCCACGCGACAAAGGGAGTAAGATCTGGTCCCTCCCTGTTTGTTGATATTCCAGACCACTGACATGTTATCTGACTGAATTGCAATCGTTCTCAGAGGAAGAAAGGCATGAAGGGCCTGCAACGCTAGAAGGACCGCCCTCATCTCTAGGACATTTATGAGCAAGCTGATCTTTATAGGGGACCACAGGCCTTGGACTGTCCTGCCCGAACAATGTCCACCCCACCCAAGTTGAGAGGTGTCCGTGGTCACTGTGGCTTGGGCCGGGGCTGGAACAAAGGGTTGTCCCTCCAAAATGTCCGGAGAACACATCCACCACAAGAGGGACGACAGACAGACTCAACTGAGTTGAACTGGATATGCCAATGGCAGTTCTAACAGGGATCATTGTATAGCTAAAGTCCATTATAGAATTCTCATGTGTGACTGGGCACACGGGAGAAGAGTTATGGTCGCCGCCATTGAGCCTAAGGCCCTCAACACCGAGTCCGCCGTAGGTAGATGAGAGTGGTAGATCAGGGGAGACATGCATCCTCAGGTTTTGAGCTCTCTCCGAGGTCAGGAAGATTATGCACTGGAGAGTATCTATCCTGGCACCAATGTAATCTATCACCTGTACAGGATCTAGAAGAGATTTGGATGCATTGATTGTGATCCCCACACGCTGGGCAAGAGTCAGGAAATAGTCCCTGGTTTGGGAGGGTAGATGCCTGGTGGGAGCAGTGAGGAGCCAATCCTCCAGGTACGGATAGACCTGAATCCCCTGAAGCCTCAGGTGAGCCACTACCACCACCATAACTTTGGTAAACACCCTGGGGGCTGTGGTGAGACCAAAGGGTAGGGCTCGAAATTGGTAATGATCGACTCCTAGCCAGAAGCGGAGGAACCTCCTGGAGCTTCTGTGCATTTTTATGTGATAGTAAGCATCCTGGAGGTTGAACGAGCACATGCAGTCGCTCTCTTGCAGGTACGGCATGATGGACTGTAATGTGACCATCCGGAACTTCTCTTTGGCAACTGACAGGTTCAGGGTAGAAAGGTCCAGAATGGGCCTTAAGTCCCCCATTTTCTTTGGCACCAAAAAGAAAGTACAGTTGTGTACACTTACCATAAATGTAGATGTTCGAGTATATTCACTGTTGCAGTCATCACATTTGGGTTATCTGCTTGCAGTAGCCCTCAGTCAGCCTGATTAACAAAGTCTTGGGTCCTGTGTCGGTTGCTGTCCCTTCTTCCATGACGTCAGATCGTCAGGAGTATAAAACATGCAGCAGATGCCATTACATCAGTTTTTTCTTGCCCCAGATGTCAGGTGCCCCCTTAATGGGAAGAAATTAAATCTATAAATATACAAGGTTATACCTCCAACAAAAAAGCAAATACACCAAAAAGCTTTTGAAGATAGCAAAGGAAAGTAGAGGTATATCCAAAAAAAGAAGGGGGCTGGAGGGAGGGTAACCAGGACTGCAACAGTGAATACACTCGAACATCTGCATTTATTTTAAGTGTACACAACTGTACTATGTTCTTCATGTTTCACTGTTGCAGTCATCACTTTTGGGTAGATTTCCAAAGCTAAGGATTGGAGGGGGAATTTAAATAGAATTAGGACAAGTTAAAAGGCCCTGCAAGACTACACTGGCAAAGCCAGCTTTGGATTTAGAGAAAATTGGCAGATGGTAATGCTTGGTGAAAGTATGTATGGAACTCCAGGTAGCAGCTTCTAGGATGTCTCTGGTAGGGATGCCTCTGAGAAAGGCTGTAGAGGTAGATGCAGCCCTGGTAGAGTGGGGTCTGATCCCCTGTGGAATAGGTTTTCCATGGTGTTTGTAGCAGAAATGAATGCAATGGCCTATCCATTTGGAAATAGTTTGCTTTGAAATAGCCTTCTCCTATGCCCCTGCAGCAAATGCCACCAGCAGTTGATCAGATTTCCTTTGAGGTTTAGTTCTGTCCAAGTAGAATCTATGTTGTCTGTGCATGTCTAAGTAGTGCAGAATCCATTCCCCTTTGTTCTGTGGATTAGGAAAGAAGGTTGGCAAATGCATGGACTGATTAAGGGCCACACTGGATACCACCTTGGGCATGAAGGAGGGATTGGTTCTGAGGTACACCCTGTCCGCATGAAAGATGATGTAAGGCTCCACTGCCATGAGGTCCCGTAATTCAGATACCCTTCTTGCTGAGGTGATTGCTAAAAGGAAAGCTGTTTTCCAAGAAAGGAATTTGTAAGTCTGCAGTGGTAGCTGGCTCAAAAGGAGGAAGGGTGAGCTTTTCCAATACAATGTTGAGGACCCAGGCTGGAGTTGGAACTCTCCTAGGTGGTCATAGACTTTTGGCACATCTGAGGACTGCTTAAGTAGTGGATGAGAGAAGAGGGTTGGTTCTGTTATAATGAGCTGAGATGGCTGAGGCGTGAATTTTGATGGAGGAGAAAGACAGGCCCTTATGAAGCATCTCAGTTAAGTACTGTAAAATCTGAGGTAAATTGGCCACTGTTGTGCTCATCCCTTGAGTTTGGTTCCAGGTACAGAATCTTTTCCATTTTTCTGCATAAGACTTTCTGGTACTAGGCCTCCTTGCCTCTAAAATGATATCCATCACTGGTTTACTGAGGGATGGTAAAGGAGAAATGACGTAATTAGCCAGGCTGCTAGATTCAGTATTTGAAGTTGAGGGTGCAGAATTTGGTTCTCTTGCTGAGTCAATAGAGTAGGAGTCTGAGGCAGGTGCCATGGGGCCCACAGTGACGCACTGTGCAAGAGGGGGTACCAGTGCTGGCGTGGCCAGTCTGGTGCAATCAAAATCGTCCTTGGTTTGTCTTGTTTGATCTTTAGTAGTACTTTGGAGAGCAGAGGCAGAGGAGGAAAGCCATAAACTCCAGCTGAAGGACACAGCATCCACTTTCCAAGCTTGTTTGTGGGGAGTCCTTGTGCAGAATTTGTCCAACTGATAGTTTTGGGAGGAGGCAAACAGGTCTATATCTGGGTTCCCCCATTTGCTTGTCAACAAGCTGAAAATCCTTGGTTCTAGTTTCCACTCGTGTGGGTCCATGAGGTTTCTGCTTAGTTAATCTGCCAGTGTATTTAGTTTTCCTGGCAAGAATTGAGCTTGTAAATGTACTTGACAGCTCAGGGCTGTGTTCCACAATGCCATGGCTAGTCTGCAGAGGGGGTAAGAATGTGTTCCCCCTGCTTGTTTATGTACCACATAACAGTGGTGTTGTCTGTCTTTATCATTAATTGTCCTGGAAGAATGTGGTCCTTGAAGGCTGTCAGAGCATTCTGTACAGCTAACATTTCTTTTTGATTGATATGCAGGTGCATTTGACTTGGGTTCCATTGCCCTGAATGCACTTCCCTGCCAGGTGAGCCCCCCCCATGCATAGTATGATGCGTCTGTTAAGGTTTGGGTGGCGGGGGGTAGTGTGAATGGTAGTCCCCTGTTTTGGTGGCAGGCCTCTGCCCACCAAAGGAACTCTAGGCATACGCAAGGTATGATAGGAATCATTGCTTCTAGATCCTGTGAATGTTGACATCATAGGCTTTTGAGATACCATTGCAGTTTCCTCATATGCAGCCTTGCATATCGAATTAGAAGAATGCAGGAAGCCATGAACCCCAAGGCTTGCAGTATTTGCCTTGCAGATAACTGGATTTTTTGTGCCCACTTGTTTGAAGTAGGTTGTCAAATGAATCCGTTTCTCTGGCATGAAGAAAGCCATCTGGGAAGTTGTATTCAACCTTGCTCCCAAGAATATAATTTGTTGACAGGGTACCAGGTGTGATTTCTTTTCATTTATGGTGTACCCTAGACAAGTCAGTACCCTTTGAACAAAGGCCAGATGATTCAAAAGTATGCCCTGGCTTTCTGCCTGAATTAGACAATCTTCCATGTATGGGTATATTTGAATATTTCTTCGCCTGCCGAATGCAACGACTGGAGCTAGGCATTTTGTGAATACCCTGGGCACAGTAGATAAGCCAAAGGGCAGTGCAGAGTACTGATAGTGCATGTAAGTCTGCTTTGAAGTGTAGGTATCTTCTGCAAGACTCCCTGATAGGGATGTGCAGGTATGCTTCTTTTAAATCTAGTGTTGCCAACCATGCATCTTTGCCTATTATAGGAAACAGCTGGTGAAGAGTCAGCATCTTGAATTTTGGAATCACCAGAAAGGTATTTAGAGTAGAAAGGTCCAGGATAGGACGCCATGTATTGCCTTTTCTGGGTACCAGGAAAAATCTCGAATAGAACCCTTGTCCCTTTTCCTCTTCTGGTAACAACTGAATAGCCCCCATGCTTAATAGAGACAGTACTTGATTTTGGGCCTCTGCCCACTGATTTGGGGGCAGATCTGGCCATCCGCTTGGTGTTGGTAAGGTGTGGAAGTGAAATCTGTATCCTTGGGACACTATATTTAAAACCCATTTGTCCTGACTAATGAGTTCTCAGTTTTTGGCCTGCAGACCAATCTTTCCACCTAAAGGAGCATTCAGTTGGGAAGTGCTTGGAAGTTTTAGAAGCAAGTCATTGAGACTGTTTTCCATAGGGGGGAGTCTTACTACCCCATGATTTGGGTGTGGAAACCCCCCGCTGCTTAGTCTTGTGTGTCCCTTGGGACTGAAACCTGGGGTTCCTGCTATGTCTGGGTTTGGCTTGAGAAGACCTTGAAGAGGCTGGAAAGGACCAATTTTTAGAGGGCCAGTGCCTACTAAATCTAGGAGGCTGAACTTGTAAGAAATCTTAAGAGTTTGCATAGATTTAGCTTTATCTTCCATCTTTTTAAGAACTTCCTCAGCCTTGTTGCCAAACAGGCAGTCCTGATTTAAGGGGGCATCCAGCAATTTAGCTTTAACATAATCATGTAAAGATTGCTCCTTAAGCCAAACATGCCTTCTGAGCACAGAACCAGTAACAGCAGCCCTGCAAGAGGCCTCTAAACCAAATCCACATAACATATGAAACTGGTAGTTTAAAGCCCTAATGGCCAAGGTTGTAGAAGTGTAAACCTTTTTACCCCATCTATCCAGTGCCCTGGAGTTTCTATCAGAATGGGTAGGATTTATAGCAATAGAAGCCTTAATGCCCTTGGGTCCCTGTGAAATAGTCTCTGGATCCGAAATAAGATTTTTAAAAGGAACTTGTGTGAATAAGGAACCCTGTAATATCGGTCAGGTTTTCTGGGAGCAGGAGGCAAAGAATCAGGGGCCAAACTAGATTCCGAAAAAGCATCATCAACAATGTCTAACACAGGAGGAATAGCTAAAGGCCTATGCTGAGGCAGGAGTAAGAAATCCCCAAGCCTCTTTTTTGAATCAGAAAAATCCTGACTTTCCCAGTGGAAATGCTCCCTTAGAGTATGTAAGGTTTCACCAAAAGAAAAATCCTCTGGAAGGGAAGCAGAGGGAATAGAGTCCCCTGCATCAGAATCCTCGTAAGTAGATAAGGGCAAATCCAGACCATCAGAAGAATCAGAAAAATCAAAATCCAGGTCAGAAGATTCATAAACAACTTCAGTCCTAGGTCTCTTAGAAGGGGGAGGCTGGCTTCCCCGGATTAAAGTTATAAGATCTTCAGCCATTCTTATCATTTGTTTTTAGGCATAGAGGCCTGAACATGCAGCCTGGGCGTCATTTTTTTAGGCATGGTTCGAGATTTAGGCCTAAAAGAAGAAGGAGGCATTGGTTTAATATGCAAGTCCGTAGGCCTGAATACACCCTCAGAAGCCGGTGCCTGCATAGCGGCTCCAGACCCATCCAAGGTAGAGACATCCACAGGTTCCATTGTTGCAGCATCTCGCAGCATACCGGACTCCGAATGGGTCTCAGTTGAGGCCTGAATTAGTAGTAGTGGGTATCAGGGGCTGCAAAAGCGCTTCACTGAGTACCGGTGAACTGGCTTAGGAGAAGCGTCGTCGGGAGTTTTGGACCTCAGCGGCCTGTCTCTGTCTTTTATCCTTGCATTTTTTCGGAATCCTGGTAGTCGGATGGCTAACCGACGTCATTTCTGGATAATTAAACTGAGAACCAAAATATTTAGAGGCGAAAATATACCTACGACGGATAGTGCATTGATTAAATAAAGCACAAAACTGACAGCACGGTACGTCATAGTCAGGGCCTAGGCAAGGAATACAGTACGAATGAAAATCTTTGAGGTACTTGCTTTCCACAAGTAATGCAATTATTAACTTTTATATGGCGCGGTGGTACGGCGGTAGCGTTGCTGCCTCAGCAAGATGTTCTCCCATTCGATTCTCAGCTGGGCTTGGGAGTGCCTTCTGTGTGGAGTCTGCATGTCCTCCCCGCAGTTGGGTAGCATTCGAAAGACACGTGTGCATAAATGGGCATGCCTTCATTGAAGGTTGAGCATCGAGCTGGCACCTCGGCATTTCGTAAAAATCTACTGCCAATCATTAGCAGACCGGAGTTCCGCTGTGGTGACCCCTTACCGGGAAAAGCCGAAAGACAAACAACAACTGACATCGGTAAGGAGCAAGAAAAAGTTTCCCCAATGGGGTACTTAGCTTTAGTTGAAGACTTTGGTTCTGAAACTAGAAAACGAAAATTTCAGGAGTCGGCCGACCGGCACTTGCGAACTGCTTCTGCTTCGGGCACCGCATGGCAAGAAAGACTGGTGTAATGGCGTCGGCTGCATGTTTTATACCCCTGATGACCTGACATCATAGAAGAAGAGATAGCAACCGACGCAGGACCCAAAACTTTGTTAATCAGGCCAACTGCGGGCAACTGAAAGCAGATAACCCAAAAGTGATGACTGCAACAGTGAAACACGAAGAACATCCTGGAGTAGAAGCCCGATCCGGACTGATCTGGGGGGATGGCTTTGATGGCTCATTATCTAGCAGCTTGGTAATTTCTGCCTCCCTTTGCATGGGTGGTACGTGGTGGTGTCTGGGAGAATTGGGGGAACCCACAAAGGGGATACAGTATCCCCTGGATATGATCTGTAGCACCCAGTGGTCTGTTGCTATGGACTCCCATATCGCTAGGTGCAAGGACAATCGTCCCCCAACTTCCTCCAGAGTAGAGCAGTTGGGCAACCCCTCAAGGTTGCTGCCCGGATCTGTCTGAGAAAGGTTCTCGACACCCAAAATTCCTCGAACCCCCTCTGCATCTGGGCCGGCGTCCATTCTGTCCCCCTCTGCCTCTGGGGGAAGAAGAGCCCTGAGTGTCCCGGGAATTCTATAACTTCTGGAACCACATCATCTTTTGCCCTCTCTGGTTCCGGGAAAAGGACCTTTGAGGGTTCGAGAAGCAGATCCCGACGGCAGACAGCATCTTCCCATCCTTCTCACTATGGACTAATGCCTCTTTGACTACCTTACCAAACAGAGTAGAGCTGTCATAAGGGGCATTGGCAAAGGAAGCCTTGAAAGGTTCCGAAAATTGACATAACCTGAGCCAGACGTCACGCCTCATGGACACGGCTGACCCAGCCACCCTAGCCGCTCCTTCCGTAGCATGTGAAAGGAGTCGCATGGACATGTTGGAGACTGCTTTCAAAGTGGCCATCCTCGCGGAGAACGAAGCCTTGTTCTCCTGCGACACGGACATGGGGGGAGACTCCTCCAGCACCTTTACCAGGTCGCACTGGAGTCTGGTGACATGGGCCAGGTAGTTCAGCGCCCTAATCGAAAAGGTAGTTGAAGCATAAACCTGCTTCCTTAGGCAGTCCATCATCCTTGACTCTCGGTCAGGAGGATGAACTGAGGAACTCTCCAGGGCAAGTTCCTTCTTTGTGGCTGCTACTACCACCATAGGTTTTACGGGAAAGCCCTTGTTCCATGCAGGTTTGTCTATGGGGGGGGGGGGGCTTAAAATTTTATTGGGTCTTTTTGGAATTGGTTCCATGGTGTCCGGTTCCTTCCATGCCCGCGAGGTGACCAGATCTACCAAAGGATCCGTGGGAGGGGACACCCAGGAAGTAGATGGGCCCGTGCCAAAAGCCTCCAGGAACACGGACTCGTCAGAAGAAGGTTTGGGGGCAGACCAACCTCCCCATTGGTGGAGGATTTCCATGAGAGAGGTGACCTAGGGGAACTTTCGCCATCAAGTCTTTGTCCTCGGTGAGGGACTCGGGGGGGGGGGGGGGGGCAAGTGCCTCCTCTTGCACGTATGATTGCGAGGTACCTCTCTGGTGGGGCCCGCCGGGGGAACTCGCAAGCCACTTGTTCCTCAGGGGGAACCATCTGGGGCTCCTCAAGCACGGGCTGTCCTTCTGGTAAAATGATGGAGACCATAGCAAGAGCCAAAAGGGTCTGGGTGGAGTCCGAGGAGGCAGCCAGGGGTCTCGATCCAATGGAGAGAACCCTTTCTACCACGAACGCCGAAGGAGAGCAAACATCCTGAGAAACCAATAAGGAGGCCGGTCTCCCAGATCCGGCGAGAGAATCGGAGCCAGGCCCGAAGTGGACAGAGCTCCCAGGGAGGAAACTTGGCCCGACAAAGGTGGAGCCAATGAAAAAAGTTTCACTCCCTCAGATCCAACACCTAAGCTCTGGCTCCGAAAGCGGCTCAGATCAGAGCTAGTCGGATCCGAAATGCGCCAGTCAGCTGTCAGCATCGAGGAAGCAGGTACTGTTGGTGCCGACCCCCTGACCAAAGCCATCCTCGGATCCGAATACTCCGAACCCGATAGACAGATCGGAGAAGGAGATATCGGCTGGAAAAAGGGAAGTGAGCTTCACCCTCCTGAGGGAGAGGGGCTGGCAAGACCCTGATCTGGATCCGAATACGGATGAACCTCCTCATCATTTTATCCACATCAACCTCAGACAAGGACCAGGTGGACCTTGATGATGCCACGGACCTCGACGATGCCACGGACTCTCCTGGCAGGTCGGTGCACCGAGGCCCTAGAAGCTGAGCGTGTCTCCTCTGGCTCCAGGGAGAATCTCGGGGATCTGAGTCGAGGGGAGTCACGGATCCGTAATATTTTCACAAGTGAAGGGAGGTCTGGAGACCTCTTTTGCTTTTCCCTCGCCTTCAACTCTCTCTCCCTCTCTCTGCCCCTTTTTCGTTCTACTTCCACAGGCTTTTGAACAGGAGGTTGAGTCTCAGCCTGGGAGGGAGGAGAAGCCAGGGGAAGAGAGGAAGGAGAGGCGGCCACAGCAGCCAGTGTGACCGAAGCCGGAGACAAGGAAACTGTCTCTGAAGGGGGAAGAAGGCCTTTGACGGCCAGCTTGGCCTTCCTATCTTTAATGGCTCTGGGGTTGAAGCCTGCACATATACTGCAGTCCACACTCAGATGGACCATGCTCAAGCAGATAACACACACAGTGTGGCCATCCGCACAGGATAATTTATGGCCACACTCAGTGCAACGGTTGAAAATAGGCTTGTCAGCCATTCTATCAGAACAGAGAAAATGTTTAAATAAAAAGTTATTTTCTTCTCTCTGATAACACCCACTCACCACACTCAGACACAGAAACACAGGGGGGGGGGGCAAAAAATCCACACAACTATTCAAACTAAGCTAACTACCCTAAAACACTAACTCAACGCACCAAGAGAGGGGAGGAGAAAGAGGAACCTATTCTACCACTACCTAACAATTTTTAAAGAAAATAAAAGAAACAGTTTAAAGGTTTTTTTACCCGCTTGAAAAGTTGGAGCTCAAGAGATCACGATGCATAAGCTATTCGTGGCAAATGAGATCTGGGGATGGAAGGCAGTGGAGGTGCATTATGGGAAAGGGGAGGAATTTGGAGCTCAGAGCTGATGCTAGTAAAGTTGCCAGCTCTGATCGGATATGGATCCGTATCCCACAGGTTAAAGACTAAATTAAGTAAACTACTTTAGATCATATATCTTTTCCATTTACTGGTATACACTTTACTAGTTCAGTCTTTTTGAGAAGGTAACAATATCTGAACCACCACCTGCAAAAGCTTCGGATTCCAGGACATCAAGGGAACTGGAAAAAATATGTGGTCAATTTCAGGGACTGGATATTGGGGAGAACCTGCCCGGCCAGATAAGAGATGAGATCCAGGATCGGATCCAGTACCTAAGGGGAAGTTGTTTCAGAAGACGCCAGAGGAAGGAAACCTCACCTGACAAGTCCAAAAGGGGGTGATGAGGATCACAGAGGCTCTGCAACAGGCTGCTTTCTGAAGAATCTTCACTATGAGCGGAACTTGCGGGGGGGGGGGGGCTAAGCATAAAGGAGACGCAGATGCCAAGCAAAAGTCAGAACATTCTTGGGGAACTGTCCCAGATGGGGAACAAGGGCAAAACAGCTGTCGCACTTGGTGCTGGATGGAGATGCAAACAGGTCACAACACGGAGTGCCCTAGCACTGAAAAATCTGAGCTGCCATGGCTAGATTCAGGGACATCTCATGGGGCAATACAGTGCTTCTGCTGAGGCTGTTGGCCAAAATGTTTGACTTCTCCGGGATATGTGCTGCCACCAGAAACCATTGACAGCAGATTGCCCTCTGCCAGACACTCATGGCCTCCTGACAAAGAGGGTAAGAATGTGTTCCCCCCTGTTTGTGGAGGTACCAGAGAACAGACATTTTCATATGAACTGCAATCACATCTCTGGGAGGGATGTCCTGAAAATTCTGCAACATTAGGAGGACCACTCTCATCTCCACAACACTGATGTGAATCTGAGCCTCTGCAGAAGACCAGGACCTTTGAACAGTTCTCCCTTTGAAATGCCCCCCCCCCCCACCATGCGAGGGAGATGTCTGTGGTGAATGTGGCCAAAGGAGAGGGAATTACAAACTGTCTTCCCTTGTAGTACTAATGGAGAACATAACCACCACTGAATCTGTCACACTCATCAGAAGTATTGGGAAATCCAGTGGATGTGTAAGGAGTAACCACTGCATGGCCACTGTCCATTGCAGAGACCTCATGTCATTCCTGGCCAGAGGGACCAGTTCTATCGATACTGCCATATGACCCAAGAGCTTTAGAAGTGCATGAGCCAGAGGCTTGGGAACTGCAAGCACTAATGGGACCGGAGCTTGAAGACTGAAAACTCTGGAACTTGGGAGCCTGGCAATCTGATGGACCATGTCCAGATGACACCCTATAAAAAGACTTGTACAAAGCTGAAGGCTCGATTTAGGGTAACTGACTGTGATGCCTAGATTGTTGCATAATCCACAGCAGAGAATAGCAATGCCTTTGTGGTGGCAGTGAGGAGCAAATTCTCCAGTTATGGAAAGACCTGAAATCCATGCAGGTGAAGCCAGGCTGCAGCCACTGCCATATACTTGGTAAACACCCAGGGGACTGTGGTGAGACCAAAGAGCAGGGCCCTGAACTGTAGTGATTGGCTACCAGATGGAACAGAAGGAACCTCCAAGAACGTCGGTCTATTTTTATGTGATGGTAAGCATTCTCGAGGTCCATCAGGCACATCTAAATGACCTTCCTCAGAAGAAGCACTATGGACTGCACAGTGACCATCTGGAATGTGGCCTTTTTGATGAACTGGTTCAGCTTGCTTGGGTCTAAGATCGATCTGAAAGTCTTTTGTCTTCTTTGGTACTAAAACGAATCTGGAACAGACCCCAAATCCAATCTGGTCAGGTGGGACCTCTTGGATGACTCAAACTGCAAAAAACTATTGGATCTCTGCCAACGCTAAATGTCTCTGAAGGGGTGGAACATTAGGAAGATGTTTTGGGAGACCTTTTGGAAACTCTACAAAGGGGATAACATAACTTTTGGCTATGGCTCTCAACACCCAGGTGTCTGATGTGATGGTCTCCCACGCTTTGGGGTGGAGAGCTATATCATCCCCTACTGCTTCCAGAGGCAAGCAGTTGGGAAACCCTTCAGGATAGTTGAAAAGGCTCACCAGAAAAAGTCCTACAGAAGCCCTGATTCTACGGACCACCTCTGTCCTCTGGATGGCATGTGTTATGATACCCCCCCCCCCCCCCGCCTTGAGAGGAAGCTTCCAGAGGAGCGGCCTGGAAAGAAAATTGTGACTTCCTGAAGAAGAGTTACCTACCCCCTTTCTGATTACTAGAAAAGGATGTTTGCTCCTTGTCAATGTGTCCTGAACTCTGGATCCAAAAAAAGAGGACCCATCAAAAGGAGCACTGACGAAGGACACTTTGAAACAGTCTGCAAAGCTGCATTGTCGCATCCAGGCATGGTGCCTCAATGCAATAATGGAACCTGTCATTTTGGATGCTCCATCAGCCATGTTCAAAAGAAGCCTCACAGAGACACTGGTGATGGAAGTAAGAGTAGGCAACAGTCCCTATCTTCTTCTGGGTATCTGGAGAATGCTGCATCTTGAGGGTGCTTGACACTTCTGAGACAAGCCTTGTGTGACAAGTAATAAAGAGCCCTCAAAGTAAAGGTGGATTAGGCATGGGATTGCTTCCCTAACTGATCTAGCACCAGAGACTCCCTGTTCATGAAATGGTAAATTACGGAGTTCTCTTCAGAAATCTCCTTTTTAGTGGCTGCCGCCACCACAATGGCATTAACGGCTGGACCCTTGCTCCAACAGGGGTTGTCTGGAGGGAGAGCAAGAACATTGTCCGGTGTTCCAGAGATTGGTTCTACTGAGTCGGGATTGTTCCACGCCCTCTGGGACACCAAGTCTATGAGGGCATCTAAAGGGGGCACCACCAAGGGCGTGGATAGGCCTGTGCCAAAAGCCTCCAGAAAAACTGACTCTTCCAGACAGGGAGCTTTGATGGTCCATCCCCTGTACTGGCAAAGCAGCTCCAATAAGTTTCCAAAAAAGGCATCAAGCAGGGACTTGGGGGAGCCCTCTTCTTCAAGGTTAGTATCTTCACTGAGAATTCAAGTGCTTCCTCTTGCACTTTCTTTTCCCTGAAATCTACTGCTCAGTGGAAGCTTGAAAAGACAAGGAAGAATGGGGTAACCCCTGCAAGAGGGAAGTCTGGAGGCCAGCTGACCCAAGCTCTCCAGGAGCAGGCTGATGACTTGTCAGAGGGACATATGGAAAATGGGAGCGGGTGGCAGAGACATCCAACCCTTCTCTCTCTGAGAACATCATCCCAACATCGAAGCCTGAGGCAGAAGAGGGCATCTTAGATCTAAGGGTTCTTGAACCCGAAGGTACTGAGGACAATGTCAAACCAAATGGAGCCGTGCAGAGACATGAAGTTGAGACTGGAGCCAAGCTATCTAAGGCCAAAGCTCCAAGTGGGAGTGAAGAACCCGAGACAGGAGCCATCAACCCTGAAACTCCAGCCTCAAAGCCACAGCTCTGAGTTGCCAATTGCCCCCAAACAAGTCAGGGACGAGGCTACCAAGGAGCAGGAGAGATCCAAAGACTGCCAGGCTGTCGGTTCAGATCCAGAGGGTGGAAACTCCACCAGCCCTAAGACCTTAGATCCAAAGATTCCGAGGGAGGAAATCTGAAAGATGGAGCCAAGTGATCCGGAGTATGTATCAGACTCAAGACAAGCCGTGACTGCAAACGTGCCTGCACAAAGGACTGTATCAGCTGCTCCAATTCCAACTAATTGAAATTACCCACTGACCTTGACAACCAGAGAAACAAGGTCACCGAGGACAGCTTTGAAGGTCTACAGAAGATGACCCCATACGCTGGATTCGAGCCACAAAAGCTCTCAACCAGGGTGGAGATGGGGAGGACTCTTGAGAGCGAGGGGAAGTACAAGGGGAAAAGGGGGATGCTACCCTGCCAGATGGTGCCACTAGAAAAGGACTGGGTATGCTCAGAATTGGAGAAGTATTCTGCTATGCTTTCAGCAACAAAGGAGAGCAACTCTGAGATGTTGGAGCTGAAACTGGTCCTGAAGTTCCCAGGGAGACAGAAATCCAAGGGATCTTTGGACCCGGGGAACCCAGTAGAGCCATCCCAGAGGCATAATCTGACCTCTTACTCTCCCTCCCGGTGTACCTGTAGTCTCGATCATTACAGATAGAACTGGAGTCGAGATGCTCTGGACCCAGGCAGTAAAAACACTTAAGGTGTGCATCCTGTGAAGCCAGCTTGTGTCCACAGGAAATGCACTTTTTAAACCCCTTATACATAGGGAGACTCAAAAAAGAACCCCCCCCCCACACACACACAGCAATACACTACAACGGGACAAAAAGGCCAGGAATTATACCGTGGAAAAGGGTTCCAGCTACCTACCTATAAAAGAATACCTCACACTACTCAACTTGAAAGGACTTAGCACTAAAATAAAAGTAAGGGAGAAGTAAATCTTACCACTCCTTGCAATAATCTCAAGAAAAAACAAACACCATGCAGATCCAAGGACCAAGCTGCAGACCACGAATGGCAGCAAACTAGATCTGGTTTGGTGATGGAGGAGCGAGGAGTTATGGGTATTTGAGGCAGATCCAAGATGAGCTAGACTTTAAAACAGACTGGTGTTAGATCTGAAGTCCCACAGGTTGAATCCAGATGGAAAAGATGACAGCAGATCGAAATATTTACTACCAATACAGCATTGACTACCAACTTTCTTATAAATTAACAAATGTAATAATATGACAAATAACTTACTGAATTCTGAAGTGGAAATTTCAGTTATGAACAAAGTCCAAATGTGTGAAGTACTCACCATAAAGTGCAACTATGTAAAAATTTAATGTCTTCTTTATCTCCTTTCGGCTGCTCCAATCAGGGGTCGCCACAACAGATCAACTGTTTCCATTTCTTCCTGTCCTCTGTATCTTTCTCTGTCACACCAACCACCTGCATGTCCTCTCTCATCACATCCATAAACCTTATCTTAGGCCTCCCTCTTTTCCTTTTACCTAGCAGCTTCATCCTTAGCATCTTTTTCCCAATATACTCTGCATCCCTCCTCAGCACATGTCCAAACCAACGTACTCTTGCCTCTCTGGCTTTGTCTCCAAACCTTCCAACCTGGGCTGACCCTCTAATATACTTATTCCTAATCCTGTCCGTCCTCGTCACACCCAGTGCAAATCTTAACATCTTCAGCTCTGCCACGTCAAGCTCTGACTCCTACCTTTTTGTCAATACCATTGTCTCCAACCCATATAACATAGCTGGTCTCACTACCCTCTTAAAGACCTTACCTTTCACTCTTACTGGTACTCGTCTGTCACAAATCACTCCTGACACTCTTCTCCACCCACTCCATCCTGCCTGTACTCTCTTCTTCACCTTGCTTCCACACTCACCATTACTCTGAACTGTTGATCCTAAGTATTTAAACTCATCCACCTTCGCCACCTCTACTCCCTAAATCCTCACCATTCCTCTATCCTCCCTCTCATTCACACACATATATTCTGTCTTAATCCTGCTGACTTTCATTCCTCTTCTCTCTAGAGCATATCTCCACCTCTCCAGGGTCTCCTCCACCTGTTCCCTACTCTCACTGCAGATCACAATGTCATCTGCAAACATCATAGTCCACAGGGACTACTGTCTGATCTCGTCTGTCAACCTGTCCATCATCATTACAAATAAGGGCTCAGAGCTGATCCTTGATGTAATCCCACCTCCACCTTAAATGCATCAGTCACTCCCACTGCAGACCTCACCACTATCACACTACCCTCATACATATCTTGTACAACTCTTACATACTTCTCTGACACTCCCGACTTTCTCATACAATACCACAACTCCACTCTAGGCACCCTGTCATATGTTTTTTCTAAATCCACAAAGACACAATGCAATTCCTTCTGACCTTCTCTGTACTTCTCCATCAACACTCTCAAAGCAAAGATCGCATCTATAGTGCTCTTTCCTGGCATGAAACCATACTGCTGATCACTAATCATCACCTCCCTTCTTAACCTAGCTTCCACTACTCTTCCCCATAACTTCATGCTGTGACTGATCAATTTAATCACTCTGTAGTTACTACAGCTCTGCACATCACCCGTATTCTTAAAAATCGGTACCAAAACACTTTCTCCACTCCTCAGGCATCCTCTCACTTTCCAAGATTTCATTAAACAATCTAGTTAAAAACTCCACTGCCATTTCACCTAAACACCTCCATGCTTCCACAGGTTCTTCATCCTCTTCATAACTATCCTTACTTCCTCCTTGCTAATCCACTGCACTTTATGATTCACTATCCGCACATCATCCAACCTTCTCTCCCTCTCATTCTCATTCATCAGCCCCTCAAAGTACTCTTTCCATCTGCTCAACACACTCTCCTCGCTTGTGAGTACGTTTCCCTCATTATCCTTTATCACCCTTACCTGCTGCACATCTTTACTAGCTCGGTCCCTCTGTCTAGCCAATCGGTACAGGTCCTTTTCTCCCTCCTTAGTGTCCAACCTTTTATACAACTCGTCATACGCCTTATCCTTAGTCTTTGCCACCTCTCTCTTTACCATGCACCTCATCTCCTTATAATCTTGTCTACTTTCATCTGACAATCCCACTTCTTCGCCAACCTCTTTCTCTGTATACTCTCCTGTACTTCTTCATTCCACCACCAGGTCTCCTTGTCCTCCTTTCTCTTTCCAGATGTCGCACCAAGCACTCTCTTTCTAGCCATCTCTCTTACTAGCTCTGCTGTAGTTACCCAGCTATTCGGTAACTCTTCACTGCCACCCAGTGCCTGTCTTAACTCTTCCCTAAACATCATCTCACAATTACCATTTTTCAATTTCCACCATTTGATCCTTGGTGCTGCCCTCACACTCATCCTCCTCTTCTTGATCACCAATGTCATCCTACAAACCGCCATCCGATGCTGCCTAACTACACTTTCCCCTGCCACCACTTTACAGTCTCCAATCTCCTTCAGACTGGCCCTTCTACTTGAGATATAATCCACCTGTGTGCATCTTCCTCCACTCTTGTATGTCACCCTATGCTCCTCCCTCTTGTTAAAATACATATTCAACACAGCCATGTCCATCCTTTTCGCAAAATCCACTACCATCTGACCTTCTGCATTCCTTTGCTTAACACCATGCCTACCCATCACTTCCTCATCCCCTCTGTCCCCTTCACCAACATGCCCATTGAAATCTGCTCCAATCACCAGTCTCTCACCCTTGGATACAGTCATCACCACTTCATCCAACTCACTCATTTTTCTTTCTCATCCATCACACACCCAACTTGTGCAGCATATGCACTAACATTCATCATTACACCATCAATTTCCAGCTTCATAAACATCACTCTGACACTCTTTTCACCTCCAAAACACTCTTAGCATACTGTTCCTTCAGGATAATGCCTACGCCATTTCTCCTCCCATCCACACCATGATAAAACAATTTGAACCCGCCTCCGATACACCTAGCCTTGCTCCCCTTCCATCTGGTGTCTTGCACACACAATATACCAACCTTCCTTTGGTCCATCATATCAGCTAGCTCTCTCCCTATACCAGTCACACTGCCAACATTCAAAGTTCCGACCCTCACTATCACAGTCCTAGCCTTTACCTGCCTTCGGCCATGCCTTCCGCCTCTTCTCCTCCTTCGGCCAACAGTAGTCCAATTTCTGCCAGCACCCTGTTGGCCAACAGTACTGGTGGCGGTCGTTGTTAACTCGGGCCTCAACCAATCTGGTATGTATATGTGTACTTTTGTCTGCATGTATGATTTGGAAAAATTTTACGCAGGATGCCCTTCCTGACGCAACCCTCCCCATTTATCCATGTCTGAATACATAATTGTTGCATTAATCCTGACTACTGGGATTTCTGCCACATGAACCTAGGACATTTGACTAGAATTCCAAAGCTCAGCATTCATCTTCCTCCAGGCAAGACAGATGCCTCCCCTTTGGGAAGTCAGTCCACTAGCTATGAATTAAAGTACAGGTGAAACCAACCAGAATACACAGAAAGAAGATGGGGAACTTGGAAAAGCACACACTATGGATAACACACCCCACCCCTGTTCTCATGGGGGAAGAGGGGTGTGGAAAATGTTGGCAAGGAGGTGGTACTGCAACAATGATCTAATTAAACACTTACTGTTATGATAAGTTCTTACACTACTGTACTATGTTCTTTGTTCACATCACTGTTGCAGCAGTCCTGATTATTGAGATAATTCACAGAGCAATATGGTTGTAGCAAACCCAGCTGTTGTGCTGCAAGCATTTTCCAGCTTGCAATATTTTTAGAATGTGTGAACATATACTCAAGTACCTTTTAAAAAAATAAATAAAAAAAATCTGTGTTAGCTTCCGTAAGTATGGCTATAGATGTGACTGTGTCTTTACTATCATGAGCTCTAAAAGATATTACTGTTTGCCCTGTGATGAACAACACAACTTGATACAGTGTGCTAACCATTTAAAGATTGTTGTTTTGACATTGTCTGGCCTTCCTTAACTGCAGAAAAACAAACAAGTGGATGGAGGATGCCAGTATGCATTCAGGAAAATGTAGTTTTCCTTCTCTGTTTTGTGGATTGGGAAAAAAGACAGGTGGTTTTGCAGCTTGGTGAAGGGAAATTCTGTCAATATCTTAGTCATAAAGGAAGGATTTGTTCTATGCCTCACCCTGTCCTAGTGAAAGCTAACAGTTTTTTGTACATCACTGCTTGGATTTTTGACATTCTTCGAGCTGACGTAATAGCTGTCAGTAGGGTTGTTTCCAAAGTCAAATACTTGTTAGTACATGTAAGTGCAAAAAGTTACTTGCTAGTATTCCACGAATACAATTCAGTTCCCAAGGAGGAACAATTCTTCAAGGTAGCCTCAAGTTAACACACCCTTTAAGAAATGTTTGACAGGCAGGAGTCATGCTAAGGGTGGATCCAATGGCAGCCAAAGTGAAACGGCAAAAAATAGGTACTTTATTGGAGATACAGACCAGTCCTGAACTGAAAAGCTCACTTAAGTATGATGGACACAGTGCAGTGTTAAGAGTGACGATTCCTTGCAAGACATCAACAGGAAAGTACAGTTGTGTAAGAACTCAACAGCTGATGTCCTACTAGTCACTGCTGGAGTATTCCTTACAAATGGCTATCCTACCAAGGACAGACATACATCTGGCTAGCAAAGCACAGCTTGGGTCCTTCCACGTGCCACATGTCTAATGACCACAGCCTAAAGACATAAAGGTACATAAAGGGACACATAGGTGCAAAAACCTCAGAACTTACTTGCCCCAGGACAAACCAAGGAACAGAAGGAGAGGTAACTATACACATATGTATATATCCATCAATAAAAAGGAGAAAAAGAAAGGAATTCACCTTTGTTAGAGAAAACAGCTATATCAGAAGCAGTGATCAATCAGTAGGACATCTGTTGTCAGGGTAAATTCTTACACAAGTGTAGTATATCCTTCCTAAATCACTGTTGTAGTTTTCCCTACAAATGGGAGAGTAGAAAAACTATTAAAGAGAGAGCGGTAGGAATAAGGATTTGAAAGACAATCCAAAGGGATTTGGCAAAACCTGCTCTGGCCTTAGAAAACACATCTCAACTTACAGTGTTTACTGAAAGTATGAACAAAGGACCAAATAGCCACTTCTAGAAAAGATCTAGAATCTAGGCCCTTGGGCGGGGGGGGAGCTTTAGAGAGGGCCTACATCCCTAGTAGAAGAACTTTAGCACAGGATGAAAGCTGATTTCCATTAAAATAAAAGAAGAAATGCCTTTAGAAATCCAAGAAAACAGTTCCCTTACTTACTGTCAAAAACTAGCATCTTATCTTGAAAAGAAACAAAAAGGTTTCTCAGATTTTCTATTATTTTTAGTCTTTTCTATGCAAATCTGAGTTACCTATGTTCATCCAAAGAATGAAGAATTCATTCTCATCTATTCTGGGGAGAAGGAAAGAAGGAAGAAAGATGGACAGACTGATCATTAACTACTTTAGGCATAAAAGGATTACTTCTGAGATAATCTCTATCCTTTAAAAAAAACAGGAAAGGAGGAACTGCAGTAAGTGCTTGCTATTTAGTGACTCTCTTGGCAAAAGTCAAAACCACAAGAAAAAACAGTTTTCAGAGTACAAAATTTTAAGGAAGAACTGGCAGCACATTCAAAGGTCAACTTTTCTAGAATATAACTGAGGTCCCAAGGAGGAGGAATAGGTTTCCTTTGAGGCCTAATGTGAAGGATGCCTTTCAAAAATTATTTCACCTCAAATCTAGAAGAAAGGGATGGAGCCAATGACAGACAAGAAGAAACTGTTGACAAATGAGTCTTAGCAGAAGAGTATGCCAGTCCAGACTAAGCAACTCACAAAAAGAAAGAATAGGAATGCCCACTAAAAAAGGGTCCTACTTCTTGCATCACAAAGAAATTTTTTTCCATTTGACTACATAAGATTTAGTAGAAGTAGGTTTCCTAGTCTCCTGTGAAACCTGGAGTACATCCCCAGAAAAATGGTGCCTGACGAATTAAAACCTTATCACCCAAAAATTACCTGTAGAGTGTAGAAGTGACTGTGAATGAGAAAGTCAATGAATTGTGTAAGCAAGCCCATTCTGTGAGGTAGCTTGTGATGATTGCCCTTGGCAAGGTGAAAAAGAAGGGGAAAAGTACAGTTTTGTACCTACCATAAATGTAGATGTTCGAAGATCCACATTGCTGCAGTCCTAACATATGGGTAGGCTGACGTCGGTCATGGGCGCTCAGATCTGACATCAGAGCGTCAGGGTATTAAAGCGCATGACCGACGTCATATCCTCAGTCTTTTCTTGCCCCAGATGTCAGAAGGCCCTAAAAAGAAAGGCCACAGCCAAAAATAGAATACTTCCCAAAAGGCATGTACAAATAACAGCTACCACCCAAACCATACAACCATTCCAAACTACAGAGGGGAAGGAGGGAGGGTAAATTGGACTGCAGCAATGTGGATCTTCGAACATCTACATTTATGGTAGGTACAAAACTGTACTATGTTCTTCATCTCACATTGCTGCAGTCCTAACATATGGGTAGAATCCCAAAGCAGAGGTAAAGGGAGGCTGGCAAAATCATAAAGCATTGGGAGCTGCCAAAATGCCCTGTAAGATTGCAGTGGCAAATCCAGCCCTAGATTTGGAATAAAGAGGAAGATGGTAATGTTTAGAAAAAGTATGCACTGAACTCCAAGTAGCTGCTTCCAAAATATCTTTAGTAGCTACTCCCCTTAAAAAAGCGGTAGAAGTGGCAGTAGCCCTAGTGGAGTGAGGTCTGACTCCAGCTGGAATCTCCTTACCATGACGAGAATAACAAAAAGCAATACAAAGGCCAATCCACTTAGAAATAGTTTGTTTTGAAACAGGTTTCCCCTGAGAACCCAAAGCAAAAGAAACAAAACTGCTGAGACTGTCTGAACCCTTTAGTCTTGCTCAAATAATAACGTAACTGCCTGTGAATATCCAAAGTGTGCAAAATTTTCTCCCCTTTATTTTGGGGATCTGCATAAAAAGTAGGCAAATGAATTGATTGGTTCAAGGCCACATTTGAAACCACTTTAGGCATAAAAGTAGGGTTAGTACGCAGAGATACCCTATCCTTATGAAAAATTAGGAAGGGTTCAACTGCCATAAGAGCCTGTAATTCAGAAACCCTTCTAGCAGACGTAATGGCCAACAAAAAAGCAGTCTTCCAAGACAAAAACTTTAACTCAGCAGTAGCTGCAGGTTCAAAAGGAGGTAAAGTAAGTTTTTCCAACACAAAATTGAGATCCCAGGCAGGAGTAGGAGCTCTACGTGGGGGTCTTATGTTCTTTGCCCCTCTAAGAAATTGCTTAAACAAAGGATGAGAGAATAATGGTGGGTCACAGTCATAGTGAGCAGAAATGGCTGCAGCATGAACTTTTATAGAGGAGAAAGACAAACCCTTGTCTAATAATTCTGAAAGATATTGAAGAGAAACACTTAAATCAGGCCTGGAAACATCAAAGCTCTTTGTTTTGCTCCAAATTAAAAATCTCCTCCATTTATCAGCATAAACTTTCCTTGTACTAGGCCTTCTGGCCTCCAAAATAACATTCAAAACTTGTGGAAGCTGCGACCCTCCAGGTTCTTGAACAGAATATGCCAGGCTGTTAGATGCAGGGACTGAATCCTGACATTGAGGAAATGATTGCCCTCCTGAGACAAAAGGTGCGGAATCGAAGGCAAAGGCCATGGAGGCTCCCGTACTAAACTCCTCAGCAGAGGGTACCAGTGCTGTCGAGGCCAATCTGGAGCTATTAGAATCATGGAGGGCTTGTCTTGTCTGACCTTCAAGAGTACCTTGGGGAGGAGAGGCAGAGGCGGAAAGGCATAGACGTGAAGATTGCTCCAACTGAATGATAGAGCATCCACTTTCCAAGCTGTGGGATGAAACATTTTTGTGCAAAACTTTGGCAACTGGAAATTTAGTGGAGAAGCGAACAGATCTATGTCTGGAGTTCCCCATATCACTGTCAATTTTGAAATACATGAGGATCCAATTTCCACTCGTGGGGATCCACTATCTGTCTGCTCAAAACATCTGCTAAGGAGTTCTGTGCTCCTGGTAGAAACCTTGCCTGAAGATTGAGGTGTAAACTGAGAGCAGTCTCCCACAAAATCATTGCTTGCCTGCAAAGAGGGTACGAATGGGTTCCCCCTTGCTTGTTGATGTACCACATGACAGTTGTGTTGTCTGTTTGAATCAACACTTGCCCTGGGTGAAGTAAATCCTTGAAAGCCATCAATGCAAATTGGACTGCTAACATCTCCTTCAAGTTGATATGTAAATGTTGAAGTCTGGCAGGCCACGTGTCTTGAACCCATTTTCCATTGAGGTGTGCTCCCAAGCCTTGTCCGAGGCATCTGTCATTAAAATCTGACTCGCCTCTGGTCGGGTCACAGAGAGTCCCTTGTTTAGGTGACATTCCTGAGCCCTTGAATGCAAGGTATTATTTGAATGACAGTGTCCAGATCTTGGCAGTGTTGTGTCCATACATTTTTGAGATACCATTGTAGCTTCCTCATATGCAGTTTGGCATTGGGAAGCACCAGAATACAAGATGCCATGAACCCCAAGGCTTGAAGGACTGTCCTTGCAGTCAGCCTGGACCGTAGAGACAATTGATGGAAGTAAAGTGTAAGGTTCTTTTGCTTGTCCGGGGTCAAAAGGCCATCTGGGAAGCTGTATTCAGTCTCACACCCAGAAAGCACATTTCCTGAGAGGGTACTAGACTGGACTTTGTTTCGTTCACAGAATACCCTAGGCACCTTAACACTGCCATCACATACTGTAGATGATGAAGAAGTTCGACCTTGTCTTGAGCAAGAATCAGGCAATCGTCCAAATAAGGATAAATTTGTATTCCTCTTAACCGTAAGAAGGCTATCACTGGAGCCAGAACCTTTGTGAACACCCTGGGCGCAGTAGATAAGCCAAAGGGCAATGCAGAGAACTGATAATGTAAAGTCCCAGCCCGAAAACACAGGTATCTCCTGCAACTGGGCCTGATAGGAACATGAAGATAAGCCTCTTTGAGATCCAGAGTTACCATCCAGTGATCTTTGCCCAACAGAGGTAGAAGTTGTTGCAACGTCAACATTTTGAATTTTGGAATGTCCAGGTATGTGTTGAGGATAGATAAATCCAAAATCGGCCTCCAAGTGTTTCCTTTCTTTGGTACTAGAAACAGGCGAGAATAAAATCCTAGGCCCACTTCTGACAGAGGGACCTGCTGTATAGCCCCCATTTGAAGAAGTAAAGAAATCTGCTTGTGAGCCTCTACCCTTTGCTGAGGAGGAACGCCTGGCATGCCTTTGAAAGGAGGCAATGTATGGAAATAAAACTTGTAGCCTCGGTCTATAATGTCCAACACCCATTTGTCCTGGGTGACTAAAAGCCAGTTTTGCTTGAAGAGTGCCAACTTTCCTCCCAAAGGAGCTGCCAGACAGGAAGAATCTGGCAGCTGAAGATGCAGGTCATTGGGCCTGTTTACGAAAGGACTGGCCCCTGCCCTCACCTGTAGATTGTGCAGGTGAACTCCATGTTCTAGGCCTGAAAGAACTCTGAGCTCTGCCCCTACCACGCCTAGATCTACCCCTAGACTGTAAATCAGAAGAAGGATAAGCCCATCCCTTAGTAGGCCAATTCCTGCTAAACTTAGGAGGCTGCACCTGCAAAAATCTTTAACAGTCTGCATAGACTTAGCCTTGTCTTCCATTTTCTTCAAGACAGACTCCACAGGAGAACCAAACAAAACTTCAGACTGTAAAGGAGCATCCAAAATTCTAGTTTTAACATGCTCTGACAAATTCTGATCCTTAAGCCAGGCGTGCCTGCGAATAACTGAACCAGTGGCAGCCACCCTGGAAGAAGCCTGTAAAGCATCGAAACCACACTGCAAAGAATGCTTACCCACCTGTTCAGAGGCATGTACCAAATCCTGTAATTCCTTACACTCTATGCCCTCTGCCAAAGCATCCACTTTAGATTTTAGCTGAGTAAGGAGAAAATTCTGGTACTTCAACATATGAAACTGGCAATTCAAAGCCCTCATTGCTAAAGTGGAAGAGGTATACACTTTCTTACCCCATCTATCCAAAGCTCTAGCATCTTTATCCATAGGAACTGGATTCTTTACAACAGAAGCCCTGACACCCTTAGGTCCCTGGCTAATAGTTTCTGGGTCAGCCCTTGGACTCTTATACAGATATTTATGAGCCTCAGGTACTCTGTAATACCTGTCTGGCTTAACTGGCGGAGGAGGCAGAGAGTCTGGATTAAGGGAAGCCGCGGAGAAAACGTCTTGAACAACATCCAAAACAGGAGGTATAGCCAAGGGCCTATGTTGTGGTAAAAACAAAAATTCCCTAAGCCTCTTTCGGGAATCTGAGAAATCCTGACCTTCCCATTTAAAATGCTCCCTCATAGAATGCAGGGTTTCTGAAAAAGAAAAATCCTCTGGAGGAGAAGCAGAAGGAGTGGAATCCTCTGCGTCTGAATCAGAATAAGGAGGTAAATCCTGAATGTCTTCAGTCAAGACTCTGAGTAATCTGAAGCCTGCTCCAAACTTTCCACCTCTGGCTCCACCCTAGGCCTCTTATCAGGAGGGGCATAGAACCTCTGATTAAAGAAATTAAATCTTCTGCCATTTTAAGCATGTGTTTTTTAGGCACAGAACCTGCAGAACTAGGACTGACACCCGTGGAAGGCAAACCAGGCCTGCCTTTGGAAGGAGCCTTAGAGACAGAAGGAGAGGGCCTAACCACCTT
This sequence comes from Protopterus annectens, assembly GCF_019279795.1. Taxonomy (NCBI): domain Eukaryota; kingdom Metazoa; phylum Chordata; order Ceratodontiformes; family Protopteridae; genus Protopterus; species Protopterus annectens. Next base: position 373,055,422 of record NC_056731.1, read on the forward strand.
AGGCAAGGAAGGGAGAACAGCAACCTGAGAGGCCCCTCAGCCTGACCTGACTCCTGAGAGGCCACATCTTGCAAAATTAAAGCCTTCCCTGAGACTCAACTGAAACCTCGGCTGGATCCACAGATTCCACCGTAGTTTCTAAAGAACCGGCGTCCGGAACGGACGACTCATCCTGCCTGGACTTTAAAGATTTTTCTTTGCGCTTCTTCGCGGTAGCGGGCGTGGGAGGATCCGATGGCATATTATAATTACACCGCTTCAAGACAAGCCTAGCGCAATCTAACCTACGCTTTAATGGTGCGCTTATTAAACCTAGCACAAAGCGACACCCGACTCCGCCGTGCTCAGGTCCCAAACAAGGAATACAAAGAGAGTGGTAATCCCTATGCGGTATCTGTTTCCCACAAGAAATACAATTATTCACTTTTTCTGACATCCGGAATTAACTGAGGCAAGAAAAAACAAAAATATTCCCCAACGGTACTTAGCCCAACTTGGTTTCGGTCTGAAACTCAGAATACGAAAATTTCAGAACGCCGAACGGCACTTGCAAACGCTGCTTCTGCATCGGACCATGCGGCAAAAAAGACTGAGGATATGACGTCGGTCATGCGCTTTAATACCCTGACGCTCTGATGTCAGATCTGAGCGCCCATGACCGACGTCAGCCTAATACTTTGGTATTCGGGCCGACCGAGGACAGCGGACTACCCATATGTTAGGACTGCAGCAATGTGAGATGAAGAACATCCAGTGCTATTTGGGTCAAAGAGAAGTCATCAGCGAAAGTTTGCATTTGTTTGAAAAAATCTATTGAAGTACTTTTGGCAGAAGAGGAAGAGGGGGAAATGCATAGAGGAATCTCATGTTTGGGCTGGTATCCCTGCAATAAAACTTGTCCAGTCTGACTGTTCCAGGAGAAGGCAAAAAGATCTATTTGTGGAATACCTCACTGATGGATAATGTCTAAAAAGACCTCTCTGTTTAACATCCATTTGTGAGGGTCTATCCTGGTTCTGCTCAATGGGTCTGCCATTGTGGTTCTTTATGAGGGAATATAAACTGTCTGAAGAACCAAACGCTGCTGGTAATATCCCATGCTATCAAGGCTAGGTTACAAAGGTGACAGGTCTTGGTCTCCACTTGCTTGTTTATATTCCACATGACTGTAGTGTTGTCTGTGAACACCCTAACAGGGCTTGGAGACAAGAGATAATGAAGGGGTTTAATAAGGCCTCAAAGCCTTCATTTCACTGTTTAGTCTCCCAGGGGCAACGAAGAATACACAAACTCCCTGAACTTGATACTGTTCAAATAACCCCCCCACCCCTCAAGACAGGTATGATGCATTTGTGTAAACCTTCTGAAGTGTGTGTGTGTGTGTGTGTGTGTGTGGGGGGGCAGAAAAGGAAAAGCCGGATTGATGGACATCTTAAATTCTGTCCTAATGTAGGGCAAGAGAGGAATTTGGAAGTCTAAGGATGACAAGATGATGTCATTATGAGGTGGGGCATGACTTTTGTATAAAAGCTTCTGCATTTTTGTGGGCCAGGTTTTATCTGATGAAGTTTGGCACTGGTTTTAAGATGAAAAGCACTTAAAAAAATTAGTTTTTTGTGTGCTCTATGAAGTTGCTGATTCTGCTTTTTCTGTAGTTTATGCAGTTTTTGTGTTTTCTTTTCTTAGTGAAGTGCGTTTGTTTTCATGACATCAAGCAGTCAGAGTAGTTCACCAACATTGTTTTCCGATGTAGAATGTAGACCTTAATGAACTGCAGCGGTCTGTCTGCAATTTAACTAAGTTGGTACAACAGTTGTCAGAAAAAGTGGAGAGTATCCCACAGGATAATTGTTTTCAACTATCCTGTGGTTCTGCTAACAGAGAGGATTTATCCTACTTTTCAATCCAGTAAGCAGAAGGATTCTGCTAACATTATTCATGCAGGTTCTCCCTTGGCTGTGGATTAGATGGAAGGCAGTATACAGAAATTAACCAAATAGCTCCTAAGATGGATGACTGCTTTCAGAAAAAGTTTTGTTTTGTTCCTCCACCACAAGAATTTGGGCCTATGGATGTAATCATTAGTGAACAACTGGACACTTTCTAATACAAGCTCCTTAAGGTACGTAAATTACAGCTTGAAAATTAATACCTTCTAGAATCTGTTAGAACCAATATTGTACCCAAGGGGCTGAGGTTATGAAAGTTTCACACAGGGCTAGTGGCTAACTCTTCCATGCACAAAGAACTGCTACAACTTTTTGATGAGCATGGGTTGAGTTCATGGAACCTATAGTAAAACACAACAATATACAGATACAAGGTTTATTAGAGGAACTACAGTGGATATAAAAAGTGTACACACCCCTGTTAAATTGCCAGGTTTTTGTGATATAAAAAAATGAGACCACAATAAATAATTTCTAATCTTTTCCCACCTTTAATGTGACCTGTAACCTGCACAATTCAATTGAAAAACAAACAAATCTGTAAGGGGAAAAATATAAAAAATACAAAACATACAATAAGCTGGTTGCATAAGTGTGCACATCCTTAAACTAATACTTTGTTGGAGCACCTTTTGATTTAATTACAGCATTCAGTCTTCCAGGGTTTGAGTCTCTCAGCATGGCACATCTTGACTTGGCAAAATTTGCCCACTCTTCCTTGCAAAAGCACTCAAAATCTGTCATATTGTGAGGGCATCTCTTGTGTACAGCCCTCTTCTGGTCACCCCACAGATTTTCTATTGGATTAAGGTCTGGGCTCTGGCTGGGCTGGGCCATTTCAAAACTTTAATTTTCTTCTGGTGAAGCCATTCTTTTGTTGACCTGGATGTATGCTTGGGGTCACTGCTGTGGTGAAAGGTGAAATTCCTCTTCAGCTTTCTAGCAGACGCCTGAAGGTTTTGGGGCAACAGTGACTGGTATTTAGAACTGTTCATAATTCCCTCTAACGTGACTAAAGCCCCAGCTCCAGCTGAAGAAAAGCAACCTCAAAGCATGATACTGTCACCGCCATGCTTCACCACGGGGATGGTGTTCTTTTGGAGATGCAAAGTATTGTTTTTGCGCCAAACGTACCTTTTGGAATTGTGGCCAAAAAGTTCAACCTTGGTCTCATCAGACTATAACACATTTTCTCACATGCTTTTGGGAGACTTGATGTATACTGTTTTACAAATTGTAGCTAGGCCTTGATGTTTTTCTGTGCAAGAAAAGGCGGCATAATAACAATAATGGCCCCACAAGAGACTATCCTAACTCACTGGTTCTAGCCACTTCTGAAGTTCAGTTTAATTACAAAAGTTCTTTTTTCATCACCTTCTCTATGGATTATAGAATTATAGAAGGTATTTTGAAAAAGAACTGAGTTATAATTAGAGAGAATCCTGAATAGGTAAAGAAGCTGGGTGAATACCCCATAATCACATACTGGTGGGTACAGACTCTTAAGAATGTTTTCAAAACAAAAGAAAAATCTATGTGTACTGATGTTGTGAGAGGACTGGCCAAATGTAATATGTGCAATGTTTGTAAGTATGTTAAAACTGACAATGTTTTTAGTGTCAATTGGAAAAGTCTTAACTGTCCACAGCTCAGCTAACTGTAATAGTAAGGGAGCAGTTTATATGGCCCTATGTGAATGCTGTTCTGCTTATTACATACGAAAAACAGAACGTAAGTTCAACGAAAGCGTAAAAGAACATCTTTATGCAATTTCTAAGTTAAATGTAGCTAATGTCCTAGCTAGACATGTAGCTGCTTTTCCTGGTCATCACTTTAAATTTTCAGTACTGGAGAAACTGATTCCTGATGTTAGAGGTGGTCCTTTTAGACTGCACCTGGGAATGAAAGAATTGTTTTGGCAAGTACATTTTAATGCTGTTACCTTTCCAGGACTCAATGAAACATTTTCTATTACCAGTTTTCTCAAATTTAAAACATTTCAAAGGTAAATTTACTTTTAATTTTAATTAAATGACATTTTCATTGTTGTTGAAACAATTACTTTTAAAAGTTTTTTTTCTAAGTAAATATTTAAATATATTTTTTGATATGGTTTAATTATTGTTTTGTATGCCTTTAAGATGATGCCATTATGAGGCGGGGCATGACATTTGTATAAAAGCTTCTGCATTTTTGTGGGCCAGGTTTTATCTGATGAAGTCTGGCATTGGTTTTAAGATGAAAAACGCTTAATAAAATTTTAGTTTGTTGTGTGCTCGACTTAGTCACTGCTTCTGCTTTTTCTGTAGTTAATGGGTAACAATGTTGGTTGACACCAAAGAGACTTGAGGTACCACTGAAGCTTCCTCATGTGCAGTTTGGCAAATGGAAACACAGGAATCATGGATGCTATGAACCCTAGAGAGCTCTGAAAAAAAATAAGTTAAGTACTCAATATAACATTCCATTTGTGTTGTCCAAGTTCATGCTTCCTCTACAAATGGGTTGGGATCCAACCCTTGGATTCAACTCAACCAGCTTCTATTAGTTCTAGGATCTGACCATTGAGCTCCTCCATTACCCACAATGCCCCTGACCACTGCAATACCTCAGATCGAGTTTGCTGCTATTACATGTATTACTATCAGAAAATGCAATAACAATGCTATGACAGAAAAGTGATAGCAGAAAGATCAGGAATTTAAACAGGAGCTATGATTTCCATCAACAATTCAGTTACATCTCTCCTAAAGACATGGACAGGGGAAAGGAGGGAGGGAAGTTGAGGAAGAAAGAAAATGGACAACACAGATGGAACATTATGGTGAGTACATAACTTCTTTATCTGATGTTGTCATTTTCATTCATTCCTCAATGAATGGGACAGAGTCCCCAGATATAGTAACCTTGGGTGGCCTTCATGGAAAGATGCTCCAGAGAACCGTGGATACAAAAACAGCTTTATTTCTGGAGATGGTGGCCAATTTGCAATAAGCAATGAATGTATGGGTATTAGACCAAGTAGCCGATGTGGACATTGACATGGTTGAATGCGCCTTCGGTTGTCTTGGTAAAGTTATGCCTCTCAAGGTATAAACACAGGAGATACAATCTTATCTATTTAACCAGTGTGGTTTTTGAAACTGTTTACCCATTCTATTATTAGTGAAGGAGACAAATAATTAATCACTTTTCCTAAACTCTTTGGTCCTGTGAAGGTAAAAACGAAGTTGTCTATGAACGTCAAGAAGATGAAGGATGTATTATTTATTTTGAAACTTGGGGAAGAAAACTGGGAAATTGATCACTTGATTGATGTTGGCTTCAAAGGCAACTTCTGGTAAAAAGGAAAAGTTTTTGTGTAAATTAACTCTGTGTTTGTGAAAAAATCAAATAAGGTGGTTTGGAAGACAGTGCTTTGAGTTCAGATACTCCTCTTGCATAAGTAATAGCCACTAGGAAGACAGTTTTCCAGGAAAGAAACTTCAGATCTACTTTAGCTGATGATCCAAAAGGAGAAAGCACTAAAGTTTAGAAAACCATAATGAGGTCCCAAGGTGGAGTAGGGTCCTTTATTGGAGGTCTAAGCAAAAAAGTACCCTTTAGAAAAGCCTTACCTAATTTAGGTGACACTAAAGGAAAAGTATCATCTCTGACATGACAGCTGGAGATGGCTGCTAACTGAACTTTAATAGTGGAAAAACGTGCTCCACCTTGAAAAATCAAGGCAAGGAAATCCTGAAGAGTAGGAAGTGGGGCAGTAAAAGGATAGGACTCTCTCTGATGAGCCCAGAAAGAAAACCTTTTCCATATATTTTTGTAAATTTTCCTAGTCGAAGGTTTATGAGATAAGACCAGCATTTTTCAAACTGGGGAGGAAAGCCTGGAATGTCAAGCCATCATCGGAACTGGAGAAACCATGCGGTCAACTTGAGGCCTGCAATGTTCAGGTGAATCTGCCCTGATGGGTGAGATAGGAGGTCTGGACTGGGATCCAGCATCCATGGAAGATGTACTAGGTGAAACCAAAGGAAGGGGAACCACACCTGTCATGGCCAGAAGGGAGCAATAAGGATTACTGTGCTCTTCAACCAAAGTGCTTTCTGAAGAACTTTGGGATTAGAGTCAGGGAAGAATAAACATAAAGGAGACCGGAAGGCCAAACATGGACTAGACCATCTCTCGGTGATTGACCTTGAGGTGGGATTAGGGCAAAGAACCTGCTGCAATTGTTGTTGAGGGGAGATACAAACAGGTCGCAGCAAGGTTGACCATTGGTGGAAGATCATGTTCGCCACTGATTGGTTGAGAGACCACTCATGAGGCATGAGGATGGTCCTGTGGAGTTTGTCTGCTAGAATGTTGGATTTCCCCAGTATTTGCATCACTACAAGAAAGAGGTTGGATAAGATTGCCCATTACCATACTCTCATTGCTTCTCAACAAAGGGGGTAGGATCGGATTCCCCCCTTGTTTGTTGAAGTGCCAAACTACTGACATGTTTTCCGTTTGTGCTGCAATAGTCCCAAGAGGGAGAAAGCTCTGAAAGGCCTGCAACGTTAGAAGCACCACTCTCCAAGACACTTATATGCAAATTCATCTCTTGTGGGGACCATGTTCCTTGAACAGGCCATCCCAAGTAATGCCCCCCTCCCCCAACTGTGAGGCGTCCGTAATCAACATGGCTTTCAGGGGATGAAAGATAAATGGATGCCCTTGACCAATCTCCTCAGACTGAATCCAAGAAAGAAGAGAGTTTCTGCAGTCCTGAGACAGTTTTATCAGATGTCTTAAAGGATATTGACGAAAGGACCTTTTGGACTGCTAGGGTCTACTGAAGAATTCTCATCTGGAGATGAACAGTGGGAATTAAAGTAACTGCAGCAGCCATCAACTATAGAGTTTTGAGGACCAGTTTTACTGGGGGACAAGGAAGAGAAAGAATCTGTCTGACATGCGTCTTCAATGGAAGAACTCTGTTCTAAGGCAGAACAGCTAGAGATCTGACTGTGTCTAAACGAGCCCTTATAAACTTCGACTTGGACTGGTTGACGTTGTGATTTGTCCATACTGATAGTGATTCCCAGCAAGTGAGATAGCTGAATTAAACAGTCTCTGGCTTTTACGAGCGGATGCCTGGTCGGTGCAGTGAGGAGCCAGTCATCTAAATAAGGAAACACTCTGAATCCAAGCAGTTTCAGGTGAGCTGCTACTGCTGCCATGGTGAACACCCTGGGGCTGTGCTGAGACCAAAGCGCAGTGCTCTGAACTGAAAATGAATGGCTCCCACACAGAACAGATACCTTCAAGAGCACCTGGTCATTTTGATGTGATAGTACACATCTTGAAGATCAACTGAGCACATCCAATTGCCTTCTGAAGGAAACGTAGAATGGACTCAACTGTGACCATCTGGAATTCTTTATAAACTGATTTAGATAACAGAGATCCAAGACAGGTCTCAAGGCCCCTCTCTTTTTGGCACTACAAACATCTCTGAGTAAATTCCAGATCCTACTTAGTCTGGGGGGTACCTCTTGGATGACTCTTATCTAGCAACTTTCAGATCTCTTGAGCTGCTAGCTCCCTTTGGGTGGAACATAGGAGAGACTTTTCTTTTTAGTGGGAACGTGTAAAAATGGAATGAAATATCCTCTGGATATGATCCTTTGCACTCAAGATTTTTTTGTGATGGCTAGCCAGGCTTTTTGGTGCAAGGATAAACACCCCTGACTGCCTCCAGAGAGGGACAGTCAGGCAACCTTTCAGGAGAGCTGGAGGGATCTGTTTGAGAAGGAATCTTGAGATCCTTGTTTCTACAGATCCCTTCTGCCACTTGGGCAGCATCTACCATTATAGTAATTCCCCTCTCTTTCTCTGGGGGCAACCATATCTTCTTCCTACCATGTTGACTCCTAGAGAAAGGTCTGTATGGGTTAGAAAAGTGGATTCTGACAGCAGACAAGGTCTTTCCATCTTGTTCACTGTGGAAGAGAGTTTCTTTAACGGCTGGCCTTAAAGAAAATCTATCAAAAGGAGCACTGATGAACGACATCTTGAAGGGCTCCGCAAAATCGCACAACCGCATCCAGACATGTCTCCTTATGGCTATGCCTGAACTGGCCACCCTCGAGGTACCTTCAGCTGTATGTGAGATTAACCTCATGGACACATTTGTAATAAATTGTAGGATGGCCAGTCATGAGGAAAAGGACTTCTGTTCCTCTGCGGACATGGATCTTGGTACAGTATTACAGAGTTCTTTTACCAAGTCCCTCTGTAATCTGGAGAAATATGCCAGGTAGTTCAGCAATGGTAGGGTAAGTGTCACTGATGTATACACTCACTTCCCAAACCTGTCAAACGTCCTAGACTCTCTATTAGTGGGATGGATAGTGGAGCTTTGTTCTGCCAGCTCCTTTTTGGTGGCTGCTTCAACAACCATGGCATCTGCAGGAATCCCTTTAGTCCAGTATTGAACGTCAGCAGGGGCTCTCAAAATTTTGTCCGGGCATTTGAAGATTAGTTCCATAGCCTGCAGGAGACAAGGTCTATAAAGCTCATCTGCAGGGGGAGGGGGGTAACCAAAGATGTAGACGGTCCAGACCTGAAGGCTTTCAAGAGCACCAATTCCTCCTGGAAAGGAGTTTGGGAAGCACCATCCAGTTTTCTGGTGAAGGATCTCTAAGATGTCTCCAAAAGAGACATCTTCAGATGGAGATATAGGGGACCCTTCCCCTTCATCCAAATCTGTTTTTTCTTTGAGGGATTCCTGTGGGGAATCCAAGTGCCTCTTCTTGCAAGCCCTTTTCCAAGGAAGCTTCTCAGTGGGGATATCAGAAGAGATGAGGAATTCCCTGGTGGGAACTGCTTAGAAGCTCATCTGAGGTAGCTGTCCCTGAGGTGTAGGATAAGAAGACTCAGATAAAGGATCCAAAGAGGGAATGGGGCATGGATATGAAGAAGTGAGAGTCTAAACTACTCAAGGATGAGCCAATACCCCCTCCACCACCTCAAATGCAGAGGGAGCAAGAGAAGCAGAGGACAATCCCACCAAAACTGAGGCTCTTGGAGCAGACAATCCATGGGCCTCACCAACCCTTCATTCTAAGGGAGGAGTCGGAACAGACCTATCCAGCTCCGAAGCTCCGAGAGGAAGCGAGGGCTCTGAAAACTTCAGAGTCAAAGTCAACCCCTTGGATCCAGTGCCAGTGCTTCTGCACTGACAGCTACCGTGCTCCAACAGTGTCAGAGCTGATCGAGTCAGGGAAGTTGCTGGAGTAGAAGATGAAATAACATTTGGATCCAAGGTTCGACTCTTGGAATTGTCAGATACAAGGACTCTGAAATGGCTGGTGGAATGAAAGAGCAAGTACAGGCTGGAAAGAAGGTTGCCGGCTCACGGATCTGATGGGAGAAGGAGCAGGAAGGACCGCCATCTAGATCTGTGTTTTGATAAATTTTCTTATCATCCTATCCAGCTCCAACTTGGAAAGACTTTGAGAAGACCTAACAGAGTGCAGGATGTGGAAGGTGGTCTTGAAAACCTCTTGGGAGTCTTTCATAAAAAAGGAGACCATGATCTTGGGTTACTGGATCCAGAAAAAACCTAAGAGAACAGAGCAGATGGCGTTGGATCCAATGACTTTGGATGCTAGGTCTTAAAAACCTTCTTAGGTGGCTATAAAGAAGGTGTGGACTCAAGAGATCGAGCAGGTAAGAGTTTACAGTGCTCCCTGGGCTCCTTGGATTTTTGAGAGGGGGTTTGAGCCCCTGAAGAAATGTCTATAAAAGAAGCCAAGGTCGGAAGGAGGCCTTTTAAAATTTTTTCCTCCTATCATTTATCAGTCTTGCGTTAAAGGCTGCACAGATAGAGCAAAAGGTGTCAAAATCTGCTGAGCCCAAACATTAAATGCACTACCTGTGGTCATCAGAACTGGGGATATTATGCAGACAGGAAGTGCATTTCTTAAATCCAGATGGCTTATCAGTCATGCTAGAAAACACAAGTCAAAAATGTCGAGAGTGAGAAAAGTTTTTTTTTTTTTAAATTAGGAAAAAAGGGAAGTACCAACTGCCAACAATGGTATAGCAAGAAATTACTTAAAGGGTAAGAGTGAAGAACGGACTATCAACAATGGTAGAACAGAAATGCCAAAAAATAAAACTCTGTAAGGAAAGTTGTTGAGGGTAAGGGGGCTTAGCAAATTAAGAAAGAGTTAAGAAAACCTATATAGAAAGATATATAAAAGAAAGAATAATGAGCTGTTCACGCATTATAACCCACAAGGAGCTTGAGCAATCGTAATCCCAACCATCTTGAAGAACAGCAAATAAAACCCCAGGTATTGCAGCGGTCAGACCCTAGAATCTAAAGAAGGCAGCCAGTCTGATCTGAACCCATTCATTGAGGAAGAATGAAAATGACATCAGATCCTCTGTTCCTGGTGTCACCTGCAAAGGAAAAAAAAGTCTAAAAATAATTTGAGAGAAACAAACCTTTTCCAAAGGAAAGAAGAGTGTCATAAAAAACGTGATGCCCTTCCTTACAACTGTTGCAGTATTCTTTACAAATAGGATATGATGCTGAGGGCAGCCAAACGTCTGACCAGCGCACCAAAGCATTATCTCCTTCAAGGTGCCATACATATGACATATGTCCTACGTCCAAGGCATAAGGTACATAAATGAATAGGAGCACCTAATTCTTAGAACTTCTGTGCCACCAGTCTGAATGTTATTCGATTAATTCATTCTGGAGGTCATTGACCAAACTGGTTCAGCTTCGCAGCCTCTCCAAAATAAGTGCTCCATTGGGGTCTTTTCCTTCCTTTTCTTTCCTTTAGTAGCTTTATCTTTTTACATGTCATCCAGGAGGGAACAATTTGAATTTGGGAGGCAGATTCCCCAATAAGATAAACACACGTGCCTCTTCTGCTTGGATGCTACACATGACCATACTCGGTGCAAGATTAGTCAGGCATTTGTTCCAAAGACTCATCGCAGTAGTGCGTTGGCTCATTCTATTTACTTGGAGAATACTATGGCTTCTGAGTCCACCTTCCTCGACGTTCAGCTGCTGCCTAAAAAGAAACCTAAGAAGGCCCGCATTGAATCTGCTGCTGTCCACCCTCCTCCAGACATCTCCATCGGGTTGGATGAAGACTCCAATGACCATGAAATCCAGCATTAGCTTCCTTTGCCACAACCTAGTTTGCGGCTGACATGAGGCTGCCTACTCACACATCCAGTGAGGCTGTGCCTACGTCTGCTGCAGACATGGAGGAGGAATGGTGGCTGACATAGAAAGGGTTTAGGGGGATTCCCCAGACAGTAGTTGGGGAGAAATCCTTGGTACTCAGGCAGGGGTCTCAGCCTCAGAGTTTTGTTAGAGGTGATGTTCCACAGAAATAGAAACAGAAGACCAGGCACGTGGCTTCTGTGGCAAATAATCCTCACAAGGAATAGCAGGATTTCACACAGGGTCTTTTTAATACCCTTACAGCTTTAAAGCCTCCTCAAGCCTTGTTTGACCCTTCCCTTCTTCTCTTCCTTGGTCCTCTACTACTACTATACGTCACAGGGAGTCTGAGTCCTCTGATGAAGCTTTAGATTTGGATTCTGGTGAAGAGTCCTTGGCTTACTCTTCTCAACAACATTTTCCTCCAAAACAGGTACTGTGAGCTCTTGAGATGGATTTACCCGGACCTTCTTCAACCCCACACCCCTCCACCCCACCTCCCAGGTTGGATGCTTTGTTGGACATTTCTCTTTGGCTTTTCAAGCCTCTGATTCCCAGCCTCATGCTCCAAAGAAGTTTGACAGGTTCTATAAAGACCCTTAACCTGAAAAGTTTTTGGATCCTGCTGTGATTTCCTTAGCTGCTTACAATCCATATAAATTGCTGTCCTCGTCTAAAGCTTTTACCTTCAGACAAGGACAGTCATGCTGTAAATCAGTATGGGGAAAAAATGTATACATCTGCTGCTCTACCTATCAGAGCCATTAACACAGAATCAGGACAGGCTTACAAAGGAGTAAACCACTTACACAGCAAGCCTTTTAGAACTGTACCCCCAGCATGGTGAATGGCAACATCCTTTTGAATCACAATTAAACACACAAAGGAATGTCAAAGGAATTTATTTTTTAACTCTATTAAAAAAGTCATGATCATTTTTTGAAAGGCATTCAGTGTTTTTTGGTTTGCTTCTACATGCAACACAATGAAACATGCAAGGTTTTTTCTATGGAGGATGTATTTTATTTTACAAACTATAATGCTACATTTTCAAGTATCTGCATGTTAGGACCCAAATCACATGCAGCTGTGTCAATCTCTTTTGTACATCCTCCCTCTCGTAGAACTAGGTCTGTTGGACACAGCCTTAAAAAAGCCACTGCTCATTGTACTATTCCTAATCAACACAATTTTCATAAAGCTATGAGACAGACATTTTACTTTACAAACCTTACCTTCATAAAGAGAGTATGGTCTATCAGGAATACGACACCCATGACTACCGTAGTCTAAACACCAGTCTGCAAACTAAAAACAAACAGTAAAATAGGTTTACAGTTCACATCTCTGCCCACTTTAACCTTTTTCTGAAGGCAACTCTACACCTATAACATAAAATGGCAAAGCATCCACATTAAAGGCGACCAAAGTTTGAGTTACAGCACAATAAGAAGAGACAAAGCCCCACAGCAAGGGCACATTTTAAATTATAGTACTATTAACTCACACTTGACAGAATAAAAGGATGCGAGTTAAAAAGCATTTTCGTAAATAAAAGACAGCAACAGAGACTGCAATGACTGTCATTTATTACAGAGTATAATTTACTTTTTTTCAAAAATCATTCCAAGTAAAATAGAGACAGTGCAACATTGCAAGTCAAAATAAGGAACAGCTGAGAGGCTGGTCTTAAAGAGAATTCATTAATATAACTTTATTATGCAAATAAGCAAAATTTTCAAGATCTACGCAAGCTGGTGGCCATCTTAGACAGCCATATTCAATTAGTCACTCAAGCATAGGTGTAGCTCCAGAAAGTCACATGCAGACTTTCACAAATGTCAGTAAGAAAAAAAAGAGAGGCCATACAGCACAGACAACCAAAGCATGCTTTTAGACCTGGCTAAGTGACTTGTCTAGAGAGTTGCACAGCATGCAAGTAGTAAATGGAGGATTCAAACTCAGTAATATAGTATGAAACAACAGCCTTGAATGTCTATGTAATACTACAGTAGTTTTACTGCATTTAAAAACAATTAATAGTTTTACTGTATTTAAGGACAAGGACAAATTCTCATCCCACCACTAACTCACTGAAACAATTAGGGTGACTGGAAATCCCCCACCATCTCTCATTCTCCCAACTAACTACAGCTCACAAAATAATCTACAGACCCACAGACTGTCCTGCTCTCGACACTACTCACCCAATACCAACCCAGCAGGCAACTAGTATCTGAAAATCATCTATTTCTAAAAGTAGAAAAGCCCACCTTACCTCCTGGTCAACTCCTCTACTCCTTCACCATCACCAAACTATGGAACTCATTTCCACCTTCTATAAGAAACACAGGCAGCACCACCACCTTCAAACAAATACTGAAAAATCATCTCAACTCTTCCGGACTATGTTCCTGCTCTATAACCTAACCTCCTCCTCCTTATATGAATACTTAATTCCTATACTTTTTGCCGCTGCTGACCGACAATATTTTCTCCATAATTATTATTTTAATCACTTAATACTGGCAGAAGAATACAAAAAAAATGAATAACGGTGCATCCTTGAATAATGCAGGTGCTTGTTAATGACTGCTATAATTCCTTGCATATGGGTTCTTACCTGCAGTGTCACTAAATACACCTGCAAGAGCAAAAGCATTTATTTTCTCCCCGAGACTTGTACTGCCTCCTAATCCATCATCCAGACTGCAACACAACCCCTTTACTCAACTTCACCCAGTCATATTTGTTTTCTTTCTTCTCTTATTTATGAAGTATTTTCATTAACAAGTGTCTTTTAACATTTTTAATTACCTTATTTTGTAACTCTGCCCAATCTCTTACATTTCTGACAACTATCAGCATCATATGGAGCAAATAGAAAAATCTACTCAGAAAAACGTTGTTAGTAACAGTTTACTTGCTAAAAATATTTTTATATTGACCAATAAAGGTTTCCAAACAGATTCAACTCCATTTTTTCTGTAGAGGAGCAAAAAGCGAATAATTTTAATGCTCATCAACTGGTCAAACAAACTACTCTGAGGTGTAACTAGTGACTACGGCTCCCAGTACCATCCTTGGATCAGCCCCACCCCCCGGCCACCCAAAAAAGGCTCTTCTATTTCCTCAAACTGTAACATCTACTTGCTACAGTTTATATGTTTCACACAGAACCCTAAAGTGCTTCAGCTCTAAAAAAAATTCCTTTTTAGATGGTAGATGCTACAGTTTATGCCACACAGAGTGCTAAACATTTCACTTATATTGGTAATGCACTGCAGTGAAGACAGAGAGCAGTATCTGCTGACCCCTACCCACCTCCCTTGGTGTAGTTGCCTCCATTGCCCTACCCTAGCTATGCTACTGCTACTTGGCAGAAAACAAAGACAAGCCTGCCAGCACAGTATCCAAAGTGTTGAGAAGATCTACAATACACACCTCTCAACTGTACAGATCTTCGCAGAATGTCCAGTGTTTTGCCTCATAATTTTTGGTCTGTTCATCATAAAAAACTTTTTTGACAAATCATTGGGATAATCTAAGGATTAAAATCACTAAATAATGACATGTATTTGAGTTTCAGACATCATAGCCTTCAGAAAATGCATGCTAACACAAATCCTGTTATTCTAGCAACTTTCTAGGTTTATAACAGAAATATTTAAAAATGTGTCCTTATTTTTGGGCCTTTGTCCCTCCATTATATCAGGCTTTGTCCAGATTTCTTCACTAAGAGGTTTGAGAAGTATGTCTACAAATTGTACCTACCAAAGTGACTTTCAAGTGATGCTTGTATTAACAAACTTTGTAACAGCAACAGAGTGAGCGTTTTTTTTTTTTTTGTACATTAAGGAGCTCAAACGGCTGTTGAAAAAAAGTACTGTTGTGTAAAATCTTACTATAACAGTAGCTGTCCAATTCTTCACTGTTGCAGTATTCTTTACAATAGGGATCCCCTGCCAAGGGCAGCCAGACATCCAGCCAGTACACCAAAGCCTTCTGATTTGTAAAGGGTGCGCCGTATGCCACACATATGCTCTCTGCGCATGGCATAGGACATAAAGGGGACATCAGAATGTACCATCTTCAGAACTGAAAAGCCCTAGTAGGAATGACAGTCCAAGGATAAAAGTAGGTAAGTAGCACATCCAGAAGGGGGAAAAAACAGGGAGAAGAGAGTGGGAGTGAATACTACAACACTGAAGAGAAGGATATCTATGGTAATGCTAAGATTTTACACAACTGTACGATGTCCTTTCATATTACTGTTGCAGCATTCTTTACAATAGGGAGAATGCAAAAGGTCAGGAAAACTGGGAGGAGGAAGGGCCAACAGAGCCCTCTAGGAAGCCAAGGTGAATGGCCCTGGCAAAGCCAGCTTTGGCCTTAGAAATCACATCCAACTTATATTGCTTAGTAAAGGTATGCACAGAAGTCCAGGTTGCTGTCTCATGAACATAATTAGTATCCAAGCCCTTGAAAAAAAGCACCAGAAGAAGACAACCCTAGTGGAATAAGCCTTAACAGAAGAAGGAAGGCTCTTCCCATGAAAAGGATAGCAAATATATATGGCTTTACATATCCAAGAAGAAATGCTTTGTTTGGAAGCAGCCAACCTTAAAACAGGATGAAAACAAACAAAAGTTTTATGTCTATGCAAATCCAAGGTGTACAAAACCTTTTTAGCTGCAGACAGAGGAGACGGGGGAAAAAAGTGGGCAAATTAGCAGACTGATTAACAGACAACTTATTAATCACCTTGGGCATAAAACAAGGATTAGTACGAAGGGACACCAAAACTAAAAAAGGAGGAACAGCTATAAGGACTTGTAGCGCACACACCCATCTGGCAAAAGTAAGGGCCAAAAGAATCAGTCTTCCAAGAACAATGCTGTAAGGAAGCTGAAGCAGCAGGCTCAAAAGGAGCCAGAATCAATTTTTCCAAAACAAAATTAAGGTGCCAGGAAGGAGGGACAGGCTTCTTGGGAAGCCTAATGTGAAAGACGCCTTTAAGAAACTGCTTGGCCTCAAATCTAGAGGCCAACGTGGGAATCAAAGGCAAACAAGCAGCGATAACTGATAGATGGGTCTTAGCAGAAGAATATGCCAAGTCAGCACTGAGCAATTCACACAAGTAAAACAGAGCACCAAAGGAACACCCACAGTAAGTGGTTCCAGATTACGATAAAGACACAGAAAACCTCTTCCATTTGGATAAGCAAGATTTCCTTGTAGCGGGTTTCCTGCCCTCCTGCAGGACCCTGAAGCACGTCTTCAGAAAAAAGGTGTCTGCAGGGGATCAAAATCCTATCACTCACAATGTCAGTTGAAGAGTGGACAGGTGGGGATGGATGAGAAATCCCCATTGTCTTGTGTGAGTAGGTCCACCCTGTAAGGTGAATTGTGATGACTGCCCTTGGGAAAAGTACAGTTTTGTACCTACCATAAATGTAGATGTCCGATAGGAATGCATCTGCAGTCCTTACAAATGGGTTGTCCTGTCGTCAGGCAGCCCTTCGGTCGGCCGGATTCCAAAGTCTGGGTCTGGCTTCGGCTGGTGTCGCACTTCACCCGACGTCATCGCTGCAGTTTTTCGGGTATAAAGGCATCAGCCGACGCCATTTTCCTCAGTGTTTCTTGCCCCAGATGCCAGGTGCCCTCTTGGATGGCTAAATTTGGATAAATGCCAATGCTTCCAAGTAATAGAGAGCAAACACATAAAATTAGCATGTATGTACATATATACAAACAAATACACCATAATAGATCCCCCCCAAGCTAGCTGAAGGATGGCAAATACCCTAGGAGTACCACAGAGGGGAAGGTGGGTGGGTAATCCTGACTGCAGATGCATTCCTATCGGACATCTACATTTATGGTAGGTACAAAACTGTACTATGTCCTTCAAGGATGCATCTGCAGTCCTTACAAATGGGTAGAATACCAAAGCTAAACTAGGGGAGGAGGAAAAAAGGAGAGATTATGGTGTAGTTAGGATCCCTTGCAGAACAGCAGTGGCAAAACCTGCTCGGGATCTAGAGTATAGAGGCAAATTATAATGCTTGGCAAATGTATGCACGGAGGTCCAAGTAGCAGCCTCTATAATGTCCTTGGTAGCCACTCCTCGTAAGAAGGCTGTGGTAGTGGCTGTAGCCCTTGTGGAGTGAGGCCTGATGTTCTCTGGAGTTTTCTTTCCATGGTAGGAGTAACAAAATCTAATGCAATTTCCTATCCATTTGGAGATTGTCTGTTTTGAAATTGGTTTTCCTTCCTTTCCTGTTGCATATGCTACCAGAAGCTGGTCAGTTTTTCTATTGGACTTGGTCCTGTCCAGGTAGTAGCGTAATTGTCTATGTACATCCAAGGTATGCAAGAGCCTTTCTCCCCTGTTCTGTGGGTTGGGGAAGAATGTAGGTAGGTGGATAGCCTGGTTTAAAGACACTCTGGATACCACCTTAGGCATGAATGTAGGATTTGTTCTCATGGACACTCTATCTTGATGGAAGATCAGGAAGGGTTGCACTGCCATTAATGCCTGTAGTTCAGAGACCCTTCTTGCTGAAGTTATTGCCAGCAGGAAAGCAGTTTTCCAGGATAAGTATTGTAATTCTGCTGTTGCTGCTGGTTCAAAAGGAGGAAGAGTCAATTTTTCTAGCACAAAGTTCAAGTCCCATGCTGGCAATGGTGGTTTCCTGGGAGGTTTTACATTTTAATTCCTCTCAGAAACTGTCTGAGCAGAGGATGAGAGAAGACAGGAGGATCCAAGCTGTATTCTGCTGAAATAGCTGATGCATGTATCTTGATGGAAGAATAGGACAGGCCTGTATGGAAGAGCTCTGCCAAGTACTCCAGGATGTTGGCTATGTTTACCAGTGTCACATCTTTTCCCTTTGCAGTACTCCAAATGAGATATCTTTTCCATTTTGCTGCATAATTCTTTCTTGCTGAAGGTCTACGAGCCTCCAGGATTATGTCTTTAACCCTTTGGGATAAATTCGGGTTAACTGCTGTTATGTAATGTTCCAGGCTGTTAGCTGCAGAGTTTTCAGGTTTGGATGCAGGATGTTGTAGTTGTTCTGTGTTAACAGTAATGGTATCAGGGGTAGTGTCCATATTTGTTCCCGAGACATGCTCCTCAGCAATGGGTACCAATGTTGTCTTGGCCAGTCTGGAGCTATCAGAATGATCCTTGGACGTTCCTCTTTGATCTTGAGAAGCACCTTGTGCATCAAAGGAAGTGGTGGGAATGCATATGCTGTCATGTTTTTCCAACTGAAAGATAGGGAGTCCACCTTCCAAGCAAGTGGGTGGTACGTCCTTGTGCAGAATTTCTGTAGCTGGTGATTGAGTGGGGATGCAAATAAGTCTATTTGTGGTAATCCCCATTCTCTTGTGATGGCTTTGAAGATGTCCGGATGCAGCATCCATTCGTGGGCATCTGTGGTTGTTCTGCTTAATATGTCTGCTAGAATGTTTTCTTTTCCCGGTACATAAATTGCTTGTAACTGAATGTTGTAACTCAGAGCCACATCCCATAGGTCCAGTGCCAGCCGGCATAGAGGATATGAATGTGTGCCTCCCTGTTTGTTGATGTACCACATAACTGTGGTGTTGTCCGTCCTTATCACCAACTGACCTTCTTGGAGAAATGGTCTGAATGACTGGATTGCCAATTTTACTGCCAGCATTTCCTTTAGATTTATGTGCAGGCGCAGCTGGTCTTGAGTCCATAAGCCTTGTATGCACTTGCCCAGCATGTGTGCCCCCCAACCGAGGTCTGAGGCATCTGTCGTGATGGTTTGGCTTGGTTGACTGTTGCAGAAGGGCAATCCTGTGTTTGACTGACATGCCTGAGCCCACCATAGGAACTCTTGCTTCAGGCATGGGATTATTGGAATTCTGGTTTCTAGGCTGTGCTTGTGCTGGGACCACAAATTCTTTAGGTACTACTGTAGCTTTCTCATATGCAGTCTGGCATGAGGGACCAGAATTATGCAGGATGCCATGAAGCCTAGGGCTTGTAGTACTTTTCTTGCAGTTAGATGGTTCTGCTTTGTTAATGCCAAGAAGTAGAGAGGTAGTTGCTCTTTCTTTTCTGCAGTTAGGAATGCCATTTGTTTTGATGTGTCCAGCTCTGCACCCAGAAAGGTTATTCTTTGGGATGGAATCAGCCTTGACTTTTTTATATTGACTGTATATCCCAGGGCTTGCAGCAGATACATGACTCTTTGTGTAAGTCTTCTGTTACCTTGCTTTTGTTGTCCGCTTGTATCAGGCAGTCGTCCAGGTAGGGATAAATTTGGATCCCCTGAAGTCTGCAATGAGCAATTACTGATGCCAGGCATTTCGTGAACACTCTGGGCGCAGTAGATAAGCCAAAGGGCAATGCTGAGAATTGATAATGCTCTGATCCTGCAAGAATTCTGAGGTCTTATGGGGACGTGCAGGTATGCCTCCTTGAGATCTAGAGTTACCAGCCAAGACTCCTTGCCCAGCATGGGAAGAAGCTGCTGTAAGGTCAGCATTTTGAATTTTGGGACAATACGGAAGTGTTTAAAGCGGACAGGTCTAGAATAGGCCTCCATTTGTTCTCTTTTCTTGGTACTAGGAAGAGTCTGGAGTAAAATCCCTTTCCTTGCTCCATAGATGGTACCTTTTCGACAGCTCTCATTCTTAATAGTTGAGATATTTGCTTTAGAGCTTCTGCCCTTTGAGTAGGTGGTAGGTTTGGCATTCCTCTCTTTCCTGGTAGAGTATGGAAATGGAACCTGTAACCTTGGTCTATAGTTTGCAAAATCCATTTTTCCCTTGTGATGCAATGCCAGTTCTTTGAAAATAAAGTTAGCTTTCCGCCTAAAGGTGCTTCTAGTTGCTCCCTGGTAGGTGGTGCCACCGCCAAGTCACTGTGATTGTGTTGTAGTAGTGGTGGTGGCTGCGTCCGTGCCTCGCTGGTTGTTACCTTGCCACTGGCGTCCCCTGTAGGCACCCCTGGATTGATTTCTGCCTCTAGAACGCCTATTCCTGCCTCTCTGTGTCTTAGAGGAGTCCGGAAAGGACCAATTCTTGGAGGGCCAGTTCCTGCTAAACCTTGGTGGTTGAACCTGTAAGAAATTTTTCACTGTTTGTACAGATTTCGCCTTCTCTTCCATCTTTTTTAGTACCTGCTGTGCAGGGGAACCAAATAAATTGACCTTGTCCATTGGTGCATCCAAAAGCTTTGATTTGACATGGTCTGGTAATGCCTGTTCTTTCAACCATGCATGTCTCCTGATAACTGTGCCAGTCATGGCTGATCTAAAGGGAGCCTCCAGTGCATCATAGCCACATTTTAAAGAATGGTTACTAACCTGCTGTATGTTATGTACCATATCCTGAACATATATATATATATATATATATTTTTTTTTTATCTAAAGATTCTTCAGAGGACAGCTTTTTAGTTAACTGGTCAAGCATAAACTCTTGATATTGAATCATATGGAATTGGCAGTTCAAAGCCCTAGCTGACAAAGTAGCAGAGGTGTAAACTTTTTTACCCCATCTCTCTAAGGATCTGGATTCCCTTTCAGAGGGGAGGGGGTTCTTAGTAGAAGTAGCTGCTACAGCTTTAGGGCCCTGGGAGATAGTCTCTGGATCTGCAAAAGGAGCCTTGTATAAATGGTGATGAGTGTCCGGGACCCTGTAGTACCTATCGGGCTTAGCAGGAGCCGGAGGTAATGAATCAGGAGCAGTGCAAGCATCGTTAAATGCATCATCTACAACAGAAAGAACTGGAGGTATAGCTAAAGGCCTATGTTGTGGCAAATGTAGAAAGGTTCTAAGCCTTTTTCTGGAGTCTGAGAAATCTTGCCCCTGCCACTGAAATTGTTCCCTCATAGCATGCAAGGTTTCCCCAAAGGAAAATTCCTCAGGTGGAGAAGCTGAAAGAATGGACTCTTCAGCATCAGAGTCTTCGTAAGGGGAATAAGGAGCCTCAGGAGGGTCTGTATGTTCTGAGTCATCAGAGGAATCATCTGAGGATACTGGCTCAGGGGGCTCTGCTCTAGGCCTCTTTTCTGGAGGTGGGTGAGAGGTCCTGTCTGGATGAGGGTGGGATCCACGAATTAAAGAAATGAGATCCTCAGCCAAAGAAAGCATATGGGAGCTGGTGCTGGGCCTGTGAGAGGAGGGTTTGGCAGGCACCGTTTTTGAAGCTTTGGCTGCTTTAGCCCTGGCAAAGGCCTTAATAGACATGGCTGCAGGAGGCCTAGCAGCTCCACGTGCAGGGGAAGAGACATCCAGGGGAATAGTGTCTGATAATTCCTGAGAAACCGCAACAGAAGGTTGGATTTCAGTAGCCGATTCTACCAGGATAGAAGAGGCCTCGGTAGAAGGCATGGTTTCGGCTGAAGAAAGAACCGCTTTCTCGGTTTCGGCCGAAACCGAGACACTCGCGGTTTGCTTACTCGAAACCGCAGACCGCGAGTGTCGGTCCTTTTCTTTGCGTTTTTTGGTAATTTGCGTAGTCGGAGGATCCGACGGCATAATATAGGCAAAATCAGAGCCGAAAATCTGTTCAGCAAACTCCGACCGACGTCTAAGCGTCCGCCGGTTAAAAGAAGCACAGGCAAGACAAGCTGCTACGTCGTGGTCTGGGCCTAAACAATGTATGCAGTAGGAGTGGAAATCTTTATGAGGTATTTGTTTCCCACAAGATAAACAGTTATTCACTTTCTCTGACATCGGCTGAGGCAAGAAAGAGTCCCCAACGGGGTACTTAGCTTTTTAGAAGTCTTCGAAGTAGTATTCGGTAGTAGTAATCTCTGGATCTGACCGACCGGCACTTGCGAACAGCTTCTGCTTTGGGCGCCAGGCGGCAAGAAAGACTGAGGAAAATGGCGTCGGCTGATGCCTTTATACCCGAAAAACTGCAGCGATGACGTCGGGTGAAGTGCGACACCAGCCGAAGCCAGACCCAGACTTTGGAATCCGGCCGACCGAAGGGCTGCCTGACGACAGGACAACCCATTTGTAAGGACTGCAGATGCATCCTTGAAGGACATCTGCAGAAGAAGAGGTAACCAGTGCTATCTGACCTAAAAGGGCATCACCAGCAAGATTTTGGGACCATCCTGTTTTATCTTGAACAGGACTTTCGGAATGAGAGGAAGGCCATACAGAAACATACCTTTTCCAGGAAAAAGAGAGAGCATCCACCTTCCAGAACAGAGGACATGGGGCTCTGGTACAAAAAAAAAAAGAGGAAGTGGTCTGTTAGAAGGGAGGCAAAAATAGCTACTTGAGGAGTACCCCCCCCCCCCATGGTATACAAAGTCCAGAAACACAGCCCTGTGAAGCATCCTTGTGGAAGTGTGATATGGACCTGTTCAAATAGTCTGCCATAATATCTGACTGGAGGGAATGTAGACTGCCTGATGTGTCATTTGGCACTGGATAGCTAGTTCCCACACTGCACAGGAGTTAAGATCTTGCCCCCCCTTGTTTGTTGACATACCACATAACTGTGGTATTGCCTGTCAGTACCTTGAGGGTCTCTGTAATGAAGAGACGATGAAATGCATGAACAGCCAGCAGAAAAGCTCTCATCTCTTTGACACTGGTATGGTCTTTCTTTTGTTGAAGTGATTACAGGCCCTGCACTTTTAGACCCCTGAAGGAAGACCCTCATCCCACGTCTGAAGTGTCTGAACAGCTCCTGAGAGGGGATTGGAGGTTGAAAAAGAAGCCCTACATTGAGTGACAATTGCCAAATCCACCACTGAAATTCTAGCTTGAGGCATGAAAGAAGAGGGACTACGAATTCTAGAGGATGAGTGTGCTGAAGCCAAACCGACTTTAGAAACCAATGAAGCTTTCTCATGTGGAGTTTGTCTACAGGGAGCATAGGAATGGTGGAGGCCACGAAACCCAGAGCGCTCAGAAATTTCCTGGCCGTAATTAAGGCCAAAAGAAGAAGGGAGTGAAAGAAAGCACCAAGAGTTAAGGGCTTGGGAGGAGGCAGGGATGCCAGCATTGGAACAAACTGAATTCTGCATCCTAGAAACACATGATACTGTGAAGGAGTCAGGAAGGACTTTTAGAAATTTATAGTGAACCCCAGGTTTTGCAGGGGAGAAATGGCAAAGTGAAGATGCTGAAGTAGAATCTGTGGAGATGGTGCCTGAAAAAGGAGGTCATCTAAGTAGGGAAAGACCCGTAACCCCCTTAGCCTGCAAAAAGCAATCACAGGAGAGTGAGGCATTTGGTGAATGCCCTTGGGGAAGTAGAGAGGCCAAAGGGCAATGCAGAGAACTGAAAATGCCAGGAAGCAACAGAGAAATGTAAAAATTTCCTGAAAAGGGGATGAATAGGAATATTACAATAAGCATCCTTGAGGTCCAGAGAAACTAGAAAAGCCTGAGGAAGCAGCAGAAGAAACAAGGTCTGAAGGGACATCCACAAGGAATGGACCTTCAGAAAGGTGTTTAGGTGAAAGAGATCCAGAATGGGTCTCCAAGTACCCTCTTTCCTGGAGACTAAGAACATTCTGGGAAAAAACCCTCCTCCCCCTTTGAGAAACTGAAACTTCCTGAACAGTTCCCCAAGTCAAGAGACCCTGAAATACCTCTGGAATAAAAATGCTAATCGTTCCTGAATGGGCTGTGGAATGCACATGAAAGGAGGAAGAAATTTCCAGACCATGTAGTACCCTTGGTGAACGATGGAAAAAACCCAGGAATCTTGAGTAATCTTTAACCAAACAGGAAAAGACAGGGAAAGACAAAGAGAAAGAGGAGTGTGGCTGAGAAGAACGGGTAGTCAGACAGCATCAGATTTGTCAGGAAAAGGAGATTTCTGAGTTAAAGGAGTCTAGGTAGCTTTAGCAGGAAAAGCCCTTCTTACCTTTCAGGGGAGGGAGACTCTGCCCACAAACAAAGTTTGGCTTATTAAGATAACTCCTTTGGAATTTAGGTGCAGGAGAAACAAAGATATGTTTTAGATCTTGTAAAGCTTTACCCTTTCCTGTAGCGACTTAAAACAAATCATCATCAGCAGCAGTACCACTAAACAAATGTTTGTTATCCAGAGGTGCGGCCATCAACCTAGCTTTATCATAATCAGACAAAGGTTAAAGCCGAAGCCAGGAATATCTCTTCATCACAGAGCCAAAAACAGCAGCCCCAGAAGAGGCATCTGCTGCATCATAACTGAATTCAATTGAGTGGCTAGACACCAGAGATGTAGCCTCTAACAAGGAGAGGGCAAAAGTCTTCCCCTCAGAGTCAGGAAGGTCAGAAATAACAGACAGGCCTGAGACATAACAGCTAAAAATAGATCTTGTCATACAGGTCTGATAATTGACAACCCTAAAAGCAAGGGTAACTGAGGTATATACCTTCTTACCCAGTCTTTCCATAGTTCTGCTGTCTTTATGAGAAGGAAGCAACTTTGTAGAAGGCAGTAACTTTGATGGCTTGTCAGATGCCACAGACACCACACAAGGGTCAGCTGAAGGGCGCTTATAAAGGAACTTGCAATCATCAGTTTTTTTGGGAGCGGGGGGTTGAGAATCAGGAGCTTGAGATGCAACAGAAAAGGTATCAAACAAGAGAGCTAGAACAGGAGGAACAGCAGAAGGTCTGGGAAAATCCATTTGCAGAAGCTTGTAGTACCTCTTCTGAACCTCAGACACCTGGGCACAATCCCATTTGAAAAATTCCACAATTCTGGAAACTGTGTCCCCAAAAGAATTCCTCCCAAAAGGAGAGTCAGGACTAGTGGACTCCTTCCTCAGAACCATAGTCTAAGGGAGAAGGAATCTGGGAAACACAGGCAATGGATTCTTCATAGGAATCCTCCTCCTCAGAGGAATCTTGTTCCCTAGGCCTCTTAACAGGAGTAGAAGACCGTAGGGGGGCAGAACAGAAACTCCTTGAGGAAGCTTCAAAGCCATAAGGGCATTAAACAAACCTTGAGTGAAATTCTGCCATTCACTCTGAGGGTTCTTGGCACCAGGAGAAATGTTTAGTTTTTTTTTCTTCTTTAAAGGGATGTCGGCCTTGTAAAACTGACAATCCATAATGGTACCTCCTCAACCAAAATCTAAGGAACACCACTAGGCCCTTTTGGAATAATCAGCCTCTGTTCCCCCTGAACATCTGAAGCAGACGTTTGCAATGCCTCCAGGGATGTGCATAAAGCCAGATCCATGCTGGCCTTGAAAGCTGTCGCAGCAGAGGAATCCAACCCAAGAGCCAGGCGATCTTCTGAGCTTTCACTAGCCTTGAGATAGATGTCTGATGGAGATGGCACAGCCGAAGAATCAGACCTAGCTTTCTTGGCCTTCTTCACAGATGGCTGACACTCAGAGTGGGAAGTTCCTTCCATAGTGTCTTTTACCCAAAGCTTAAGATGCTGATTTTCTAAGTATATGGCCAAATAGGAAAGAAGACTATGCAGAGACTTTGGAAAGAAAGCCTGGCAAATAGAACAGAACATATGGTCGTGGGAAGCACCTGGACAAAATAAACACTGCTTGTGACAGTCTTTATGTGGAATCTATCTACTGCACTGGCATTTACCCTTTCCAGATGACAAACCCCACAAACAACAAAAACAAAGGAAAAAACAAAATCCCAATGGGGCACTTATTTGAAAACAGATTGGTGAACCAGCAAACAAAGTGAGCATTCAGACAGATGACTGAAGATGGCATTTGACTAGTGGCAAAAAAGTTTTGAGGATGATATGTCCAGACATCACCTTTATGCCCTATGCTGTATGCGGGGAGTGTACATGTGACGTACAGTGTAGCTTTATCCATCTAAACGCTTTGGTATACTGGTCGGACATCGGGCTGCCCCCTTGGCAAGGGATCTCTATTGTAAGGAATACTGCAACAGTGAAATGGAAGGACATCATTTGTTCTTATTAAGAAGGTAAAACTTCAATATTTGAAGATGTACATGGTTTTGTGTGTTATTACTTAGTTAATAGGTTTTAGGAGGCATTAGGGTTGTGTTTTTTTTTGTTTGAGGGCTTTCAATAAAACAAAGTTTTGTAAGATGTGACATAAGCTCAAATGGATATAACAAGACATAACTGTATAAAAGATCGATCTGCCAAACACTGAATGCATATAACGCAAAAGCTGGAACTAGACATATAACAAAAAAGCTGTTATACATAACAGGTGTGAATAATAACTTTTTAATAAAATGATGCTTTCTGTAATAATGTCTTTAAATGTCAATGGTCTGACAGATAAATACAAAAAAGAAAAGAGTAGAAGTATATTAAAAAATATAGAGTGCAAACAGCTATGCTACATGAGACATACTTGGAAAGAACTGAACATACAAATTTGCTAAAAAAAGGTTTTCAGGATGGTTACTCAGCAGAATACTCAGGACAAAGGAAAAGAGGAATACTTGTATAAATTGCAAGAGGAGCTCCAATACTGTTAGAAGTTAAAAAAGATAACAATGGTAGATTTGTAGTACTAAGGGGCAACTGTGAAGGAAGGAGGATTACATTGGCACATATTTACATTCCACCAAAAACTGCTATAATGGAGCTTAAGAAAATTCTGGGAGAAATAATCAGTCTCCAGCAAAGAATATTACTTATACTTGGGGACTGGAATTTGATTTGCAACAGTGAAGATGAGTCTGGGGGCCCAGAAGGGAAAATATAACAACAAAGGTTAGATTTTTGAATAAATTTGGCATGGAAGATGTGAGGAGTTCAGAGTGAATTTGCATATTATTCCCAAAGATACAAAAACCTGGGCTAAGCTAGACAGAATTTACATTTCACAGGAACATGTGCATTTAATTAAAGGACTTGATATGTACCCAATAACTAAAATAAAAACACAGAGTTATGAAATAAAAATGAGACACTGGCGCTTTCCCACCTATTTGCTGAAAAGAGAGGATTTTAAGGAACGGGTAGTAGAAATTATTCAGGAGCTTTTAGACAAGACAGTAATTTCTTCTGAAAATATAGCTAAGGAGTGGGATAAAATTAAGTGGAGTTTAAAAATTGGGTGGAAATAAAAGAGAGAGATATAGTTAAGAAACAACAAGAATTATTTAGAGGGACTGACAAATGTTAAAGAACTGCAAAACGGGGAATCTCATAGAACAAGAAAAGCAGCAACTGCAGAATGCTAAACAAAAAATAAGGGATTACCTCGATAACATGCATGAGTTTAGAAATATTGCTGTTAAGCAAGTGCTTTCTGATAATAAATCTAGAGTACAAAAACCTTTAGCACAATGACTCAACAGAAAGAAGAAAGGGCTGTTGCCAAGCTTAGGGAGCCTACAACAAGGAAAATAACAGGTATCTTGTAGAAGTATGAGAAACATTTCTGAAATTCTGTGCATGTCTGCAAAAAGCAGAGGAATATGGAAATCAAGAAAAGGAACAAATGGAAATGTTTATATGGAAGAATTAAATATGCCAAGGTTAGAGGTAGACACAGTTCAATTAATAAGTTATGATTGGAGGAGATGAGATAAAAATGGTGACATATAACCAATCTACAAGAAAGTCCCCAGGAATGGATTGTATTCCTGTAGAAGTTTGGAAACTGGGAAGGAAAAAACTAATAAAGATCTGGAAGGTTTTGTTTAACGGTACTTTAAGAGGGGGAGAAATATCAACATCCTGGAAGAAAGCGGTGGTAGCTTTAATACCTAAACAGGGTAAAGACCCATCAGATTCAACTTCATACAGGTCCCTTTTAATATTAAACCATGACTCCAAGGTGCGTGTGTCTATAATGGATAAAAGAATGTCAGAAGTGATGCCAAAATTAACAGATATGGATCAATATGGTTTTGTGGAGGGGAGGCAAGCATTCGACAACATTAACAGAACACTGATGATCCAGAGAGAAGCAGAATGTAAGAAAATACCACTGCTGTTGGTGGGTCTTGATGCAGAGAAAGCATTTGACAGAGTAAACTGGGATTTTATGAGCAGGGCAATGGAAGCATTTGCATTCCCTGATAAAATTATAAGGTTGATTAGGAGACTACATGAGGAACTGGAGGCAAAAATTAAAGGAGGGTGGGTTCCTCTCAAATAATTTCTGCTTGTGCAGTGGAACCAGACGGGTGTCCTTGTTCTCTCTTGTTATTTGCATTATACATGGAACCATTAGCAACGAAAATAAGGGACTCAGAAATTCAAGGATATAGTTGGTATGGTAGTCAAGAAAACCTGTCTCTATTTGCAGATGATATTTTATGCCTGATAAAACCAGAAAAGGACATTACAGTGTTGTGGAACATTTTGAGACGGTTTCAAATCATTTCAAGATACAAAATTAATGAAGCTGAAACAAAGGCAATAATGGTAAATTATGTACCCACTCACAAATTGGTTCAGAAATATCCATATTTATGGGGACATGATAAAATTAAGTATTTAGGAGTATGGATTAAAAATGATTCTGGTGTGGCAGCTGAAGATATGTGGCAAGAGACTAAACAAAAGATAAAAACTGAGAAACGGGAAGCTCTGTTATACAGATATGGATAGTAAGATGCAAGCGGTTAAAACGTTTTTAGTCCCTTTAATCTTATGTTTTGACATATTCTTATCAACTAGAAGAGAAGTTGTGGACAGTAATTAATAAAGAGCTGAAGGATTTTATCGGGGAGGGGAAGACGGCAAGAGTCAAGTGGGATAAGATGATTCTTCCAGTAGAACAAGGCAAACTTCAACAGTGAGTTTTAACATCAATGTATACAATTTTCAGACTTCAATTTAACTGATTCACACTGTAAAGTGTTAGAGCTAGGTTTCAATTTTTTACCTAGCTATAGAGCAGACTTAAAAACTTTAACAGATTTAAAGTTGTGCACTAGAAAATTGAATTTAAAATACATTTTAAAAGATAAAGGACATTGCAGACCATGGAGCGAAAGAAAACCAGACACCACTCTTGGTGCTTTCGTCCACTTTAATTGTAAAGGAACTTCATCAGAAAACCAACACTATCCATCCAAAGCCTTAAAAAATACTCCAAAAATTGGTCACATGATACAAAATAATTAAGAATTAAAGATACATACAAAACATGTCCAAATTAGCGAATGTGTCACTCAAAATACATAAACATCAAAAATGATAATTCACAATTTAAACTTGTACGTAAAATGCATCTATAAATATCATGTATTATAAATAAAAATTAAAAATGAATAATCCAAACCAAATAAATTGAACCTAAACACCCCTGGATGTCAAGGTCTCTGTAATTGTAAGAGACACTTGATGTTTACCATCTCATTTAATCCAGGTGGCGGGACCGCTATCAATAAAATTTGCCAAAGACTTTCTTTACACTCCAATATAGTCTTAAAATCCCCACTAAAAAGGGCTGTCTCAACGTGTTCTAACACAAAAAATGAAAGCTTCTTAAAATCAGTACAAATAACTGAATGTCTATCCAAGGCGTTGGAAACATCTTTTTTCCTTAACACTAATGTGTGTTCATACACTCTCTGCTACAATGCCCTTATAGCTTTACCCATATAAAAATGGGTGCAAGAATTACACTGAGCAACATAAACAACATTAGTAGAATTACAAGTATAACGACCCCTAGCCCAAAAAGTCCTGCTGATGTGACTAAACCTGATAGAATTACTACCAGAGATAAACCTACATTGTCGTTACTGACCGCATGGAAATGTGCCAAAATTACTGGCAAAATTAATGCGGTCAGTGCGAATACATCTTTCAAGAATGCTCTTAATATTTACAGTTCTTTTACAAGTGAACAAAGGTCTTTCACCAAGAACCCTATCTAAAGCTGGACTGCCCAATATTACCTTCCAGTTGTCTATAAATTTCTGTTTAATCAAATGCATCTCATTAGAAATGGGGACAGAAAAAGCTAACCTATAATTACTAAAGTTGACCCCATCCAAACAAGTATAATTCCTTAATGTAGGCACATCCAAAGTGCTGGGGTCAAAAAATTATTTCCTCAGAATCGGAGAAGCGACACCATTCCCAAGGCCAAACACCTCAAAAACGATGTTGTCAAGCCACCTTGAATCATAACCCCTCTGTTCAAAGAACCTAAACAATCTCCTGGCTTCTGTATTAAAAAAAAAAAAAGTCTCCTGATCACTAGTCAATCGACTCAACCTAATAAATTGGCCTTTAACAACTGCTCTCTTTATATGGTCAGGGTGCAGGCTATCTTTGTTCAAATATTGGTTGACAAAGGTTGACTTCGATAAAAATAGTACTTGTAAACTGTTCATTATCCAGGTCAATGCCTAAATGAACATTCAAGAAATCAATTTCCTTACCAAAATGACATATGCTGAACTTCAAAAAGCTAGTAGAATTGTTTAAGTCATGGACACATAGGGCAAAAGAATCAAAGTCACCACTCCATAAGAAAAACAGATCAACTATATAACATCTATAGAAAAGTATGTTCTCCACCTTCGTGCGAGTGATGATAAACTTCAACTCCCCACATTGCCATGACCAAATTAGCAAAGGATGGGGCTACACGAGAACCCATTGCCACACCTGAAATTTGTTGGAATAAATGATTGTCAAATCTAAAGAAGTTGTTTTCTAATACAACTTCCATAAGTGTACAAACTGTATTAACCTTGTCATTACTAAAGTCAGTGTACTAATTTAAATATTCCCTAAGGAAATCAATACCTGACTCCTGATCAATATTGGTGTACAGAGAAATGACATCCAGAGAAGCAAAATTAAGCTGAAGACCATTCAACTTAATCTGAGTCAAAGGCTCCAACAGATGGCAGGAATCACATAAATAAAATTTTGATTTCTGTGCCACAGGATTTAAGATCTCATCCAACCAAATGGACATGGGCTCTGTTTTTTCAAAACTGGCACCATTATCGGCTGAAAAGGAGGATTATGCCTATCCTTGTGAATCTTAGGTATGCAGAATAGCGTCGCCAGTTTTGGATAGTCAACTTGCAAAAAAACTGTAAAAACAATGATCAATGTTTCCTTGACTAAATAAGTCACACAAAATAGAATCAACCCTGGAAAAACAGCATTTGATGCATTCCTCAGACAACTCTATAACATTTTTAATCCTCTAATCCCAAAATAGATGCTACATATCCTGCTGAATCCATCACAACAATATAACCACTCTTATCGGCCTTCATAACTCGTAAATCCTTGTTATTTGATAATTCAATCAAGGCCGATAACTCGCTATCTGGCAGGTTCTGTGTTTGTTTAAAATTACTATCTAAGCATCTAAATTGTTTTTCACAAAGCTTGTCAAACACCTGTAAAGTGGGATGCAAAATTAGATTATAGAAACGTTTCTTCCTGTTGGTATAGTATTGTTCAAACCTTGTACCCTATCAAAATTGTATTTCGGATTGAGTTTACGTAAATACAACTTTAAATCTACAATAAGCTTTGATATATTTACACTGTTACTAGGAATAAAAGAAAAACCATGTCTAAGCAAAGAAATTGTGTCATTGTCAAGAGGTACTCTATTCAAATTCAGCACATTAATTTGAGAGTCTAATTCCGTTTGTGGCCCTTCCGGCCCCCCTTGTTCTTGATCTGATTGTTGTTTGTCCATTTCAGAGTCTTTTTGTTCCCTGCACTGTCCATTCGAAAAGGACCTGAAGCTTTTAAAGGGGAAACCCCTGAAGTGGAAGGCACAACCATTGTTGTCTCTTATCTATTGTGTTAGATGCCCCCCATTAGTAATAATGGTAAGCTGAGATTCCTGAGAACCATCAACTGTAGAAGTCCCAGGTGTTGTGTTGGCCAAGTTTGAGACAGACCTCTCGGAATTTTTTATAACAAATTTAACGGGGTAAGCATTCTTGGCTACATATGCTGCCAAATCTCTCCTAAGTTTACCCTGCTTTCTATTAATGACCAAAGTTCTGTGCCTACTGACTTTGGCTGCAATACCATAATATAAAGAAGAAAAAGTAAAAGCTTCGGAAGTCTTGATGTTAGCATCTAACTGTTCATTTCCACTCTCAGTCTATCAAGCTCCACTTTGTAATGTTCAACCAATAAATGCGTAAAAGTCAATCCTTTGTTAAACAAATCCACCAATTGGTTACACAAAGAATCGCCTTGTCTAACACAACTGGGAAACTTAAAAGTCCTTAATCCGAACAGAACGCAGCCCAAGTTAATGTTTTCTTCTAAATAAAAAATCTCCAATTGTAATGAAACTGTCTTAATGGCCAGTTTTTCCAGTTGAAAAATATCACGCTTACAACGATTAGTGTTCACATTAACCACATTCTGTGTACTTACTTCGGCACCAGATGAAACGTTCGGATCTCCTTGAAATGGACTGACTACAACTGCAAAAATGTCTCATACCAAATTGTTATCCATGTCCATGAGTGGAAAAACCCTCAATAGCCTGGTTTGAAACAGCCGAAGCTGAAAACTCTTGCGATGCGACGCCATACTTGGAGCAACAGAACTACGTGAAACGTCATCAGGCAGTCTTGATTCACCACTCCGATCTCTACGGTAACGAGAAAACCCCCTCTTTGATAGCTCTGACAATAAACAAAATAATCTGTTCACTGAACACAGAAAAGTGTTCAGAAACCGGGTGGATACTAGGTTTAAAAGAGTGTCTTGTGAAGAATTTTCTACTGCCATAGTCCATTAGTAAACACAGACTACTCAAAACATAAAAACTCCACCAACAAAGTAATAATAAAGGACACTGCAGATCAAAGAGCGAAAGAAAACCAGACACCACTCTTAGTGCTTTCGTCCACTTTAATCGCAACTGAACTTCATCAGAAAACCAACACTATCCATCCAAAGCCTTAATAAATACTCCAAAAATTGGTCACATGATACAAAATTATTAAGATTTAAAGACACATGCAAAACATGTCCAAAATAGCGAACATGTCACTCAAAATACATAATCAAAAATGATAATTCACAGTTTAAACTTGTACATAAAATGCATCTGTAAATATCATGTATTATAAATAAAAATTAAAAATGAATAATCCAAACCAAATAAATTGAACCTAACACCCCTGGATGTCAAGGTCTCTGTAATTGTAAGAAACACTTGATGTTTACCATCTCATTTAATCCAGGTGGCTGGTCCGCTATCAATAAAATTTGCCAAAGACTTTCTTAACACTCCAAAATAGTCTTAAAATCCCCACTAAAAGAGACTGTCTCAACGTGGTCTAACACAAAAAACTTCTTAAAATCAGTACAAATAACTGCACATCTACCCAAGGCGCTGGAAACATCTTTTTTCCTTATCGCTAATGTGTGTTCATACACTGTCTGTTTCAATTTCCTTATAGTTTTACCCACATAAAAATGGGTGGAAGAATTGCACTGAGCAACGTAAACAACATTAGTGGAGTTACAAGTGTAACGACCCCCAGCCCAAAAAGTCCTACTGATGTGACTACAAGTACTATTTTTAGAAAATAAACCTTTGTCAACCAATATTTGCACAAAGATAGCCTGCACCCTGACCATATGAAGAGAGGAGTTGATAAAGGCCAATTTATTAGGCTGAGTCAATTGACTAGTAACGATGAGACTTTTTTTTTTTTTTTTTTTTTTTTCTTTAAAGAAGCCAGGAGATGGTTTAGGTTCTTTGAACAGCGGGGTTATGATTCAAGGTGGCTTGATAACATCGTTTTTGAGGTGTTTGGCCTTAGGAA
Organism: Protopterus annectens; assembly: GCF_019279795.1. NCBI lineage: Eukaryota > Metazoa > Chordata > Ceratodontiformes > Protopteridae > Protopterus > Protopterus annectens. The sequence goes on from NC_056731.1 coordinate 373,089,333, forward strand.
TGCTGTTGCTTGCCCGATTCTGAGGAAATCATTTTTTGACCCCAACACTTTGGATGTGCCTACATTAAGGAATTATTCTTGTTTGGATGGGGTCAACTTTAGTAATTAGAGGTTAGCATTTTCTGTCCCCATTTCTAATGAGATGCATTTGATTAAGCAGACACTTATAGACAACTGGAAGGGAATATTGGGCATTCCAGATTTAGCTAGGGTTCTTGGCAAAAGACCTTTGTTCACTTTTAAAAGAATTGTAAATATTAAGAGCATTCTTAAAAGAGGTACTCACACTGACTGCATTAATTTGGCCAGTAATTTTGGTACATTTCCATGTGGTCAGTGTCAACAACGTAGATTTATCTCAGGTAGTAATTCTATCCAGCTTAGTCAAATCAATAGGACTTTTTGGGCTAGGGGTCGTTGCACTTGTAACTCCACTAATGTTGTTTACGTTGCTCAGTGCAATTCTTGCACCCATTTTTATGTGGGAAAAACTATAATTTTATTTATTTTTTATTTTATTTTACATTTGTTGACCGGGATAGTCCGACTGGATGCATGTCCATTTTCAGCAGAGGCCCGGGGAGAAAAGCTCCAAGGGTGAGCAGATACAGCATTACATAATACCAGCATTACATATTACAAACAGACTATTTACAGAGATTACATAAGTAAGCAAGTTAAACAAGTTCCACAGGTTACAGTTAATCCTGAGCACAAGTCAGGATTAAATTAAATTACACAGTAAACTGGTTAACAGATTTTTACACATTCTAGAGAGAGTTAGCCAGGCTTGATACATTGACATAGCCAGTTAAATGACAAATGTTGTTTGAGTCTACTTTTAAATTGACCTAAGGTGGAAAGTAAGGTAATATCAGCTGGAAGAGAGTTCCAGGATCTACTTACAGAGTTTGCAAAGAGAGAATCACCGGCTGTGTTATTAATTTTGCTAATTGGAATTAGTAGTTTGTTAGAGGATCGAAGCGGTCTAGGATTGTTATAGGGGGTGATAATATTTTTAAGTGCAGGAGTATTGTCCGGATTATATAGGATTTTATAAGGGCACTGAAACAGAGTGTGTATGAACACACATTAGTGATAAGGAAAAAGAAGTTTCCAAAGCCTTGGGTAGATATTCAGTTATTTGTTCTGATTTTAAGAAGTTTTCGTTTTTTGTCTTGGAACACGTTGAGACATCCCCTTTTAGTGGGGATTTTAAGACTATATTGGAGTGTAAAGAAAGTCTGTGGCAAATTTTACTGACAGCGGACCAGCCACCTGGACTGAATGAGATAGTAAACATCAAAGTGTTTCTTGCAATTACAGAGACCTTGACATCCAGGGGGTTTAGGTTCAATTTATTTGGTTTGGATTTTTAATTTTTATTTATAAATACATATTTACAGATGCATTTTACGTACAAGTTTAAATTGTGAATTATCATTTTTGATGTTTATGTATTTTGAGTGACACTTTGCTATTTGGGACATGTTTTGTATGCATCTTTAATTCTTAATTATTTTGTATTGTGACAAATTTGGAGTATTTATTAAGGCTTTGGATGGATAGTGTTGTTTTTCTGATGAAATTCAGTTGTGATTAAAGTGGACGAAAGCGCTAAGAGTGGTGTCTGGTTTTCTTTCGCTCTATGGTCTGCAGTGTCCTTTATTATTACTTTATTGGTGGAGTTTTTGCATTTTAAAATATGTCAGTATTAAAAATGCATTAGTAAGCCTTCTGTCTTTAAACCTGTTTTGCAACACATTATAAAAACATTTGAGAACTGCTGTGAGAAGGATATTAGAGACTGCTTAAATAATAAGATCAGTAATGCATTTTACATTCTGCAAATGGAATAAAGAAGGGCATTATTTGATTTAAGGTCCCAGAACAAAGTACAGTTGTGTACCTACCATAAATGTAGATGTTAGAGTATATTCACTGTTGCAGTCATTACACCTGGGTTATCCTGCTGGCAGGCGACCCGTAGTCGGCCCGAGTTCCAAAGTCTTGGTCCAGCGTCAGTTGCTGTCGCCTCTTCCCTGACGTCAGTGCGCCAGGGGTATAAAAGTTGCAACCAACGCCATTTTCTTCAGTTTATCTTGCCCCAGATGTCAGGTGCCCCCATATATGAAGGCTGTAAAGATAAAATATGCCAAACAACCATGCATATATCACTAAAAAAACATTTTCTTCTTCTAAAAGCAAATACACCACATAGGTTGTATAGAGTTGGGAAGTACAGAATAGTCCCAGCAAAGAGGGGGATGGTGGGTGGGTAACCAGGACTGCAACAGTGAATACACTCGAACATCTACATTTATGGTAGGTACACAACTGTACTATGTTCATCGTGTTTCACTGTTGCAGTCATTACACTTGGGTAGAATCCCAAAGCTGAGGTAGGGTGGCTGGTTCTAGATTGGATTTGGCGAGGCTAACAAGCCCTGCAGAACTGCAGTGGCAAAGCCTGCTCTGGATTTGGAGTAGAGAGGTAGGTGGCAGTGCTTGGTGAAAGTGTGCACTGAACTCCAGGTTGCCGCTTCTAATATGTCTTTGGTTGGTACCCCTCTGAGGAAAGCTGCTGAAGTGGCTGCTGGTCTGGTAGAATGAGGCCTAATGCCCTTAGGCACAGATTTGCCATGTTGTGCATAGCAGAAGCGGATGCAGTGTCCTATCCATTTGGAGATTGTCTGCTTTGTAATAGGTTTTCCTTGTGATCCTGCAGCATATGCTACAAATAGTTGCTCAGTTTTTCTGAAAGCTTTTGTTTTGTCCAAGTAAAATCGTAGCTGCCTGTGTATATCCAAAGAGTGCAGAAGTCTTTCCCCTCTATTCTGGGGATTTGGGTAGAAAATAGACAAATGAATAGTTTGGTTTAAGGCCACGTTGGAGACCACTTTTGGCATGAATGTAGGGTTCGTCTGTAGAGAAACCCTGTCCTGGTGAAAAATGAGGAAAGGTTCCACAGCCATCAATGCCTGTAACTCTGAAACTCTTCTTGCTGAAGTTATTGCTAGGAGCAGAACAGTTTTCCATGACAAGAATTTTAGATCAGCTGTGCTGGCTGGCTCAAAAGGAGGCAGTGTTAGTTTTTCTAAAACAAAGTTGAGGTCCCAAGTAGGTACTGGTGCTCTCCTAGGGGGTCTTATATTCTTTGCCCCTCTGCTGTACTGTTGTAGTAGAGAATGTGAAAAAATAGGAGGGTCCGTATTGTAATGAGCTGAAATGGCAGAGGCATGGATTTTAATAGAAGAAAAAGATAGGCCTTTGTTCAACATCTCAGTCAGGTATTGTAAAATCTGAGTCATATTAGGGACCAGTGGGTCGAGCCCTTGTGCCTGGTTCCAAGCACAGAATCTCTTCCATTTTTCCGCATAACATTTCCTAGTGCTGGGTCTCCTGGCTTCCAAAATTACATCCATAACAGCTTTAGAGAGAGGTGCAGTCTGAGTGGCTACATTATCTGCCATGCTGCCAGGTTTAAGGTTCTGAGTTGACTGTGCAGAATCTGATTGTTTTGCTGTGTCAGAAGATGAGGGATTTGAGGTAGAGGCCAAGGTGGGCCTTGGGACAAAATCTTTAGGATTGGGTACCAGTGCTGGCGTGGCCAGTCTGGTGCAATCAGGATCATTTTTGGCCTCTCTTGTCTGACTTTTAGAAGCACCTTGGTGAGTAGAGGCATCGGAGGGAAAGCATAGACTGTCAGGTTTTTCCAGTTGAAAGATAGGGCATCCACTTTCCATGCTTGAGAGTGATAAGTCCTTGTGCAAAATTTCTGTAATTGGCAATTGTGAGGGGAGGCAAATAGATCTATGTCTGGGCTTCCCCATTTCCTTGTTATGTTGAACACTTGTGGATTTAGCTTCCATTCGTGAGGATCCATGAGATTTCTGCTTAGTTCGTCTGCCAGTGTATTTTTTGTTCCTGGCAGGAATTGTGCTTGCAGATGTACCTGGTAAGTCAGTGCTGTGTTCCATAAAGTCATGGCTTGTCTGCATAGGGGGTAGGAATGTGTGAAGATGCATTTGTTCCTTGGGCCACGTGCCCTGTATACATTTTCCTGCCATATGTGCTCCCCAGGCGTACTCCGATGCATCCGTTGTTATTGTCTGCCTGGCTGTAGGTAAGGTGAAAGGCTGTCCCTTGTTGTGGTGACAGGCCTGGGACCACCATCAAAACTCCTGTTATAGGCAGGGAATCAAGGTTATGATTGTCTCTAGGCTGTGACAATGCTGAGTCCAAACACTTTTTAGATACCACTGTAGTTTCCTCATATGCAGTTTGGCATATGGAATTAGTAGAATGCAAGATGCCATGAAACCCAGGGCCTGCAGAATTTTTCTTGCAGGGAGCTGGGTCTTTGTTGCCATCATTTGAAAGTAATGAGTCAGTTGCCTTTGTTTGTATGGCATGAGATAAGCCATCTGGGTATTTGTATTCAAGCTTGCACCCAGGAATATTATCTCTTGAGAGGGCACTAGTTTTGATTTCTTTTCGTTTACTGTGTACCCTAGGCAAATTAGTAATCTTTTTACAAACTCCAGGTGCTTTAGAAGAATGTCCTTGCTCTCTGCTTGAATAAGGCAGTCGTCCAAGTAGGGATATATTTGAATTCCTTTTTGTCTGTAAAATGCAATTACTGGTTCCAGGCATTTTGTGAAGACCCTGGGCGCAGTAGATAAGACAAAGAGCAGTGCAGAGAATTGATAATGCATTGAGCCTGCTATAAATCTGAGGTATCTTCTGCACGATTGTCAGATTGGGACGTGCAGGTATGCCTCCTTGAGATCCAAAGTAACTAGCCAAGCCTCTTTGCCCAGCATGGGCAAGAGTTGTTGTAGTGTTAACATTTTCAATTTTGGAACATCCAGGAAAGTATGTAGGATTGACAGGTCCAGTATTGGTCTCCATGCTTTGTCCTTTCTAGGTACTAGGAAAAGTCTTGAGTAAAATCCTTGGCCCTGTTCTTCTTGTGGAACATTTTGAATAGCTCCCATATCCATAAGAGCTGCAATCTGTTTTTGTGCCTCTGCCCATTGGTTTTGTGGCAGGTTTGGCATACCTTTTGGTTTTGGAAGCGTGTGGAAGTGGAATCTGTACCCTTGAGAAACTATATTCAACACCCATTGGGTGATCATGTGCCAATTTTTTGAGAAAAGTGCTAGCATTCCCCCTAGGGGTGCTGTCAACTGGTAAGAGTTTGGTATTTGCAGAGGGAAGTCATTGTGACTGTTTCCTATAAGGTTGTGACTTGTCTTCTCCTCCTTTGGGGGCTGAAGCACCGCATTGTTTAGGTCTGTAGGAGCCTTGGGGCTGAGATCTGCCTCTTGGGCGTCTGTATCTGCCTCTTTGTGGCCTGTCTGACACTGGAAAGGACCAATTTTCTGAAGGCCAGTTCCTGCTAAATCATCATCATCATCATCTCCTTTTTCCCATTTACATGGGGTCGGGGTATCGTATTAACTGTCGCCAACTCTCTCGATTCAGTGCCACTCTCCTGCCTTCTTCAACACTCATGCCATCTTCTTTCACACAATCCATCCACCTCTTTCCTGGACGCCCTCGCTTCCTCTTACCTTCTTCCTGTCTGTCCCAAATCTCCCTCACCAGATTGTCTTCTGCTTTTCTACACGTGCCCATACCATCGTAATCTGTTTTCTTTGATCTTTTCTGCAACTGGAGCTACTTTGGCTTCTGCTCTTATGTCCTCATTTCTTCGCCTGTCCCGCAGTGTGCATCCTACCACCTTTCTCAGGCACTTCATTTCCATCACCTCTAGCTTCTTCAACTGTTCTGCCTTTACTGCCCAGGTTTCTGTACCATACAGTAGTACTGGTCGCACCACTGTCTTGTACACCTTACTTTTCAGCTTCTTTGGCATTCTTCTGTCATATACTACACCTGATACTCTATGCCAGTTGGCTGCAGCCCCTCTGATTCTAGCTTTGACCTCTTCATTCAGACTACCCTTCTCCTCAACCACCCCTCCCAGATACTTGAAGCGGTTTACCTGTTCCACTATCTTCCCATCTATCTCTATTCTCAGCTTCTTCTGATTTCCCCAATCTGCTGCCATTACCACTGTCTTATCTGTGCTTAGTTTCATCCCATGTGCCTTCAGATTTGCATTCCATTCTCCTATCCTTTGCTGAAGTTCTAGATCAGAGTCTGCCTGTACTGCCACATCGTCTGCATACAGCAGCTTTGTTGCTCTGACCCCTCCAACCTGTTTTCTGATGTAGTCCATTACCAGTATGAACAGCAGTGGGTTCAGAGCTGAACCCTGGTGTACACCCACTCCCACTGGGAACCCCTCAGTGAGGCCAAACACTGTTCGTACTTGAGTCACTGGGTCCTTGTACATAGCCTGTACTAATTCTACCAATGTTTCTGGGACTTCAAACCACCGCAGTACTGCCCAGATCAGCTTTCTTGGGACCTTGTCATATGCTTTCTCCAAGTCTAGGAAAGCCCAGTTTGACTCTCCTCTTCTCTAGTTTCTTCTCAAGTATCTGTCTCAATGCAAACATCGGGTCAATTGTGCTGCATCCTGATCTGAATCAGGAATGTTCATCTTCCATCTTATATTCTACTATTCTGCGTATCCGTTTATCAATCACCCTCTCCAGAACTTTCATGCAATGTGGTAGGAGTTTGATGCCTCTGTACTGTCCACAGTTGTAGATGTCCCCTTTGTTCTTGTATACTGGCACGAGTATGCTTATTCTCCAGTCATCTGGAATACGCCTTTCTCTCCACACTGCAATTAGTACCCTCAGGAGCCATTTCTCCCCTAGCTCACCCAGCATCTTTATCATACCTGCTGTGACCTCATCTGAACCTGCTGCTTTCCCTGACTTCATTTTCCTTAGTGCTGCTCTTACTTCTTCTAAGCTGGGCTCCTCTTCTGCTCTCGTTGTAGGCTGTTTCTGGGGCAGTACGTCTGTGGGGTTTTCTTCATTCAAAAGCTGCTGGAAATACTCCTTCCATCTGCCTTTGATGTCCTGTGGGCTGGTAAGCAGGTTGTTGCTGGAATCCCTTATGAAGGGTGTCTGACTATCTTCTTTACCTTTCTGTCTTTGCCTTGCAACCTGGTATAGTTTCTTTGTGCCCCTTACCGAGTCACTTTCCAGAAGCTGATAGAGTGCCTATGATGTCCTATTCTTTGCTATTGCCACTTCTTTCTTAGTTTATTTGTTAGCCAACCAGTAGTCCTTCCTAGCTTGGTCAGTCTTTTCAATCTCCCACTTCTTCCTGCACTCCTTTCTTTTGATTACTTCCTGCACTTCTGCATTCCACCACCAGCTTTCCTTATGTACCTTATTTCCATACCTGGCTCAGCCACATATCTTTTCTGTAGTCCTAACACATGCTGCTTTTAGGCGCTGCCACTCTTCTTCAACTCCACCTATTTCCTCCTCTTCTTGGGGTGCTAGAGCCATGAGTCATTCCTTGAACTGCTGTACTTTTCTCTCCAGCTAAATCTACGTTGTTGAACCTGTAAGAAATCTTTCACAATTTGCATTGACTTTGCTTTATCCTCCATTTTCTTTAAAACCTCTTCTGCCTTAACACCAGACAAAGTATCATGCTGTAGTGGAGCATCCAATAATTTCATTTTAACATGGTCTGGTAAACTTTGTTCTTTCAACCAAGCATGTCTTCGAATAACTGAGCCTGTAACTGCGGCTCTACAAGAAGCCTCTAATGAATCAAGACCACATTGCAGAGTATGCTTTCCCACTTGTTCAACTGCATGCAATAAATCCTGCATTTCTTTACAGTCAGGACCTTCTATATTTGTAACCATTTTGTGCTTTAACAATGACATGAGATACTGCTGATATTTAAGCTTCTGAAACTGACAGTTTAAAGCTCTTACAGCTAAAGTAGCAGAAGTGTAAACGTTTCCCCCCATCTGTCTAGAGCTCTGGAACCCCTATCTGAGGGGACAAGATTTTTGGCAGTGGAAGCTTTAACCTCTTTTGGACCCTGAGAAATAGTTTCTGGGTCCACAGCGGGGTTTCTGTAAAGAAATTTATGAGAGTCAGGGACCCTGTAGTACCTGTCAGGCTTTACTGGTGCAGGGGGTAAAGAATCTGGTGACAGACTGGATTCAGAAAAAACATCATCAACAATATCAAGCACAGGGGGGATAGCCAAGGGCCTGTGCTGAGGCAACAGTAGGAAATCTCTGAGCCTTTTCTTGGATTCTGAGTAATCCTGGCTCTCCCAATGGAAATGCTCCCTCATGGTGTGCTGGTTTTCCCCAAAAGAGTAATCCTCAGGCGGTGAGGCTGAAGGAATGGATTCTTCAGCATCAGAGTCCTCATAGGGAGGGAGGGAGGGAGAGAATAGCCCTGGTCAGAAGAAGAATCAGAAGAAATGGGAACCTGATCAGAGGAATCATAATCAGTGTCTTGCCTAGGCCTTTTGTCAGGAGGGGGATGGGAGCCCCTGATTAAAGTAATAAGGTCTTCGGCCATTTTAAGCATCTGTTTCTTAGGCATGGATGACTGTTCTGGAGAATGCTGCACTTGTTTCTTTGTCTTTAATGGTGTTTTTGACTTTGCCTTTGCTGCTGTAGTAGCTTTAATTGTAAGCTGTGAAGGTCTGAAAACACCCTCAGAAGCCGGTGCCTGCTCAGCGGCTCCGGACCCATCTGAGGGTATATTTTCCGTAGGCCCAATACATTGAGTTTCCACAGGCCTCGGTGTCTCCACATGGCTGTCGGTTGCGGCCTGTGGCTTTGAGGTAGCGGGTGTCCGGGGCTGCGAAAGCGCCTCACTGAGAGCCGGCGAACCGGCGACTGGCCTAGAAGAGGCTTCGTCTGTTTTGGACCTCAGATGCCTGTCTTTTTGTCTTTGCGTTTTTTATACATTGCGGTCGTCGGTTGTTCCGACGGCATTATGTAATTAAATCTTCGTCCAAAATAATGTAAAGCAAAATCAAACCGACGTTTAATAGTGCGTTTATTAAATCTAGCACAAAACTGACAACTAGTAATGTCGTGGTCAGGGCCTAGGCAAGGAATGCAGTAAGAGGGAAAGTCCTTATGAAGTATTTGCTTCCCACAAGAAATACAATTATTAACTTTTACTGACATCGGTCTGGAGCAAGAAAAAGTTTCCCCAATGGGGTACTTAGCTTTATTGAAGACTTCGGTTCTGAAATTCAATTTTGAAAATCTCAGGAGTCGGACGACCGGCACTTGCGAACTGCTTATGCTTCGGGCACCACGCGGCAAGAAAGACTGAAGAAAATGGCGTCAGTTGCAACTTTTATACCCCTGGCGCACAGATGTCAGGGAAGAGGTGACAGCAACCGACGCCGGAACAAGACTTTGGAACTCGGGCAGACTACGAGTCGCCTGCCAGCAGGATAACCCAAGTGTAATGACTATAAGAGTGAAACACGATGAACATCTTGAGATTTAAAAGCCGAAAAGAGGGTTGGGATTTTAATCATGGGTATTACAAAATACAATACTGTTATGGAGGCCATGCTAAATAATAATAATAATTTAGATATTTCAGGACAGGATATACAGAGAAATAGTATTTTAATACATAATAATCTTTATGAACTTCTCATGAATAATGATATCCAAGTTGATTTACACACATTTTTATATGTTGAGAATCCTAAAGTAGGAGTACTTTTTGGGTATTCCAAAATTGCACAAAGATACCACTACCCCACCCCCCAGGTCGATTGTTTCTGCCTCTGACAGTAGCACAGAGGGAATTTTGTTACATTTTGATTATATTTTTAACCTTCGAGTTCAAAGTTGGATTCTTATATATGTGACTCGTGGAATTTCTAGTATACATCTACAGATAGGCAAGATATCGACATTTATTTTACTGAAAAATAGTTATTTTTAATAAAAAGTTTTATAAACAACTGAAGGGTGTACCAATGGGAGCTGGGTAAATATGGACAGAGGGTGAGTTTTTTGGATGTAGATCTTAGATGGGATAAGGATACACAGTTTTATTAGTAAAATACATAGAAAAATATGTTTTCTAATAGCTTTGTACATTATAAAAGCGAGCATCTTTTACAAGTTAAGAGAAACATCCACATTTGTCAGTTTATCAGAGCCTCAAGAATGGCGAGTACTGATAGTGATTTTGAAAAAGAAACTGATTTCATTAAGTTACTTCTTGAAAGGGGATACCCAGAGGACCTACTGGTCAAAGTGACAAATGAGATTCATAATAGAAGATCAGAAGATTTCCCTCCTATACTTTTAAAAGATTTTACTGGTAAAATTAAGTTGATGAATAGGTTTGTGGACAACAATAAAAAAGAGGTTATGTACTCACCATAACATTCCATCTGAATAGCTGTACTTCATTTGTCTTCAACCTGTGGGTTACAGATCTGTCACGGCCGCATTTCCAGCATCTGATCAGAGCTCCAAGCTCCTCCCCTTACCCATAATGCCTCCTGTCTCCTTCCTCTCTCCCTCCAGATAGAGTTTGCTGCCAAAAAACATCACACATTCCTGACCTAAAAACACCTTACCACAACTGGTAACCCGACAATCCTGAGCCCAAGTATGATTAAGGACATTTCTGAGGTAACTATCTCTACATATGGTAAACATCACAGTGACAAGGTAGAGGGAAGGAGGGGGGGATGGTTGACGACAAATGAAGTACAACTACTCAGATGGAACGTTATGGTGGGTACACAACTTTTTTATCTAACGTTGTTGACTTCATTTGGTCTTCAACCTGTGGGACAGAGTCCCCAGCTACCAAACACCAGGGTGGCCCTCATGAAAGGATATTCCGGAGCACCGCAGAGCCAAAGGATGCCCTGTTCCTGGACACAATATCCAATTTGTAATGTGAGATGAAGGTATGAGACGAGGACCAAGTAGCTGCAGAACAGATATCATCCAGTGAAATCCTGGACGAGAAGGCAGCTGAAGAAGCCATTGACCTAGTCGAATGCGCCTTTACCTGCCCTGGAGGGGAAATTCCTTTAGCAGAGTAGGCTCAAATAATACATTGTGAAATCCAGCGCATAATTGTTACTTTGGAAATTGGTTTACCTAAGAAAGATTTGAAATAAGGAACAAATAACTGATCTGATTTATGAAAGGTTTTTGTCCTGTGTAAGTAAAATCTCAACTGTCTACGCATATCCAGCAGATGTAATTTCTATTCCCCTTTATTTTGAAAATTAGGAAAATATCCTTGTGAAAGATTATATACGGAGCCTTCATGGATAAGGCTTTAAGTTCCGTCACCCTCTTGGTAGAAGTAATGGCAACCAAAAATGCAGTCTTCCAAGATAAAAATTGTAAATCTACAGATGCTGCGGGTTCGAAGGGGGGGGGGGAACTAAAGCTTGAAGTACCAAAGTAAGGTCCCACGGGGGCGTAGGATCCTTCACCTGGGGTCAAAGAAGAAAGGTACTTTTAAGAAAGGTCTTACAAAGTTTAGAAGAAGCCAAGGATGACATGTTTTCCCCCACATGAATGTTGGAAATAACTGCCAACTTGACTTTGACTGTGGAAGAACTGGCACCCTGTTGAAAAATTCCCACCAAAAACTCTAAAACTGCAGACACAGGAGCAGTAAAGGGTCTAACGCATGCTGCGAAGCCCATATGAAAAAACATTTCCACTTGCTATGATAAACCTTTCTAGTGGAAGACTTGTGAGCCACCACATGAATAGTCTTAACTGGGGATCATAAACCTGGAGTCCTAACAATCATGGGAACTGGAGCAGCCAAGCAGTGAGCTTCAGACTGTCCAAGTCTGGGTGAAGAATCCCTGATGGATGAGAAACCCAACGTCCAAGGCGAAAAGTATAGTTGTGTACACTTACCATAAATGTAGATGTTAGAGTGTTATTCACTGTTGCAGTCAACACCCGTGGGTTATCCCTGCTGTGGTAGGGCTTGGCCAGCCCAAATACCAGAGTCAATGTTTTTTCTGCATCGGCTGCTGTCGCATGCTGTCTGATGTCAGGACGTCAGTGCTATAAAGGAGAGCAGCTGACACCATTACATCAGGTTTTTCTTGCCCTAACTTGTCAGAAGCCCAAGTAAATATGGTAAAGTGGTCCTGGTGGCTAAAAGTCACCTTTTGAAACTTATGTCTCCCTAAAAAAAAGAAGATATAAGGGGGAAGGAGGATGGGAAAAGTACAGCTGTGTACACTTACCATAAATGTAGATGTTGGAGTCTATTCACTGTTGCAGTCATCAAGTTTGGGTTATCTGCTTGCAGTATCCCTCAGTCGGCCTGATTATCAAAGTCTTGGGTCCTGCGTCGATTGCTGTCTCATCTTCCATGACATCAGGTAGTCAGGGGTATAAAGCATGCAGCCAACGCCATTACATCAGTTTTTCTTGCCCCAGATGTCAGGTGCCCCCGTAATGGGAAGCAATTATATACAAGGTTACACCTCCAATGAAAAAAAGCAAATACACCAAAAAGCTTTAAGCATAGTAAACAAGAATAGAGGTATAGTCAATAGAAGTCAGGGGGCTGGAGGGAGGGTAACCAGGACTGCAACAGTAAATACACTCGAAAATTTACATTTATGGTAATAGAAGGGTGACGGAAAGACCCTTGTTCTGAGCACAGGCCCTTGTCCACCAGATAAACTCGGCCCTTATATAGGGGATCACAGGGAGAGAGGTGTCTAGAGGCTGAGAGTGCTGACACCAAAGGTTCTTTATGTATCACTGAAGTTTTCTCATGTGAAGCCTGGCCAGAGGAATTAGAAAGATGCAAGATGCCATGTACCCCAAAAGGCTTGGAGGAACTTCCTGGCAGTGAGGTGAGTTCTGGAAGTCAGCTGGGTGAAATAGTGAGGCAAGAAGCTCTGCTCTTCTGGGGATAGGAAGGCCATTTGGGATACTGTGTCCAGCAGTGCTCCCAAGAAAATGATCTTCCTGGAGGGTGTTTGCTTTGATTTCTTCTCATTGATGGTGTATCCTATGGAGGATAGGAGGGTTTTGACAAAGAGGAGGTCCTTGAAGAGCTTTTCTATGTAGTCTGCCGTTAATGAGGCAATCGTCCAGATAAGGGTAAATTTGTATATTTTTCTGCCTGCAGAAGGCTACGGCCGGGGCTAAGCATTTGGTGAATACCTTGGGAGCAGTAGATAAGCCAAAGAGTAACGCAGAGAAAGTACAGTTTTGTACCTACCATAAATGTAGATGTTTGAGTGTAAACATTGCTGCAGTCATTACACTTGGGTTATCCTGCCATCAGGCGGTTCCCCAGTTGGCCTGAGTTCCAAAGTCTTGGTCCGGCGTCAGTTGCTGTCGCCTCCTCCCTGAAGTCAGCGCGACAGGGGTATATAAGATGCAGCCAATGCCATTTTCTTCAGTTTTTCTTGCCCCAGATGTCAGCTGCCCCCAAATAGGTAGGCAATTCAAATTGTTAGTAAAGTATACATAAGAAAAGCAAACAACAACTTTCAGTTACCAGCAAATACTCCCCATAGGTAGTGAAGGGTAGAAGACATAGGTACATACCAACGAGTAAGAGGGGTAGGAGGGAGGGTAACCTGGACTGCAGCAGTGTTTACACTCGAACATCTACATTTATGGTAGGTACAAAACTGTACTATGTTCATCGTGTTACAGTGCTGCAGTCATTACACTTGGGTGGAATCCCAAAGCTGAGGTAGGGTGGCTGGTTCTATAAGGCATTAGGGGTGGCTATAAGGCCCTGCAGCACAGCAGTGGCGAAGCCAGCTCTGGATTTGGAGTATAAAGGCAAATGGTATAATGCTTGGTGAAGGTATGCACAGAACTCCATGTTGCTGCTTCCAAAATATCCTTGGTAGGTACTCCTCTGAGGTAGGCAGTTGAAGTGGCTGTTGCCCTGGTGGAATGAGATCTAATGCTGCTTGGTACAGGTTTCCCATGGTGTGTATAGCAGAAACATATACAATGTCCTATCCATTTTGAAATAGTCTGTTTTGAAATGGCTTTTCCCTGTGCTCCTGCAGCATATGCTACCAATAATTGCTCAGATTTTCTGAAAGCTTTGGTTTTGTCCAAGTAGAAGTGTAACTGCCTGTGAATGTCCAAAGAATGCAGTAGTCTCTCCCCTTTATTCTGTGGTTTTGGATAAAAAGTTGGCAAGTGAATAGTTTAGTTTAGAGCCACACTTGATACCACCTTTGGCATAAACGTAGGGTTAGTTCTTAAAGACACCCTGTCCTGGTGGAAAATGAGGAAAGGTTCCACTGCCATTAGTGCCTGTAATTCTGAAACTCTTCGTGCTGATGTTATTGCCAGTAGCAGAGCAGTTTTAATTCTGCTGTGTTAGCTGGCTCAAAGGGAGGTAAAGTTAATTTTTCCAAAACAAAGTTGTGGTCCCAGGTTGGAGTAGGTGCTCTACGGGGCGGTCTTATGTTTTTAGCCCCTCTGAGGTACTGTTTTAGCAAAGGATTAGAGAAAATTGGTGGATCCGTGTTGTAATGAGCAGAAATGGCAGAGGCGTGGATCCCGATGGATGAAAAGGAGAGGCCCTTGTCCAGCATCTCAGTTAAATATTGTAGTATCTGAGGAATGTTTGGGACAAGAGGGTCAGGGCTGTGAGCCTGGTTCCAGGCACAGAATCTCTTCCATTTATCCGAATAGGCTTTCCTGGTACTAGGCCTTCTGGCCTCCAGAATGCCATCCATAACAGCTTTGGAGAGAGGCATTGCTTGCTTGACTAAGGAATTTTCCATGCAACTAGGTTTAAGGTTTTTAGCTGGCTGTGAAGTATCTGATTGTTGTGCTGAGTCAGCAGATGTGGGATTTGAGGCAAAATCCAGGGTGGTTCTTGTGCCAAGTTCTTTAAGATTGGGTACCAGTGTTGGTATGGCCAGTCTGGTGCAATCAGGATCATCTTTGGCTCTTCTTGCCTGACTTTTATGAGTACCTTTGGAAGGAGAGGTAGATGAGGGAAAGCGTATACTTTTAGGTTTTTCCAGCTGAATGAGAGGGCATCCACTTTCCATGCTTGTGGATGGTAACTCCTTGTGCAGAATTTCTGTAGCTGGCAACTCATTGGGGATGCAAACAGATCTATGTCCGGGCTCCACCATTTCTGTGTTATCATTCTGAATATTTGTGGATTCAATTCCCATTCATGGGGATCCATGGTGTTTCTGCTTAAGTCGTCTGCCAGCGTGTTTTTCTCTCCTGGCAGGAATTGTGCTTGCAGATGAACTTGGTAGTCTAGAGCTGTGTTCCTCAAGGTCATGGCTTGTCTGCAGAGGGGGTAGGAGTGTGTGCCCCCTTGGTTGTTTATGTACCACATAACTGTGGTGTTGTCTGTCTTTAGTAACAGTTGTCCTGGATGCAGCAGGTCCTTGAAAGCTATAAGGGCATTTTGTACAGCTAGCATCTCTTTTTGATTGATGTGAAGATGCCTTTGTTCTGTGGGCCACTCGCCCTGAATACATTTTCCTGCCATGTGTGCTCCCCAGGCATAATCCGATGCATCTGTTGTCAGTGTTTGCCTGGCTGTGGGTTGAGTGAAAGGCTGTCCCTTGTTGAGGTGACAAGCTTGAGCCCACCATCAAAACTCCTGTTGAAGGCAAGGAATTAGTGGTATAACTGTTTCCAAACTTTGACAGTGTTGAGACCATGCACTCTTTAGGTACCATTGTAGTTTCCTCATATGCAGTCTGGCATATGGAATTAGTAGTATGCAAGATGCCATGTAACCCAAGGCCTGCAGAATGTTTCTTGCAGGGAGTTGGGTCTTTGTTGCCATCAATTGAAAGTATTGAGTCAGTTGTGGCGTGAGATAAGCCATCTGGACCGTTGTTTTCAAGCTGGCACCCAGGAATATTATCTCTTGTGAGGGCACTAGTTTTGATTTATTTTCGTTTACTGTGTACCCCAGGCAACTTAATAACTTTTTTAAGAATGCCAGATGCTTTAGAAGAATGTTCTTGCTCTCTGCTTGAATCAGGCAGTCGTCCAGGTACTGATAAATTTGAATTCCTTTCTGTCTGCAAAATGCAATTACTGGTGCCAGGCACTTAGTGAAGACCCTGGGCGCAGTAGATAAGCCAAAGGGCAGTGCAGAGAATTGATAGTGCATTGAACCAGCTATGAATCTGAGGTATCTTCTGCAGTTTTGTCTGATAGGGACATGCAGGTATGGGTCCTTGAGGTCCAAGGTCACGAGCCAAGCTTTCTTGCCCAGCATGAGAAGAAGCTGCTGTAGTGTCAACATTTTGGATTTCGGAACATCCAGTTAAGTGTTTAGAGAAGAAAGATCCAGAATGGGCCTCCAGGCTTTGTCCTTTCTGGGAACAAGAAAGAGTCTTGAGTAAAATCATTGTCCTTGCTCCTGTGGTGGTACCTTTTCAATAGCTCTCATGTCCATGAGTGCTGTAATTTGTTTTTGAGCCTCTGCCCACTGATTTGGTGGCAGATTTGGCATTCTTTTTAACCTTGGCAGAGTGTGAAAGTGGAACCTGTAACCTTGAGATACAATGTTGAGAACCCATTTGTCTTTGGTGATCCAATGCCAATTGTGATAGAAAAGTGCTAGTTTTCCTCCTAAGGGGGCTGCCAAGAGAGAGCTGTTTGGCAGCTGTAAGTCATTGAGGCTGCTTTTTATATGGTTGGGGCCTGTCTTCCTCTTCCTTCTGGCCTGGTGCACCCCATTGTCGAGGTCTGTAAGGACCTTGTGGTTGACCTCTACCTCTTGGACGTCTGTATCTGCCCCTTTGAGGTCTGTTTGTAACTGGAAAGGACCAATTCTTTGTTGGCCAATTTCTGCTAAATCGAGGAGGCTGAACCTGTAAGAAATTCTTCACCGTTTGCATAGATTTTGACTTATCCTCCATCTTCTTTAATACCTCTTCTGCTTTAACTCCAAATACCTCATCCCGCTGCAAAGGTGCATCCAATAATTTTGCTTTAACACGATCTGGTAACGTATGTTCTTTTAACCAAGCATGCCTTCTAATGACAGAGCCTGTAACTGCTGCTCTACAGGAGGCCTCTAAAGAATCAAAACCACATTGCAAAGTATGTTTTCCCACTTGTTCAGCTGCATGCAATAAATCCTACATTTCTTTAAAATTAGGAGGATCTGAATCTGGAAGCATTTTTTGTTTCAACTGAGACATCAAAAATTGCTGATATTTTAGCATGTGAAACTGGCAATTTAAGACTCTCATTGCTAAAGTTGCAGACGTATATACTTTCTTTCCCCATCTGTCTAATGCTCTGGAATCTCTATCAGAGGGAACTGGGCTTTTTGCTGATGAGGCCTTAATCCCTTTGGGTCCCTGAGAAATAGTTTCAGGGTCAGCAACAGGGCTTTTATACAGAAATTTGTGAGAGTCAGGGACTCTGTAATATCTGTCAGGTTTAACTGGGGCTGGAGGTAAGGAGTCAGGATTTAAGCTGGATTCCACAATATCCAACACTGGCAGAATAGCAAGGGGTCTGTGTTGAGGTAATAAAAGGAAGTCTCTGAGCCTTTTCTTGGATTCTGAGTAATCCTGGCCTTCCCAATGGAAATGCTCCCTCAATGGTATGCAAGGTTTCCCCAAAGGAGTAGTCCTCAGGCGGAGAGGCTGATGGAATTGATTACTAGCATCAGAATCCTCATAAGGGGGTAAAGAATATCCTAGGTCTGAGGATGAATCTGAAGAAATGGACACCTGGTCGGATGAGTCATAGTCTGCATCCTGTCTGGGCTTTTTATCAGGAGGGGGGTGGGACCCCCTGATCAGGGTGATAAGGTCTTCGGCCATTTTGAGCATTTGTTTCTTAGGCATGGAGGCCTGTCCTGGAGAATGCTGTATTTGTTTCTTCGTTTTTAAGGGAGGCTTAGACTTAGCAAGGGTTTAATGCTTAACTGAGTAGGTCTGAAAACACCCTCTGAAGCTGTGGACTGCTCAGCTACTTCAGTTCCCTCTGAAGGGTTAGTTTTGGTAGGCTGCAAAACTTTAGCATCCGAAGGCCTAGCCAGCTCCACGTGGGAGTCGGAGGCAGCCTGTGGTTCTGCAGAAGCGGTCGTCAGGGGCTGCGAAGGCGCCTAGCTGAAAACCAGAAAACTGGTGACCGGCCTAGAAGAGGCCTCGTCGTCAGTTTTGGGCCTCGGATGCCTGTCCTTGTCTTTGCGCTTTTTATGTATTCCGGTCGTCGGAAGTTCCAATGGCATGGTGTAATTGAATTTTCTGCCAAAATAATTTCGGGCAAAATCAAACCGACGTTTAATAGTGCGCTTGTTAAACCTAGCACAAAACAGACAACCAGTGACATCGTGGTCTGGGCCTAGGCATGGGATACAATAGGAATGGAAATCCTTATGGGGTATTTGCTTCCCACAAGAAATACATTTATTAACTTTTACTGACATCGGTCTGAGGCAAGAAAAAGTTTCCCCAACGGGGTACTTAGCTTTGTAGAAGACTTCAGTTCTGGATTCGGAATGAAAATCTCAGGAGTCGGCCGACCGGCACATGCGAACTGCTTTTGCTTTGGGCACTGCGCGGCAAGAAAGACTGAAGAAAATGGCATCGGCTGCATCTTATATACCCCTGTCACACTGACGTCAGGGAGGAGGCGACAGCAACAGACGCCGGACCAAGACTTTGGAACTCAGGCCGACTGGGGAATCGCCTGACGGCAGGATAACCCAAGTGTAATGACTGCAGCAGCGTAACACGATGAACATCTGCAAGTGTTGTGAGCCTGATCTGAAGCAAAGGTATTTCCTGCAGGATTCCCTTATGGGGATGTGGAGGTAGGCATCTTTTAGAGCTAGGGTTACTAATCAGGCATTTTTGGTCAGCAGAGACAGCAGCTGTTGTCAGGTTAGCACTGAATTTGGGGACCACCAGGAAGGTGTTCAGAATGGATAGATCCAGGATGGGGCGCCAAGTGCCCTCTTTTCTGGGAACCAGGAATAGTCTGGAATAAAAAGCCTTGGCTGTTTGATCTGAGGGGACAGGTTCTACTGCCCCTTGGGATATGAGAGTTTGGTCTTGTTTAAATGTCTCTGCCCACTGATTTGGAAGTTAAGTTTGGGTACCCTCTTAGAATTGGGAGTTCGTTGAAGGAGAATTTGTATCCCTGAAAAATTATCTTTAAGACCCATTGGTCCTTTGTTACAGAGAGCCAATTTTCTTTGCAGAGGGAGAGCCTACCTCCTAGTTTTTGGTAAGCAAAAAGAGGGCAGAGGGGTGAGAGGGAGTCATTGAGAATGTTTTGCCATAGAGGGATGGCTTAGAACTCCCTGCCTTTGGAGTGGCAGTGGCCCACTATTTGGTTCTCTGCTGTCTCTGGAGTGGGAGTCTGGGTGGTCTGTCCCTGCGGGGCTTACCTTGCCCCTGTCTGCTAGGTGCAGCAAAGGAACAGTGTTTTGAGGGAAAATTCCTGCTGAACCTAGGAGGTTGTACCTGAAGGAAATCTTTTACTGTTTGCATAGATTTTGCTTTGTCTTCCATCTTTTTAAGCAACTCTTGTGCTTTTTCTCCTAACAAGCGGTCCTTATCCAAGGGTGCATCAAGTAATTTAGATTTGACATGATCAGGGAGAGGTTGTTCCTTCAAACATGCATGTCTCCTAATGACGGATCCTGACACTACTGTCCTGCTAGAGGCTTCTAGGGTGTCATACCCACAGTGTAATGAGTGTTTAGCCACTTGACAAGTAGAGTGCAATAAATCTGCTAACTCTTTCGAATTGGCAGAGTCAGGAAAGGTAGAATTTTTTTGTTTTAACAGTTCTAAAGTGTGCTGTTGATGTTTTAACATGTAAAATTGACAGCTGAGAGCTCTAACAGCCAAGGTTGCAGAGGTGTATACTTTTTTAGCCCATCTGTCCAGAGCTCTGGAGTCCTTGTCAGGAATAGGATTCTTTGTAGAAAGTACAGTTGTGTACACTTACCATAAATGTAGATGTTCAAGTGCATCTACTGTTGCAGTCATCACATTTGGGTTATCTGCCTGCAGGTAGCCCTCAGCCGGCCTGAATACCAGAGTCTTGGGATTTCTGCGTCAGATGCGGTCGCTTCTTCCATGACGTCAGGTTGTCAGGGGTATAAAACATGCAGCCGACGCCATTATATCAGTTTTTCTTGCCCTAGATGTCAGGTCTCCCCAAAATAGGAAGCAATTATATGGTGTGGAACACCCCCAGCAAAAAGCAAATACACATAGCACAAGATATGCCAAACCAAAAAGGATAGGTGAAAGCAAAGACAATCAGGGGGCTGGAAGGAGAGTAACCAGGACTGCAACAGTGAATACACTCAAACATCTACATTTATGGTAAGTGTACACAACTGTACTATGTTCTTCATGTTTTACTGTTGCAGTCATCACATTTGGGTTGATTCCCAAAGCAAAGGAAGGGTGGCGGTAGATTAAGAAGCATTAGGACTGGCAATCAGGCCCTAAGTCTGTATGGATGCAGTGTGTTACCCATTTAGATATATTTTGCTTTGAAATGACCTTCCCCTCTGCCCCTGCAGCAAAGCTGACTAGCAGCTGGTCAGATTTTCTGAGAGGCTTAGTCCTGTCCAAACAGAATCTAAGCTGTCTGTGCACGGAGAATGCAGTATCCTTTCCCCTTTATTTTGAGGATTAGGGAAAAAGGTAGGCAAATGAATGGACTGGTTTAAAGCCACACTAGACACCACCTTGAGCATAAAAGATGGGTTAGTCCTGAGGGAAACCCTGTCCGCATGGAAGATAGTGAAGGGTTCCACTGCCATAAGGGCCTGCAGTTCAGACACTTCTTGCTGAAGTGATGGCTAGAAGTAAAATTGTTTTCCATGAGAGGAATTTCAACTCTGCTGTAGCAGCCAGTTCGAAGTTGGAGAAGTGTAAGTTTTACCAATACAAAGTTAAGGTCCCAGGCTGGAGTGGGAGCTCCCCTGGGGGGGTCTTAAATTTTTGGCCCCTCTAAGGAACTGTTTTACCAGAGGATGAGGGAAGAGTGGCTCAGTATTATAATGAGCTGAGATGGCAGAGGCATGAATCTTAATTAAAGAGAAAGATAGGCCCTTGTGGAGCATTTCTGTTAAGTAATCTAGTATATGAGGTAAGCTGGGCACAGTTGTGCCCATCCCTTGAGAGTGGCTCCAGGAACAGTATCTTTTCCACTTTTCTGAATAGGATTTTCTAGTACTAGGCTTCCTTGCCTCAAGAATGACATCCAGTACTGAGGGTTGCTAGAGGTGAGTTCAGGGGATTAGCCAGGCTGCAAGGTTCAGGGTCTGAAGCTGAGGGTGCAGAAATTGCACCCCCTGCTGGGACAGCAGGGAAGGGGTCTGAGGCAGGTGCCATGGTTGTAGATCTGTCAGACTGTGCAAAAGAGGATACCAGCGCTGGCGTGGCCAGTCTGGTGCAATCAGGATTGTCCATGGCTTGTCCTGTTTGATCTTTAGTAGAACCTTTGAGAGGAGAGGCAGAGGGGGAAATTTATTTATTTATTTATTTTACATTTGTTAACCGGGCTAGTCTAACTGGATCTATTTCCATTTTCAGCAGAGGCCCGGGGAGAAAAGCTCCACACATAGACAACGAGGTATAACAAAACAGATTACACTCAGCTAGGACTTTGACAATGAAAATAATTATAAAAGAAACGGACTTTAAATTCCTAGACAATGTAAATAGCAACATGTTAAGGCTTATTACATCTTTTAAAACCAAGAAGAGAAAGTATAAGACCAAGGAAGAGGAAACAATGATAAATGGAGAGAGCAGATTTATAAAAGATATATAGTTTCTAGAATAGAGTCATAGCCATATAGAGGAAAGATATAGGGGAGAGGTCCATAAATGGTAGAGGAAGAGAACTAAGGGAGAAAGCAGGAGGTACAAAACAATAGGGAGAGAAAAAAGAGGGTTAACTAAGGAAATTAACTTTCAATCAGGGTTAGAGCAATGCATAGAATGAGAGGCTTTCCCAGGAAAAGGACAGGGCATCCACCTTCCAAGCTTGGCTGTGGGGAGTTCTGGTGCAGTACTTGTTCAATTGATAGTTCTGAGGGGAAGCAAACAGATCCACCTCTGGTTTCCCCCATCTGTTCCCAAAAGCTTGAATATTTTGGGTTCCAGTTTCCATTCGTGTGGGTCCATGAGATTTCTGCTTAAGTCGTCTGCCAGTGAATTTAGTTTACCTGGCAGGAATTGAGCTTGGAGGTGCACTTGGTTGCTCAAGGCTGTGTTCCACAGAGCCATGGCTAGTCTGCAGAGTGGGTAGGAATGTGTTCCCCCCTGCTTGTTTATGTACCACATAACTGCGGTGTTGTCTGTCTTTACCAATAGTTGTCCTGGAAGAATAAGGCCTTTGATGGCTGTCAGAGCATTCTGTACAGCTAACATTTCTTTTTGATTGATATGCAGGTGCATCTGCTTTAGGTTCCATTTGCCCTGAATGCACTGCCCTGCCATGTGTGCCCCCCATACATAGTCTGATGCATCTGTTGTTAGGGTTTGGGCAGCAGTGGGTAGAGTGAAAGAGAGAAACTTGTTGTGGTTGCAGGCCTCTGCCCACCAAAGGAACTGTGCCCTTAGACACAGTATGATAGGAATTACTGTTTCCAGGTCCTGAGAATGTTGACACCATAGACTTTTTGTTTACCATTGAAGTTTCCTCATATGCAGTCTTGCATATGGAATTAACAGAATGCAATAGGCCATGAACCCCAGAACTTGTAGTATTTTCCTTGCAGATAGCTGGGTTTTTGTGGCCAGCAGGTTGAAGTAAGCTGTCAAATAAATCTGTTTCTCTGGAGTGAGGAATACCATCTGGGAAGTTGTGTTCAAGCTTGCTCCCAGGAATACAATCTGTTGGCAGGGTACTAGGTGTGATTTCGTTTTGTTGATGGTGTACCCCAGTGAAGTTAGAAGTCTCTTTACAAATGCCAGATGATGTAGTAGCAAGTCCTGACTTTCTGCCTGAAATCAGGCAATCGTCCAAGTATGGGTAAATCTGAATGCTTCTCTGCCTGCAAAAAGCAATGGCTGGAGCTAGGCACTTTGCAAATACCTTGGGCGCAGTAGATAAGCCAAAGGGAAGTGCAGAGAACTGATAGTGCATAGAGCCTGCCCTGAAGCGAAGGTATTTCCTACAAGATTCCCTTATGGGGATGTGCAGGTAAGCTTCTTTTAAGTCTAGAGTTGCCAGCCAGGCATCCTTGGCTAGCATAGGAAGGAGCTGTTGGAGAGTTAGCATTTTTGAATTTTGGAACCACCAGAAGGGTGTTGAGAATAGATAAATCCAGGATAGGACGCCAGGAGTTTTCTTTTCTGGGAACCAGAAATAGTCTTGAATAAAAGCCTTGTCCCTGTTGTTCTGCTGGGACAGGCTGAATAGCCTTGATGCTGAGGAGAGAAAGTACTTCTTTTGGGCCTCCGCCCACTGGTTTGGGGAGAGGTCTGGCCATCCACTTAGGGCTGGGAGTGAGTGGAAATGGAATCTGTATCCTAGGGAAACAATGTTTAAAACCCATTTGTCTTGGGTAATGTATTCCCAGTTTTTTCATGCAGGGCGAGTTTTCCTCCTAAATGTGCAAGTACTTGAGCAAGGCTTGTGGGAGTTAAGGATAAGTCATTGTGCAAGTCTACCATAGGGGGTGGCTTACTATTCCTTGTTTTGGACGTGGGAGCACCCCACTGCTTAGATCTGTGCATAACCTGAGACTGAAGTCTTGGGGGTCTGCTGACCCTGGGATTAGACTGAGAAGGCCTGGAAAGGACTGGAAAGGACCAGTTCTTTGAAAGCCAATGCCTACTGAATCTAGGCGGCTGTATGTGTAAGAAATCTTTAACAGTTTGCATAGATTTAGCTTTCTTCTCCATCCTTTTGAGAACTTCTTCTGCTTTATTGTCAAATAGGTGCTCTTGGTTTAAGGGTGCATTCAGTAATTTTGCTTTGACATGATCTGGCAAGTTTGGTTCCTTAAGCCAAGCATGCCTTCTAAGAACAGACCCAATAACAGTAGCCCTACAAGATGCTTCTAAAGCAGCAAAACCACACTGCAAAGTATGTTTACCAACTTGGTTAGCAGAATGCATTAACTCTTGCAAATCTTTGTGTTCTGCACAGTCAGGAATCAACATCATTTTTTGTTTAATTAGCCCCATAATATGCTGCTGATATTTTAACACATGAAACTGGCAATTTAAAGCCCTAATGGCCAGAATAGCAGAGTTGCATTCCTTCTTACCCCATCTGTCTAAAGCCCTAGAATCCCTGTCAGAAGGGGTAGGATTCTTGGCAGTAGCAGCCTTAATGCCTTTTGGTCCTTGGGAAATGGTCTCTGGATCCGCAGTAGGAATCTTGAAAAGGAATTTGAGAGAGTCAGGTACTCTATAGTACCAGTCAGGTTTCCTGGGAGCTGGAGGCAAAGTATCCGGGGTAAGGCTAGATTCCAAGAAAACATCATCTACAATCTCCAGAACAGTAGGGACAGCTAGAGGCCTGTGTTGAGGCAGGTTTAAAAATTCCCTGAGTGTCTTTTTGGACTGAGAGTAGTCCTGGCTTTCCCAGCGGAAATGCTCCCTAAGGGTATGCAGGGTTTCACTAAAAGAAAAATCTTCTGGAGGGGAAGCAGAGGGAATGGAATCCTCTGCGTCAGAATCCTCATAGGTAGATAAGGGTATGTCCTGGTAGTCAGAAGGAACAGAGATATCAGATTCCTGATCAGAAGAATCAGAAGGAAAATCAGTTCTAGGTCTCTTTGAGGGGGAAGGCTGGCTTCCCCTAATTAAAGTAATAAGATCTTCAGCCATTCTAATCATTTGTTTTTTGAGGCCTGTGTGTCTGAGAATGCACTTTGGTCATCGGTTTCCTAGGCGTAGTGCAAATTTTAGGCCTGAGAAATTCGGTATTTTTGGCTTGAAATGAAGTTGTCAGTTTAATATGAAAATCGGTAGGCCTGAATACACCCTCAGAAGCCGGTGCCTGCACAGCGGCTCCAGACCCATCCAAGTTAGAGACATCCGCAGGTTCCATAGTCGAAGAAGCATCTCGTGGCATACCAGACTCTGAATGGATCTCAGTAGAGGCCTGCGAATCTGTAGACGCGGGTATCAGGAGCTGCGAAAGTGCCCGAGTGCCGGTGGACTGGCGACTAGCTTAATGGTAGCGTTGTCGGTAGTTTTGGACCTATGCGGTCTGTCTCTGTCTTTATCCTTACGTTTTTTTTCGGTAGATAGGCTTACCAACTCCATTTCGGAGTATGGAGATCGAAAGCGAAAGTATTTAGCTACAGAAAATGCCCGACGGATAGTTCGGGCACTGAACAAGGCACAAAACCGACAGCAAGGGACGTCGTGGTCTCGGCCTAAACAGTTGACGCAGTAAGAATGAAAATCTCTATGAGGTATTTGCTTTTCACAGGCAAGACAATTATTAATTTTTTCTGACATCGGTTAGAGCAAGAAAAAAGGATCCCAACGGGGTACTTATCTTTTAGAAGACTTCAGTCAAACTCGAAAATGAAAATTTCAGAAGTTGGCCGACCGGCACTTGCAAACTGCTTCTGCTTCAAGAATTGCATGGCAACAAAGACTGATGTAATGAGGTCGGCTGTATGTTTTATACCCCTGACGACCTGACGTCATGAAAGAAGCGACAGCATCCGATGCAGAAATCCCAAGACTCTGGTATTCAGGCTGGCTGAGGGCTACCTGCAGGCGGATAACCCAAATGTGATGACTGCAACAGTGAAACATGAAGAACATCTAGCCTTAGCTCCTTTTGGTCCCTGTGTAATGACCTCCGGGTCTGCACCAGGATTTCTGTACAGGTATTTGTGAGAATCTGGTACTCTAATACCAGTCAGGTTTTCTGAGAGCAGGTGGGAGGCCATCAGGAGTTAAACTGGATTCCTGGAAGGCATCATCAACCACCTCTAAGATAGGAGAGATGCCTAAGGGTCTATGCTGGGCCAGGTCCTTTTCTTAGACTGAGGGAAGTCCTGGGATTCTCAGTGGAAATGTTCCTTGTGGGTGTGAAGGGTTTCCCCAAAGGAAAGATCTTCTGGTGGGGAAGCAGACGGAAGGGATTCCTTTGCATTTGAATCCTCATAAGCAGTCAGAGGTTGTTGTTCCTCTTCAAACTCTGAATAATCAGATTCCTCAGAATCCTGTTCTGTGACTATATCAGGAGAAAGGTCTCTTTTCCTTTTAGAAGTTGTGGCCTGACTACCCCTGATAAGGGAGATAAGATCCTCTGCCATTTTAAGCATTTGTGTCTGGGGAGGAGGAGCAAGAGTAAAATGGTGGCTAGAGGTAGTTTTCCTGGGAATGGCCTTGCCTCTAGGCCTAAGTGAATCCATCGGACTGAGAGGAACAGTAGTCAGAAGAGAATACTTTGTTTTTTGTCTGGAATCGGTAGTGTGAAAGGCCTCCTCGGAAGCTGGTGCCTGCATTGCGGCTCCAGACCCAACCGATGCAGAGACAACCAAATGCTTGGAAGACTAAGAAGACTTCTGCGACATACCGGACCCTGAACGGGTCTCAGTAGAGGCCTGTGAAGGTATCGAATCAGGCATCAGGGGCTGCAAAAGCTCCTCACTGAATTCTGGAGAACTGATGACCTGCTTAGTGGTAGCATCATCGGAAGGCTTGGCCTTGTGTGGTCTGTCTCTATCTTTATCCTTACATTTCTTCGGAATGTCTACGGAAGGTTGGCTGACTGACGCCATTTCAGAATGCGAAGATGGAAGATGAGACTCCCTGGCTACAATAAGAGCTCTATGACAAATGGTTCTCGTATTAAAGAGGGCACAGAATCAGCAATGGGGGACGTCGTGATCTTGGCCTAAACAAGTGGTGCAGTATGAGTGGAAGTCTCAGTGTGGCATTTGCTTTCCACAGGCGAGACAATTGCTAACTTTTTTGGACATCGGTTAGTGCAAGAAAAAAAAGGATCTCCAACAGGGTACTTAGCTTTAGACACTTTCAGCTGTAAATCAAAACTCTGGCAGTGACCGACCGGCATACTTGTGAACTGCTTCTGCTATGGGCTCCATGGTAAGAAAGACTGATATAATGGCGTCGGCTGCTCTCCTTGATAGCACTGATGTCAGACAGCATGCAACAGCAACCGACACAGAAAAAGCATGGACTCTGGTATTCGCACTGGCTGAGGGCTACCACAGCAGGGATAACCCAAAGGTGATGACTGCAACAGTGAAACATGAAGAACATCTACTATGTGAGACCATAGGGAGGGAAACCAAACTTGGCGAGGCCAGAATGGGGCGACGAGGATCACAGTGCTCCCCAGCCTGCGAGATTTCAGAAGAAACTTCGAAATGAAAGGAAGTAGGGATAAGCATACAGAAGACCTGGAGGCCAAGCATGGACCAGTATATTTCTGGGGGCTTCCCCCTGAGGGGGGTTCAGAGCGAAGAACTCGCTGCATTTTGCGTAGGAAGGAGATGCGAAAAGATCACAGCAAGGACAACCCCACTTTAGGAAGATTTTTCCGCTACAGAAGGATTCAAAGACCACTTGTAAGGCATCATAACTGAACTACTGAACCTGTCCGCGAAGATGCTGGACTGCCCCGGGATGTGAGTTGCCACCAGAAAATGGCCGGTAGAGATCACCCATTCCCACACTCTCATGGCTTCAGGACATAAGGGATAAGATCTGGTTCTCCCCAGTTTGTTGATGAACCAGACCATCGACATATTATCTGTCTGAATCTCAATTGTCCCTAGAGGGAGATGGGCATGAACAGCCTGCAATACAAGAAGGACCGCCCTCATCTGTAGGACACGGGTATGCAAAGCCGGTCTCGGTTGGGGACCACGTGCCTTGGACTGTCCTTCCCGAACAATTCCCCCCTCACCCTAGCTGGGAGGCATCCGTGGTCACCATGGCTATAGGAAAGGATGGAATAAAAGGGCGTCCCCTGATTACATCGGGGGACTGAATCCACCAATGAAGAGAGTTCTGGCATACTCGGGAGATTCGAACTGAATATGAGAATGACAGATCTAACAGGGACCACTGAACAGCAAACGCCCACTTCAGAATCCGCATGTGAAGGCGCGCTAAGGGTAATAGACTGATTGTGGCCACCGTAGACCCCAATGCCCTTAGTACTGTTCCTGCTGTCAGACCTTGGGCTTGAAGAACATATAGAACATGCAATTTCAGACTGTATATCCTATCTGGGGTGAGGAAATCTTTCATTTGGATCGTGTCCAACCGAGCCCCAATGAAGTCCAAGATCTGAACCAGGGTCAGTGATGCCTTGTTGAGATTAATGGTGATGCCCAGTCTTTTCACTAGCAAGAGGAAACAGTCCCTGGTTTGGCAAAGTAGATGCTTGAAGGGATAGTGAAGAGCCAATCGTCCAGGTATGGGAAGACCAGAATACCCTGAAGCCTCAGGTGAGCTGCTACTACTGCTATGACCTTGGTGAACACCCTGGGAGCTGTGGTGAGACCAAAGGGAAGGGCTCTGAACTGATAATGATTGGCTCATAGCCGGAAGCGGAGAAACCTTTGGGGGCACCTGTCCATCTTGATATGATAGTAGTACGCGTCCTGGAGGTTGAACAAGCCATTCCAATCGTTCGCCTGCAAAAAGAGCAGGACGGATTGAAGGGTGACCATCTGGAATTTCACCTTGGCTACCAACAGGTTCAAGGTGGAAAGGTGCAGAATGGGCCTTAGTTCCCCCATTTTCTTTGGCACTAAAAAGAACCTGGAATAAATGCCGGATCCGGACTGGTCTTGGGGGACAGGCTGGCTGACTCGTTTTCCTAGCAGCATCCTCCCTTTGCGCGGGTGGAACATTCGGGAGGTGCTTCAGTGGTCATGGTGGTTTGTTGAATGGGATGGAATACCCTCTGGATATAATCTGCAACACCCTCTGATCTGTTGTAACGGACTCCCATGCCGCTGGGTGAAGCGATATTCAACCCCCGACTGCCTCCAAAGATGAGCAGTCTGAGAAAGGTTCTCGGGACCTGAAGTTTCTCGGGCACCCTGTACCCCTAGGGCGGCATCCATCATAACCCCCTCTGCGGCAAGGTGAGTCCTGAGTGTCCCGGGAAAATACCCGAGACTTTTGAACCACATCTTCTTCATCCCACGCTGATTACTTGAGAAGGATCTTTGAAGGGAGGAGAAGCGGATCCCGATGGCAGACCGTGTCTTCCTGTCCTTCTCACTCTGGACCAGTGTCTCTCTGACTGACTTCCCCAAAAAGGGAAGAACGATCATAAGAGGCATTCATAATGGATGCTTTGAAGGGTTCCAAGAATTGAGAAAGCCGGAGCCAGGCATGGTGCCTAATGGCAACACCAATACCAGGCGCCCTCCGTACCATGGGAGAGGAGACACATGGACGCATTTGCCACAGGCTTGAGAGTGCCCATCCGAGCACAGAATATCTTTTTATCCCCCGCTAACATGGACTCTGGGGTCGGCTCAGCGATATCCTTGACCAAGTCTCGGTGCAGTCGAATGACGTGTGCCATGTAGTTCAGCTCCCTTACAGAGAAGGTCGCTGAAGCATACACCCGCTTCCCAAAATGGTCCATTGCCCTTGACTCTCGGTCAGGAGAATGAACTGTAGAGCTCTTCTGCGCGAACTCTTCCTTAGTGGCAGCTGCCATAACCATAGAATCCACGGGAGATCCCTTGTTCCAGTAAGCTCTGTCTGAGGGAGGGCTAAGTACTTTGTCCAGGTGCTTAGGGATAGGCTCCACGATGTCTGGTTCCTTCCATGCCCGAGATGTCGGAGGAGTTCCATGATGTCTCCAAAGGAGACATCCTCGAAGGTGACCTTGGGGAACCTTCCCCTTCTTCCAAAACAGTGTTTTCGATGAGGGACTCCAGTGGGGAGTCCAGATACCTCCTCTTACACGTTCATTTGCGAGGAACCTGCTCAGTGGGACCTTCTGGGGAGGACTCGCAAACCTCCTGCTGCTCCCTCGGGGGAGCTTTCTGAGGCAAAATGGGCACAGGCTGTCCCTGACACGACAAGATGGTCGGGACCGCACCCAAAGCAAAGGGAGTCGGGACAGAGTCTGAGGACAAGATGATCAAGGGTCTCGATGACACTAAGAGAACCCTCTCCACCACGTCAAAGGATGAAGGAGAATGGACCTCCTGGAAAATACTGGCTGGAACCGTTCCCCTCTAACCTGACAAGGGAGTCAGAGCCAAGATACCAAGGGAAGTACTGTGCTCTGAAAGGCTCGGAGACAACAGCAATCCCTCGGATCTGACCCAGAGACAACGACTCGGAGAGCTCAGATCTGACATGCTCAAGGCAATGGCCGGCGCTGAGGATGAAGGTACCCATTGGCACCACCCCCCCGCCCCCAAAAGGTCCTCAGATCCAGGGTCTCCGAAACCGCAGGTCGGATCGGAGAAGGAGTTATTGGCATAAAAAAGGACTGCAAGCTTCCCTCCTTCAGATGGAGAGGGCGCTTGCAAGACCCCCAACTGGATTTGAGTGCAGATAAATCTCCGCATCATCTTGTTCATCTTTGCTTCACTCAGGCTCTGGGCAGAGCAGGAGGATGAAGCCAAAGAAACTGGTCGAGAATGCCAGTGAGGGAGGGACCTAACCAGCGACTTGGCCCGCAATTCCTCTAGCTCAGGGGAGAACCTTAGGGATCGAAGCCGGGGAGATCCGAGCCTAGTAAGAGTCCTAACTTTGGCTGGTGGGCCAGCCAGGGCCGAGCAGTCTGGAGACCGCTTCCACAGCTCATCTCTCTTGCTCTTCTCCCCTTCCCCAGACATCTTGGTAGGAATCTGAGTCCCTGAGGTCAGGAAAGAGGAAAAAGACACAGCTGCTGTCCCTGAAGAGGGGCGCAGGGGCTACCGTCCCCAAGGAGGAAAGTAGTCCTTTTAAGGTCAATTTGTCCCTCTTGTCCTTCAGTGCTCTGGGGTTGAACCCAGCACAGATAGGAGGTCTGAAGGTGTGCCGTGCCCAGGCACATTACACACAGTTTGGCCATCAGTCGGGGAAAGCTTATGGCCATACTCCATACTCTGTGCACTTCCTGAATCCTGATTTAGGGGCTTCAGACATCCCTAAATAGGTCAGGCACACTCCCATATGCACACAAAAAAGATAGGCCTAAAGGGAAAGGAGAGAGAAGTTTTTTTTTTTTTTTTTTTTACCAACGACTGTCACAGGGAGGGAAAGGATAGAAGCGAGAGAAAGAAACTTTAAGAAAGATAGAGAAAAGAGTAAAACGATAAAAAAAAAAAAAAAAAAGCACTTCCACTATCACTTTATGCCTAGAGCTCGGACCATGCTGCTTGCTTTTCCAGCAGCAAACAAGATGTGAAGGGAGGAAGGAGACAGGGGGCATTATGGATAAGGGGAGGAGCTTGGAGCTCAGATCAGATGCCGGAAAAGCGGTCGTGATGGATCCGATACAGATCCGTAACCCACAGGTTGAAGACCAAATGAAGTCAACTACTTCAGATGTAAATTTGAGTCTACACCCAGATATTATTTAGGTATAAGCGTTGATAGTAGAATTATTAAAAATATCATTAGTAGTAACTGGAAAATTATCTTGTGACATGAAGTCTTGGCAAAACACTGGGAACTAGTCCGTACTTTGTGGCAAAGAAAAAAGGTAATATAAAGCAGTTATTAGAACACAGGGATACTAAAATACCTTATACTGACAAAATTAGTGGTATGTATAAATGTCAAGAGTTGTAACGTGTGTATATACATGAGGGACCTTATATAGCATTAGATCACCTGGACAAAAGTATAAGGGTTCCAGGTAGATTTAATTGTTCTACCTCTGGCATAGTTTACATTGTTTAATAAAGTTTCTTCTTTGGCTGAGCTTTTTCCTGAGCACTTTCCAGTGTTTTTTTTTTTTTAATTAACTGAAAGACTAGGAGTCACATCAAGAAATTAAGAACATAAATTTGAAGGAACTGAAGCAAATTACCTGATGCAAAGCTATACAGGGAATACAAAAATAGATTACAGTTTACCTAAAATTGCTTCCTTGTTTATTTGCCCTCCCTGTTATCACAATCACTGGAAGAAAATCATTGTTGGATTTTGTGATTACATAAGTTTGGAAATACTAAGTTCAGGTTTTGATATGGAACTTTGTTAAGGAATGAGAAATATAGTTTATAGCACTTAAATGAACAGTGGTAAACACTCACCTTGCAAGCTCGATAGAGGAACTTCTTATCCTGAGTAAGCCGATAGAGTGATAAAAATGAATACCCATTACCAGCTGATC
The DNA here is from genome assembly GCF_019279795.1 of Protopterus annectens. NCBI lineage: Eukaryota > Metazoa > Chordata > Ceratodontiformes > Protopteridae > Protopterus > Protopterus annectens. The sequence goes on from NC_056731.1 coordinate 373,121,569, forward strand.
CATGACACAGTCCATAGCCTTTTCTCAAAAGGCCTCGCTGCCAAATTACATCACTGCATTCAATACTATCCTTCAAGTACTTCTCGTCTTTAAAGACCTGAAAAAAAATAATAGAAAGAGGAAGGGAAGAAGAAGGCAGAATCAAAAGAATATATTAAGTATGCTACTTCAACATACACAAAAAATGGATTACTTCTATAAAATACAATATCTAAATAAATAAATCAAACATTTTTCCATCAGGTCTGCATTTCCACTAAGAACATTGTGTAATATCATGCAATATCTAGTGCTGGTGATGAGACAAGTGTGCAGCGGTCACTGTGTTAGATATGTAAAGTTAACATGCATGTGAGAATGCAAGTCTAGAGGTACATGCTTATAGTGCACCCTAGGGAGGTCAGTAGGTCCTTTACAAAGGCCAGGAGCTTGAGCAGCTTTTCCTGACTGTCTGCCTGAATTAGGCAGTCATCTATGTATGGGTAAATTTGAATATTTCTTTGCCTACAAAAAGCAATGGCGGGAGTCAGGCATTTTGTGAAAACTCTGGAAGCAGTAGAGAATCCAAACGGAAGCACAGAGAACTGAAAGTGCAGAGATCTTGCCCTGAAACAAAGATATTTCCTGCATGATTCCCTGATTGGGATGTGTAGGTAGGCCTCTTTTAGGTCTAGGGTAGCTAGCCAGGCATCCTTGGAGAGCATAAGTGGTAGTTGCTGAAGAGTGAGCATTTTGAATTTTGGTATCAACAGAAAGTGTTCAGAATGGATAAATCGAGGCTGGGGCGCCAGGTGCCCTCTTTTCTGGGTACCAGGAAGAGCCTGGAGTAGAAACCTTGGCCTATCTGCTCTGCAGGAACGTGCTCTATTGCCCTCATGGAGAGCAGGGAAATGACTTGCTTTTTGGCCTCTGCCCACTGGTTTGGAGGTAGATCTGGGAACCCTTTTCGGGTTTGTAAAGTGTGGAAAGAAAATCTGTATCCCTGGGACACTACGCTGAGGACCCAGCGGTCGTTGGTAATGGTGGCCCAGGTGCTTGCGTGGATGGAGTTTTCCTCCCAGGGGCAAGTGCAGGTGGGCAGAGGGAGGGGGTGGAAGTGGAGAGTCATTGTGAGTTCTTACCATGAGGGGGTGGCTTTGCACTCCCTGGTTTAGAAGTGGAGGCACTCAATTGCTTTGCTCTGTGCATTCCCAGTGGCTGTTGTCTGGGAGTGGTCTGCTTCCTCGGGGTCTGGGCTGAACTGACCTGGAGGGGGCAGGAAAGGACCAGTGTTTAGAGGGGCAATGCCTACTGAACCTGGGTGGCTGGACCTGCAGGAAATACTTAACTGTCTGCATAGATTTAGCTTTTTCTTCCATCTTTTTTTAAGACCTCCTCTGCCTTGGTGCCAAATAAGTTGTCTGTGCAAGGGTACATCCAATAGTTTAGATTTGACATGGTCTGGCAAGGGCTGTTTCCTTTAATCCAAGCATGCCTTCCAAGGACAGAACCGGTGACTGCTGCCCTGCAAGATGCTTCTAGGGTATCAAAACCACAGTGTAAGGTGTGCTTATTTACTTGACTTGCAGAATTCATCGAGTCTTGCAACTCTATCTTCTGCACAAGCAGGAAAAGCTGATATTTTTTGTTTGAGGAGTTCCATGGTATGCTGCTGCAATTTTAACATATTGAACTGACAATTTAGTGCTCTAATAGCAAGAGTAGCTGAGGTGTATACTTTCTTTTACCCGATCTGTCTAATGCTCAGGAATCCCTATCTGAGGGGGTGGGATTCTTAGCAAAAGTTTCTTTAATTCCTTTAGGCCCTTGGGAGATAACCTCAGGGTGAGCAGTAGGATTTTTAAAAAGAAATTTGTATCTGTAATACCCGTCAGGTTTCCCAGGAGCGGGAGGGAGGGTGTCAGGAGTTAAACTAGATTCCATGAAAACATGATCCACAACATCCAGGACAGAAGGAATGGCCAGGGGACTGTGCTGTGGAAGATCTAAAAATTCCCTGAGTCTCTTTTTAGACTGAGGGTAGTCCTAACATTCCCAATGGAAAAGCTCCCTTAAAGTATGAAGGGTTTCCCATAAGGAAAAATCTGTGAGTGGAGAGGCTGAAGGAATGGATTCCTCTGCAACAGAATCCTCAAACAGAGATGGGTTGCATGTCTTCATATTCAAAGGCATCGGGAGTCATCGGACTCCTGTTCAGATAAGACTACTGGGGACAAATCTCTTTTTCTTTTGGTAGTGGGTAGCTTGGCTTCCCCTGATCAACAATATAAGGTCTTCTGCCATTTTAAGCATTGGAGACTGAGGCAAGGAAGCAGGTGCCTGAGACAGGGTCGTCGATTTCTTGGGTGTGGTTTGTACCCTGGGCCTTAGAAACTCAGCAATATTCAAAAGAACAGAAGATGCGAAAGAAGCAGTCAGTTTGTGTCACGAATCGGTAGTGCGAGGTACTTCCTCAGAAGCCGGTGCCTGCTCAGCGGCTCCGGACACATCCAAGGTAGATACAACCGCAGGATCCTTAGTCGATGAAGAGTTTGTAGCATATCGGACTCCGAAAGGGTCTCGGTAGTGGCCTGTGAATCCACAGAAGCGGGCATCAGGGGCTGCGAAAGCACCTCACTAAGGACCAGAGAACTGACGACTAGCTTAACGAAAGCGTCATTGGTAGGCTTGGACCTGTGCACTCTGTCTTTATCCTTACATTTTTTCAGAAGATCTGATGTCGGGCAGCTTACCTAAGCCACATCAGAAATTGAGGACTGAGGGCGAAAATATCTAGCTACAATAAGGGCCCAATGACATATAGTTCTGGAGATGAACAAAGCACAAAAGCGATAGCGGAGGACGTTGTGGTCTGGGCCTAAGCAAGTGACACAGTAAGAATGAAATTCACGGTGTGATATTTGCTTGCCACAGGTGAGACCATTGTTAACTTTTTGACAACGGGTAAAGCAAGAAAAAATTATCCCCAATGGGGAACTTAGCTTTAGAAGACTTCAACTTCAATTCGGAAAATGAAACTCAGGTAGCCGCTGACTGGCACTCATGCAAAATGCTTCGGCTTCGGGCTCCTCGGCGAGAAAGACTGATGTAATGGCGTCGGCTGCCTTACTTTATACTATGGACTATCTGACATCAGTCCTGAAGTGACAACAACCGATGCAGAAATACTTTGCCTCTGGTATTCGGACTGACTGAGGGCTACCCTGGCAGGGATAACCCAAATGTGATGGCTACAAAAGTGAAACACGAAGAACATCTTGAAGGCCAGACAGACCGTCCCAAAGAGATTAAAAAGTGATGTCAGTTAGAAGTGTCAAGTGTCACATGCTGGCTAGTTGCTCTTGGTGAAGGGTAGAGCTTCCTAGTGCCTAAGAGCTACGTCCACATTCCAAACTTAATTGAGGGGGGAAGGAGGGAAGGAATACTGCAACATGGAAGAGAAGGACATCTACGGTTATGGTAAGATTTTACACAACTATTCTATGTCCTGTTATTCCTATGTTGCAGTATTCTTAGTGTGGGAGAGTACCACAGCTTATTTAGAGGGAAGGGTGGAGGTAGAAGTGGAAGATTCCAGGAACCCCTGCAGGATTGTTCTAGCAAAATCTGGCCTGGCTCTGGAGACTTGGTCCAGCTTGTAGTGTTTGGTGACGGTGTGAATAGTGGACCAGGTGACTACTTCCATAATGGAAGCTGTATCCAGCCCTTTGGGGAAGGTTTTGGAAGTAGCCATGCCTCTGGTGGAATGAGCTCTCACTCCATGGGGTAAGTGCTTGCCATGGTATGAGTAGCAGAAGAAATGGATTTTCTGATCCAATACAAAACAGTTTGCTTGGAGATTGCCTTGCCCAGAGCTCTGGGATGGAAGAAGACAAATAGTTGGTTAGATTTTCTGAAGGACTTAGTTTTGTCTAGATAGAATCTCAATTGTCCGTGTACATCCAGGGAATGGAGAATTCTCTCACTACTGTTGGTTGGGGTGAGGAGGAAGGTAGGCAAGTGAACACACTGATTTAAGGACAGTTCGTTGACCACTCTGGGCATGAAGGAAGGGTTAGTAAGCAAGGTTACCCTGTCCTTATGGAAGGTTGTGTAGGGGAGCAGGCCATGAGAGCTTATAACTCTGACACACTTCTGGCAAAAGTGATGGCCACCGACAGTGCAGTCTTCCACATACACAGTTGTAAAGAAGCATTGCTAGCTGGCTCGAAGGGGGCCAATGTTAGTTTTTCCAGGACAAATGTAAGGTCCCAGGGTGGTTGTATGGGTTTTCTAGGTGGTCTGATGTGTAAAAACCCTCTCAGGAAATGTTTTACATCTAGTCTGGATAGCAAAGAGGGATCTATTGGCAGGCAAGCTGAAATGGCTGAAAGGTGCACTTGCACTGAAGAGTAAAAAAGGCCATAATGAGTTCACACACATAAGCAAGGACTAGGGAAGGGTCTGCTTGGCTGGGGTCCCTTTCCTTATGTAGACACCATTTGGAGAATCTCTCCCATTTGGATAAATATGACTTTCTAGTAGCAGGTTTCCTGGCCTCCCTCAGGACTGTAAGCATGTCCTCTGAGTAGTGGTGTCTAAAAGGGATTAGAAGTTTATCACCCAGAGTGTAACTGCCAACATCTGTAGGCGAGTATGGATTAGGGTTCCCTTTTGTTGTGTGAGTAGGTCCACCTTGTTCGGTAACTTGTGGTGATTGCCCTTGGCCAGTTAGAGAATTAGGAGGAACCTGTGTTGCCCTGGCCAGTAGGGGGTCACCAGCAATATTTTTGGTTTGTCCTTCCTGATTTTCAGTAGGACCTTCTGGATTAGAGGGAAGGGTGGGAAAGCATATAGAAACAGTCACTTGCGTGGAATGCTGAAAGCATCTACTCTCCAGGCAAGTGGGGAGTGATCCTTGGTGCAGAAACTGTGCAATTGTCTGTTCTGGGAGGAGGCAAACAGATCTACCTGAGGAGTGCCCCACCGGTGGAGAACGTTTAGAAAGGTCTCTCTGATCAATATCCACTCGTGCTGTAGAAAGGATGTTCTGCTGAGAATATCTGCTTGTTTGTTGTCCTGAAAGGGGATGTATGAGGACTGCAGGCACAAGTTGTGCCTGGATGCGAGGTCCCAAATTTGCAGTTATTCTGCAAAGGAGGTAAGCTTTGGTCCCTCCTTGTTTGTTGAGGTACCACATAACTGTGGTGTTGTTTGTGAATATTAGAAGGGGGCTCAGGTGGAGAGAAGGAAGAAAAGCCTCCAGGGCCAAAAGAACTGCAGTCATTTCCCTGACATTGATATGCTTCTTCTGAAGGGTAGGATTCCATGCCTCCTGAAGCCTTTGCAGGTGGCTCCCCACCCTAGGTCTGATGCATCTGTGTGCATGAATTGGGTTGGGGAGGGGATTTGGAGTTGTAATCCTGGGTTGTGAAGGATTTGTTGAATCCACCACCTTAGTACCGATTTGAGGCAGGGCAGAAAGGGATTTTTTTTCTCCAGGAAGTGTTGGTGTTGTGACCACACGTTTGTGAGGTACGACTGGAACTTCTGCATGTGCATTCTAGCTAGGGGAAGCATAGAAAGGGTGGCTGCCATTAGCCCCAGAAGTTGCAGGAACTGCCTTGCAGAAATCTGGGGTTCTAGTAAAAGGGGTTTGAAAGTGAGTGGAGAGGGAGTGGACCTTTTCCTGGGAAAGAAAGCTCGCAATCAGATCTGCCCTGATTTTGCAGCCCAGAAAGATTCTGTCTTGCTGTGGGAGCAAGGAGGATTTGTTTAAGTTGAGGGTGAAGCCCAGGTTTTGAAGCAGGGTGATGGTGAACCGGCGATGATTTCAGAGGAGGACTTCTGTGTCTGCTAGAAGGAGAATGTCGTCTAGGTAGGGATAGATTTGGATACCTTGGGTCCTGCAGTAAGTAATGGCTCGGGCTAGGCATTTTGTGAATACCCTGGGCGCATTAGACAAACCAAAGGGCAATGCTGTGAACTGAAAATGAAAGCAAGGTCCAGTGAAACGTAAGAATTTTCTGTTAGGAGGGTTTTATGGGGATATGGAGATAAGCCTCCTTTAGATCCAGTGTGGCCACGAAGGCCTGGGCTGGGATTAGAGGGAGAAGAGTTGGAAGGGATAGCATTTTGAATGATGGAACTTTCAGGAATTGGTTTAGGAAGGATAGATCCAGTATAGGTCTCCAATGCCCATCCTTTTTGGGGACCAGAAAAAGTATTGGGTAAAAACCCTTTTCCTTCCTGTCCTGAAGGAACAGATTCAATTGTTCCTAGTTTTTGGAGGTCTAGGAGAATGTGAGGCAGGAGGTTGATGATTTTTTGGTGGAAAGGGAATGGGCCTTGGTATGGGTTCTTCCCTCCGAGAAAGGAAGTATCCTTTTTGAATGATAGTCAGTACCCACTGGTCTGATTTGATGGCTTTCCAAAATGGTAGACGGTGGGGTAGGTGGGCTGACAAAGGCAGATGGGCAAGGCAGTCCCGCATTATTGGCTGCATTTCTATCCTGAAATGGCTGTCTAGGAGTCAGTTGAAAGGTAAAAGGTCAGGAGTAGGTTTGTCTTCTGGTCCCTCTCCTGTGCCTGGTAGAGGAAGCGGTGCTAGAGGAAGGGGTTCTCCTGGCAAAAGAGGTTTTTGCAGGGGTAATTCCTGTAATACTTAGGAATATGGGACACAAGTAAATGCTTGATATCTTGCAGCTACTTACTCTTCTCCTGCAGGTTTTTAAAAAGTTCTGCATATTGTTTACCAAACAAAATGTTATGGTCTAATTGGGCATCCACAACTGTAGTTTTGAAGTCCTCAGGGAGTGGTTGTAGGCGAAGCCAAGAATATCTGCGGAGAACAGAAGCAGAAGCTGCCAACCTAGCGGAGGCCTCTACTGCATCATAACTGCACCTAATAGAATGTCTGGCTACCTGTGAATCAGAGACAGTTTAGATGTTACGTCTGAGTAGGGCAGTCAGGAGTGGCAGCTAGGAGATTAGAGGCTTGTGAAACAAGGTACAAGACACATTTTACCATGTGTGTCTGGTAACGATAGCACAGAAAACCAGGGTGGAGGAGGTGTACACTTTTTTCCCAATCCTGTCCATGCTTTTGCTGTCTTTATCAGTTGGCAGAAGAGATGCAGACAGAATTAGTCTGGTTTGCTTGTCGGGAGAGACAGCAATAACTGCAGGGTCTACAGGGGGAGGGGTTAACTAAGAATTTTTGTTCATCAGGTACCTTATAAAACCTATCTGGTCTTTTAGGTGCAGGTGGTTGAGAGTCTGGATTCTTGGATGTGGAGGTGAAAACATCCAGATAGGCAGGCAAGACAGGTGGGATGGTTGATGGGAGGGTGATTCCACTTGAAGGAGTTCAAAATATCTCCTCTGGGTGTCAGTCATCTTGGTAGTGTCCCACCTGAAGTACTCTTTCATCTTAGTTATAGTTTAACCAAAGGTAATGCCTTCCGGTGGGGAGTCCCCTTCAATGGATTCCTCATCTGGGGAATAGTATTCCAAAGGAGAGGTAATCTGAGAAGCATAAGAGATGAACTCTTCAGAAGAAGAGTAATAAGGTTTCTTCTCTCCATCTTGAGTACTTTGCAAGGGGAGAGAAGAGGCAGAGGCAGGCCTAGGGCTAAGCACTGGGATAATGGAGGGTGAAAAGGCTGTGGGCCTGAGAGCCATAAAAGCCTACATCAACGAGTCAGTGAATGTTTGCCAGTCTGGAACTCCCTCAGGGGTAGGAGTCAAATGTTTAGTTTTTTTGATTTTGCTTAGTAGGTGTAGGTCTGGGAGAAGGCCTAGGCTCTGAGGCCTGAGCTTCAGGAAATGGTGTCTTCGTAGGTTGTTTGACTGATCCTGGTTCCCACTTGACTTTGGTAGGGACCAACACCTGTGCCACCTCCATGAATGTGCCAACTGTTACTTCTGAAGTGGCTTCCTCTGTGGGAGCCGTCAAAGTAGTCGGTTCAGTCGGACGTCCCTCAACCCCTAGATCGGAAGTTGGCGGAATGTCCACTTTGGCCTTTTTCTGTGGTGGTTCAGTCGGAACGGTCAAATTGGGATTCATCCTAAGTGTAAGCTTTTTGAGGTTCTCTAAATATAAGTTTAGGGCAGCCAGACCGCTACGAAGGGTCTTTGGTACAAAAGATTGGCAAATGGAACAAGCAGTATGATCGTGTTCCTTCTCTAGACAAAAGACGCAATGGTCGTGGCATATCTTTATGCGGTATCCAACGCCCGCAACAGCATTTGCCCTTTTTATCTGACATTGGCTAATAAGTACAGCTAACCAAGCTCAAGCAAAAAGAATGAAAGATTTTCCCCAATAGGGTATTTAGCTTTTTAGAAGTCTTTGAATTTAGGAGCGAAGTGATCAATGTGACATCATCTGCGGCTGAAAAGTTCTGAGGTTCGTGTTTGCATACGTCAGATTTAAGGTCCCTGGTTTATGGCCCTACGTGCGACATCCCACGCACCTACAGCAACCAGGCTTAAGCTTTTGTATCGGAGCCGACGTTCGGATCGCCTGAGTGGGAAATCTCTACACTAAGAATACTGCAACATAGGAATAGAAGGACATCAAGATCACTACTAAAAACCAGAGTCAGGATTTGAGAAAAAAATGGACCAATAACAAAACTGCAGCCAATCAACGGACATATCTAGAAGTATGAAACAAGGTCAAAAGACAAATTAGGCAGGACAAACAAATATACTATAGCAATATCCAATCAAAACTTCAGAAAAACCTTCAGAAAAACCCACAAAAGTTCTGGACAGCCATAAAAAATTTTGCAACCAGGACATGTCAGTACCCCCTCCCCAGCAACTACCAATACTACAGAAAGTATAGCAATACCATTTAACATATACTATACAGAATCCATATTAGCCCTCACAACCACCCACTGCTCTTATCCTCCACCAACAACTTTTCTTTCCAACTTGTCTCAATAGGTACTATAAAAAAATAGGTAAAAAAAGCTTAAGCCTATTACACTAGCAGCTGACAATTTGCCAGCTGAATATCTTAAAATTGCCACTGAAGCCATCTCTTACCCAGTATCCATACACATAAATCGATCCATCACAGAATAGTCCCATCTATCTGGAAAATATCACATATCCCATTACAGAAAGGTGGCAATTCAACAGAACTGTCCAACTACCGACCTATAGCCATACTATCTCCACTATCCAAAACACTCGAAAGGCGTATCCATTCACAAATTCTAGACTATTATCTAATAGCCTTCTATCTACTACTCAGAATGGATTTTGGCCTAACCACAGTACTAACACTGCCCTTATCAGCTTTACTATTATTGACCACTATCGTGATGAAGGCAAACTAGGGTTCCTCAAGGGTCTATTCTGGGTCCTCTTCTGTTTACTGTAATTACTAACAAACTGCGTACTACCACCCTACAAGTCACCCTAATCCAGTATGCAGATGGCTCTGCTTTGATCTGTGAAGCTCAATCTCAACAACTTCAGCAGTCCTTCACATCAATTGAATCTCAGCTAGCTAATGCCCAACTTATACTTAACCCTAATAAAGCTCATGTTTTTTTATCCCACTAAAGCCCCAGACTCCCCCATTTCATTCAATATCTCATCAGCAAATTATATAAATATTTCACCAGTGTCACAAACCAAACTTCTTGGAGTAGTCATAGACCATAACATGAAATTTGACATACATATATCCCAAGCAATAAAAAGTACACAAAAAAACTAGGCACCCTATACAGGAATAAACACTTTGTAACTAAAAGTACAAGGGTCACCTTTGCCAGAACCCACCTCATCTCTACATTACTCATCGATTCTCTCTGACCTAGGAAAATTGAAAGCATGCTGCAATAAAACAGCAACATTTGCAACATATTCTAACTACAGGTCCCACCACTGAGTGCCATTAAAACAACTCTCAAGGCTAGAACTACCAAATCTACTAACATACAACTAGCTCACCATGCCCATCAAATAATTAACCAACCTGAAAACTCCAGCCCTTCAAAAGCTACTAAATCCCTACTCTAATAACCACATATTAAACATAACCAAATTTATTAAGGCTGTTGGTGACTCCCTCTACTCAAACTGTATATCCAAAATGTGGAATTCCTTGCCTCTAAACGTAAGATCAACTACCAGCATTCCAAATTCAATAAATAAATAAACTACTCAAAACCCACTTATCTAATTCATGGATCTGTTCCTATAGCAACCCTGGTTAGTTACAAACTTATTAGCAGCAGCTATAGAAATGAAAAATTTAATATGCAGTTTTTGTCAAGTTTTTTCTACGTTCAAACTCTGTGCCAATTCTTTATCTTTTCTAGTCTGTCAATCAATAATATTGTAAGGGAATTTGAAGCAAAAATTGTTAAAGTGATTGTTTTTGGTTGTTTAAATTTTATTTGTATTTTCTGTATCATGTAGTCTCTGCATCACGTAATAGTATATACAAGTACTACTTTTCCTATTACTGTAAAATGTGGAGATTTTCTTCCCAGGCCTCCACTAAAAAAGGACTTCTTGTCCAGTCGGACTTTCCAGGTAAATAAATGTAAAATAAAATAAAAAAAAAAAAAAAAAAAAATTTAAGAGCCTGCAACTCAGACATTGTTCTTGCAGAGGTCAAAGTAATCAGGAAAATGTTTTCCATGGTAAGAACTTCAAATCAGACAGATTAGCTGGTTCAAATGGAATAAGTGTTGGCTTCTCTAACACAAAATTAAGATCCCAAGGAGGGGCCACTGGTTTATTTGGAGGCCTTTAATGCAAAACCCATTTCAAGAATATTTTGAAATGAGATTGCCTTCAAAGAGGAGGATCTGTGGGCAGACATGTTGAAATCACTGATAAATAAATTTCAAAAGTGGAATAAGCAAGACCATAGGATAGTACCTCACACAAACATTGTAAAATACAGAGAACAACTAGCCTCGAATGGGTGCTGGTTATCTCATTGTTACTAACTAGAAAACCTTTTTAATTTACTAATACATGATTTTCAAGTAGTAGGCTTTCTTGCCTCCATTCATATCTGCTGCAAATCCTCAGTAAACAGGTGTCTTAAAGGAATTAAGACCCTATCATCCAGGTAGTCAGTTGCATCAAACACCCCTGTTCTTGTGCAAGTAGATCTGGTCTGTGAGGAAGCTTGTGGTAATTGTCCCTGGGCACTTCCTAAAGAAGGGAGAACCACGATTGCCTAGACCAGAAGGGAGTCACCACAATAACCTTGGGGGATTCCTTTGGAACCTTCAGAAGTAATTTAAAAAAATTAAAAAACACAAATCCGTAAGGGGTAGGGGAAAAAAAGCCCCCAAAGCCCCAAAAAACAAAAACCGGTTTCAGCTATAGCAGCCTTCCTCAGCAAGTGCACGTTTTTTTTTACTTTTGTGCCTTTGAGCCTATGCACTTAAATTAAAACTTTTTCTGTTCCACACTTTGTGGTGGCCCTTTCTTCTTTTTTGAAATGAGTTTGAGGTTTATGGGGCCTCTGCACTTGCTGTACTTGCGAGGGTGTTTTTTTCATAATCTTCAGAAGTACCCCAGATATTACTGGAAAAGATGGAAAAGCATAAACATTCCTGTCTAAAGAAATTAAAAGGTATTTGTCTTCCAGGCCTTCTTGCATAGAGTCCTGGGAAAGTACAGTTGTGTACACTTACCATAAATCTATATGTTCGAGTGTATTCACTGTTGCAGTTATCAAACATGGGTTATCATCCTGCAGGTAGCCCTCAATCGGCCCGAATACCAGAGACTTAGTATTTCTGCGTCAGATGCTGTCACTTCTTCCATGATGTCAGGTCATCAGGGGTATAAAAACAGGCAGCCGACACCATTACATCAGTTTTTCTTACTCCAAATGTCAGGAGCCTCCAAATAGGGAGCTAGTATATGGTGGGGAAAAACACCACCAGTAAAAAGTAAATACCAATACCAGTAGGAAAAGCCATAGAGAAGCGAGATAAAGAGACAGAGAAAACCAGGGGGCTGGAGGGAGGGAAACTAGGACTGCAACAGTGAATACACTTGAACATCTACATTTATGGTAAGTGTACACAACTGTACTATGTTCTTTGTATTTCACTGTGCAGTCATCACACTTGAGTTGATTCCCAAAGCTGAGGAAGGGTGGAGGCAGTCAAGAAGAGTTTGGGCTGGCTAGTAGGCCATGCAAGACTGCTGTAGCAAATCCTGCCCTGGATTTGGAAAAGACAGGCAGGTGGTAATGCTTGGTGAAGGTGTGTGCAGAACTCCAGGTAGCAGCTTCCAGTATGTCCCTTGTAGCGACTCCCCTGAGAAATGCTGTATTGTGAGGATTAGGGAAGAAGGTTGGCAAATGGATGGATTGGATAACAGCCTTACTGGACACCACTTTAGTCATCTACATTTATGGTAGGTACAAAACTGTACTTTTTACCATCTGTAATTACTCTGAGTTAAGTATAACCGATGAATATTTCGGCCTTTTAAAGCAAGGCAGGTCTTTTGTTCCAAGTACTAATTTTGATGTGGCAAGGACCCTTTTAAATTTGAGGTTATTTACTAGACAGATGAACCTCAAAATGCATTTTTGAGACAGGGTTGGGGGTCAGGTAGGACAAGCAATCGGTCATGTGTGTTTATTCCCCCGGTTAATCCTGAAATATATCTAGTTGAAAAATATTGTGAAAAAGAAATTAGATATTTAGAAAAACAGAGAAATAAGTTTTGTTATAATTTATCCAAAGAAGAGAATCAGATATTATATGGACTTGCGGGGAATAGGAATTTGAGAATTATGACCCCTGACAAGGGTGGAGGGGCTGTTATGAGATACATAGATTATATTACCCAAACTGAAAAAGTTTTGAACGATGAATCCGCTTACCAGAGGGTATCTAGAAATGAGGTGTTAGGGTCTATGTTTGGATTGACATACTTCTGGAAGAGGAAGTACTCCAAGGTAGAACTGGGGTGAAAGACAAAGAATTCCTCACAGTCCCGCAACCAGTTATACCGAACATCTTTGGGATACCAAAGACAAACAAATCTATCATTAACTCCTCTTTCAGACCTATAGTGGCTGCTAAAGGATCTAAGATCAAACCCCTAGCCGCCTGGATAGATAATAAGGTGGGTAGATTGATTGAGGGGGAGCAGTACATCGTGAGGGACTCCTGGCATTGCCTACAACGAATGTCTAAATTTCAAAATATTGATAAGTATCCATTTAGCTTTTTGACAATTGATATAATCAATTTGTTTTTGGTTATCCCACATAGTATAGGTATGGATATGTTCAGAAACAGTATTTTAGATCTTTCCAATATGGATGTAGGAACAGTTGAGGTTGTGGTAGAATTTATGGATTTGGTATTAAAGAATAATTTTTCTCATATTTGAAGAATCGTTTTATCAGGTTGCAGGAGTGGCGATGGGAGCCAAATGTGCCCCCATCTTTGCCAACCTGGTTTTATATGACTGGGAAAAAGAGTGTATATTTAATTCACAATATTGTAACCAAATTCTATCCTACAACAGGTTTTTGGATGACATACTTATTTTGTGGAAGGGAGATGAGAAGGAAGCATGTAATTTTGTTGAATACCTTAATGGTACAATAGACTTCCTGAAATTCACCTACAAATTTGGACATCAGATTATCTTTGGAAGATGGAGGTTTGGAAAGTGCAATTTATAGGAAAGAATCCTATTCTAACACCTTATTGCACTTTACTAGTAATCACGCAACATTTCAGAAACGCAGTGTGGTTAAAGGTCATATGGTCATGGTGTCGAGATTGACTAGCGCAGATGAGGTTTTCATGAATGAAATGTATATGTATATAAATGTGCTGGAGGGATAGATTCTTGCCCCAGAGACTTCCCATGCTTTGGAACAAGATCCCAATCTACATTAGGCAGAGCTCCTCGCTAACACTATTCAAAAGAAACCTTGATGAGTGGATGGGAAACAGAAAGTTTACCTCGAGGATCACTTCAGTGGCTCTGCTTGACAGAGGCACAGGGAACTAATCTAAGGGGGTGGCGAAAGCCAACACATTCTGGCTAGGCTTACACATGCCTTCGGGAAGATAGCCTAGTACCTACCTATGAACCTATAAAGGGAGGGTTAGTTCTGAGGGAAACCCTGTCAGCATACAAAATAACGAAGGGTTCACAGCCTTCAGTGCTTTTAACTCAGACACTCTTCTAGCTGAAGTGCTGGCTAGAAGCAAGGCTGTTTTCCAAGAGAGGAATTTTAACTCTGCTGAAGCAGCAGGTTCAAAAGGGTAAGCATGAGCTTTTCCAGTACAAAGTTAAGGTCCCAAGAGGGGGTGGGTGCTCTCCTTGGTGGCCTTGTTTGCCCCTCTCAGGAACTGTTTGATGAGAGGGTGAGAGAATAGAGGTGGCTCAGTATTGTAATGAGCTGAAATGGCAGGGACATGGATCTTAATGGAGGAGAAGGATAGGCATCTGTGGAGTAGTTCTGCTAGGTAATCCAGGATTTGAGGTAAGGAGTGCAGTGCTGTGTCCTTTCCTTTAGCCTGAATCCAAGAACAATACCTTTAGCCTGAATCCAAGAACAATACCTTTTCCACTTTTCAGCATAGGATTTCCTAATACTGGGCCTTCTGGCTTCAAGGATGACGTTCAGCACCTGTTTGCTTAGGGTTGCTGGTGAGGTATTTAAGGAATAAGCCAGGCTGCAAGATTTAGGGTTTGCAATTGTGGATGCAAAATCTGTCCCTCCTGCAGGGAAAGCAGGGTTGGTGTCTGGTGTAGATGCCAGGGTGGACCCGTTGTCAGGATGCACAGGAATGTGTACCAGTGCTGGCGTGGCCAGTCTGGGGCAATCAGAATTGTCCTTGGCCTGTCTTGTTTTATCTTGAGTAATACTCAAGAGATAAGGGGCAGAGGGGGAAAGGCATAGATTGAGAGTTTTTTTCCATTGAAAGGATAGGGCATCCACCTTCCATGCCCTGCTGTGAGAGTACCTGGTGCAGAATTTGCTTAACTGGTGGTTGTCGGGGGAGGCAAAGAGATCCACTTCTGGGGTCTCCCATTTCTGGATCAGAAGGTTGAAGGTGCTGGGCTCCAATTTCTACTCATGCGGGTCTAGGATATTTCTGCTCAAGTCATCTGCCAGTGAATTTTGTTTGCCTGGTAGGAATTGAGCTTGTAGATGAACTTGGTTGTCCAAGGCCGTGTTCCACAGGGCCATGGCTAACCTGCACAGTGGGTAAGAATGGGATCCCCCCCTGCTTGTTGATGTACCACATAACAATGGTGTTGTCTGTTTTTATCAGCAGTTGTCCTGGAAAGAGTAGGTATCTGTAAGCTGTCAGGGCAATCTGTACAGCTAGCATCTCTTTCTGATTGATGTGCAGGAGAATTTGCCTTGGGCTCCAGTGGCCCTGACTACATTTGCCCACCATGTGAGCCCCCCCCATGCACAATCTGCTGTGTCTGTGGTTAGGGTCTGGGCGATGAGGGGTTGAGTGAAATGCAGTCCCTTGTTGTGGTTGCATGCTTCTGCCCACCAAAGGAACTCTGTCCTTAGACAAGGTATGATAGGAATGACTGTTTCCAGGTCCTGAGAATGTTGGCACCAAAGACTTAAGTATCACTGAAGTTTCCTCATATGCAGTCTTGCATATGGAATTTGCAGAATACATGAGGCCATGAACCCTCGGGCTTGCAGTATTTTTCTTGCAGATAGCTGGGTTCTGGTGGCCATTTGTTTGAAGTAGTCTGTCAGATAGACCCGTTTTTCTGAAGTGAGGAATGCCATCTGGGAAACTGTGTCTAAGCTTGCTCCCAGGAATGTAATCTTTTGACTGGGTACCAGTTGTGATTTCGTTTCGTTGATGGTGTAACCCAATGAAGTTAAAAGGCTTTTTTACAAATGTCAGGTGCTGAAGCAGCAACTCCTGACAGTCTGCCTGAATCAGGCAGTCGTCAAAGTACGGGTAAATTTGGATATTTCTCTGCCTGCAGTATACAATGACTGGAGCCAGGCATTTTGTGAATACCCTGGGCGCAGTAGATAAGCCAAAGGGAAGAGCAGAGAACTGATAATGCATAGACCCTGCCCTGAAACGTAGATATTTCCTGCATGATTCCCTTATGGGGATGTGCAGATAAGCTTCTTTTAAGTCTAGGGTGACTAACCAGACATCCTTGGCTAACATAGGGAGAAGCTGTTGCAGGGTAAGCATCTTGAATTTTGGTACCACGAGGAAGGTGTTGAGAATTGAAAGATCCAGGATTGGGCGCCAAGAGCCCTCTTTCCTGGGTACCAGGAATAGTCTGGAGTAGAATCATTGACCCCTCTGTTCTACTGGAACAGGCTGTCTAGCTCTGATATTGAGCAGGGAAAGTACTTGGTTTTAAGCCTCTGCCCACTGATTTGGAGGAAGGTCTGGAAATCCGCTTGGGGTTGGCAGTGAATGGAAATAAAATTTGTACCCCTGGGTTACAATGTTGAGGACCCATCGGTCCCGAGTAATGGACATCCAGTTTTTTGCATGAAGGGCAAGTTTTCCTCCTTGGGGCACAAGCAATTGGGCAGGGCTGGGAAGCAGAGTTGAGAAGTCACTGTGAGCTTTTTCCATAAGGAGGTGAGGCTTACCACTCCCTGCTGTAGGGGTGGTGGCGCTCCATTGCTTAGATCTCTGCATACCCTGAGACTGTTGTCTGGGTGGTTTGTTTCCCCTGGGTCTTCTTTGGGAAGGCCTGGAGGGGGCTGGAAAGGACCAGTGTTTTGAAGGACAATACCTACTGAATCTAGGTGGTTGCACTTGTAGGAATTCTTTAACAGTTTGCATAGATTTAGTCTTTTCTTCCATCTTTTTAAAAATGTCCTCTGCTTTGGTGCCAAACAAACGGTCCTTATTTAAAGAAGCGTCTAGTAATTTAGATTTGACATGATCTGGCAAGGCCTACTTCTTCAGCCAAGCATGTCTTCTCAGTACAGAGCCAGTGACTGCTGCCCTGCAAGATGCTTCCAGGGCATCAAAGCCACACTGCAAAGTATACTTACTAACTTGGTTTGCAAGAGTGCATAAGCTCCTGTAATTCTTTACTTTCTGCGGAATCTAGAAAAATTACCACTTTTTGTTTAATAAGTTCCATAATATGTTGCTGGTATTTCAGCATGTGAAACTGGCAATTCAATGCCCTGATAGCAAGAGTTGCAGAGGTATATACCTTCTTACCCAATCTGTCCAAAAGCTCTGGAATCTCTGTCCGAAGGGATAGGATTTTTGGCTGTAGTAGCCTTAATACCTTTAGGTCCCTGGGAAATGATCTCTGGATCAGCAGTAGGATTCTTGAAAAGAAACCTGTCAGAAACAGGTACTCTATACCTCCGGCCCCTAGGAAACCAGACAGGTACTAAAGTGTCTGGAGTAAGACTGGATTCCATGAAAATCATCCACAACATCCAGGACAGGGGGTATAGATAAAAGCCTGTGCTGAGGCAACTCTAAAAATTCTCTGACTCTCTTTTTGGACTGAGGATAGTCTTGGCATTCCCAATGGAAATGCTCTCTTAAAGTATGCAAGGTTTCACCAAAAGAGAAATCCTCTGGAGGGGAGGCAGAGGGAATGCATTCCTCTGCATCTGAATCCTCATAGGCAGATAAGGGCAAGTCTTCATAATCAGAAAGGTCAGAGTCATCAGACTCCTGGTCTGTGGAACCTGAAGGGGACTGTAGTCTTTGTCTCTTAGCTGGGGAAGGCTGGCTTCCCCTAATCAGCGTAATAAGGTCTTCAGCCATTCTAAGCATTTGTTTTTGTGGCATGGATGCCTGAGCATGCACTTTGATCATCAGTTTTCTAGGCGTAGTGCGTACTCTGGGCCTAAGAAACTCAGTAGTTTTGGTTAAAAAAGAAGTAGTAGTCAGTTTGATTCGAACATCGATAGGATGAAAAACTCCCTCAGAAGCTGATGCCTGCACAGCGGCTCCGGACCCATCTAAGGTAGAGACATCTGCCGGTTCCATAGTCGAAGAAGCATCTCGTGGCATACCGGGCTCCAAATGGGTCTCAGCAGAGGCCTGCGAATCCACAGAAGTGGGCATCAGGGGCTGCAAAGGCGCCTCACTGAATACCGGTGGACTGGCGACAAGCTTAACGGAGTGTTGTTGGCAGTTTTGGACCTGTGCGGTCTGTCTTTATCTTTACGTTTTTTCGGAAGATCGGCAGTCAGATGGCTTACCAAAGCCATTTCAGAATACGGAGATCGAGAGTGAAAGAATTTAGCAACAAAGATAACCAAATGATGAATGGTTCGGGCGTTAAGGCACAAAACCGACAGTGACGGACGTCGTGGTCTGGGCCTAAACAGGTGACACAGTAAGAATGAAAATCTCTGTGAGGTATTTGATTTCCACAGGCAAGACAAGTGTTTACTTTTTCTGACATCGGTTAGAGCAAGAAAAAAGGATCCCCAGCGGGGTACTTACCTTTAGAAGACTTCAGGATTAAGCAACTCAAAAATGAAAATTTCAGGTAGCGGCCGACCGGCATTTGCAAACTGCTTCTGGCTCCTCCTCGGCATGAAAGACTGATGTAATGGCGTCGGCTGCCTGTTTTTATACCCCTGACGACCTGACGTCATGGAAGAAGTGACAGCATCTGATGCAGAAATACTAAGTCTCCATTATTCGGGCTGACTAAGGGCTACCTGCAGGCAGATAACCCAAGTGTGATGACTGCAACAGTGAAACATGAACATCAACAGGATCAATAGGAAGCAAAAAGGTCTTCTTGACAAACTCCCTACAGCTGGATCAAATCTTGGAAGACTTAATCTACTTTCCATTTGTGAGGGTCTGCCCTGGTCCTGAATCAGAGGACCACCTGGACCTCAACCCCCTCTGTGTTTATTAATTTGTACTCCATAAACGTGGGCCCACTTGAAGGTACTCAAATTTTTACACTAGGAAGTACTGCTAAAGCTTGATTAAGTAAATGCCCCTGCATCCCATTACAATTAATTTTGTTGAAACACCCCTCCCCACACTCCATAAAGGCAGATCTGATGAAGATTAATTTGAAAGTGCAGCAGATTTAGATGCACTCCCACTCCCTCCTCCATACTAGAGTGAATTATTTATGTTTAAACAGGTACGTTAGTAACATAATTGCTTCCCAGAAGGTTACTATTCATTAATATTTAAATTCTACTATCCATATGAAATAGAAACTAGCTGGACTATGACCCAAGGACAAGGAACCCTATGCATAATTGTAGTTTCCAGCTTTTTTTTTAAACTTGTTTACTGTGCACTTATTTTTTATCCATTTGTGTTATTTTTTTGGATTGTATGTAAGCATTCCAATGGAGGTGAGGTTCAACTAAGGACTCACTCATCAAGAAACATGACCAGACCTACTGGTCTCTCGTAACGTTCAGGGGTGTGTCTGTAGCCGAACAAAGCACCAAGTCTAACCAATAAATACCCTCTGTTACCTGCATTCTCCAATGCATCTACACAGCGCTCATCTGCAGAAATAAAGGTCTACATCAATGAATGAATGTAGCGCAACTTGTTCTTCTATTTGTACAATGATCATCTTACAGAAAGCAGATTTTTCTACCTGAACAAAAGGACAGTGCTTATATGTACATCCCCCGCAGGCATATAAAGAATGAGAGATAAGAGCCTCTCCCTAAGGAACATTGCAGAGAAAAGACTGCAAAGTCCTATCAGTACACGCAGCTTTACACACTTATCAGAAAGAGTAGAATTGGAATTAGCTAAGTATCTAGCAGCAGTGAGAATCAACAAAAATAATCGCTGCTGGGTTAGACCTGTGAACAGTGTATAAAATTTAAAAGACAGAGGAGCTTTATACATCCTGTCTGCTTTTTTATTTCTTTTATGGGCAGCTGGCCGATTTATCAGAAAAATTGCAAGCAGTAACACACACATCCTCTAAAGCAAATAGAACAGGAGGAATGGGTGTAGGTTCTGGAAAATCCTTCTGTAACAACTCATAGTATTTTCTGAAGAAATAAGAAACCTAACACTGAAAACACTGGCACATTCTAGCAATTGTCTCAGATAAAGAGAAACCACAAAAGGGAGACTCAGACCGTGAGTTCTCCTGTGTGTCTGAATCAGAAATCTTGAGAGAGAAAAAAAAACTATCTGTCCTTGCATCTTCCTGTTCAGACTCAGAAGTTCAGGGAAAGAGGAATCCCTCCTTTTACTAGAAACTACTTTACAAGAAAGAGCAATAGCCTGAATTAAACCCTAAGCCAGACCAAGTAAACTACTGCTATACGAAGAAAATTGAGCTAAATACACACCTTGGTTTTCTTTTTGATAGGAGAAATAGGGCTAAATACTAGCAACAGCTGCTTCCCCACTGATGAGCACAGCATACTGATGTAACAGGGAAACCTTCTCTGTTCCCTCTCCCAGGACTGGCAAGAGTGGCTCTCCTGTGCCCACTGAGGGGACTACAACAGCCGAAGGACATGGCAAACTGCCAGTCCATAGTGGCTGTAGATGTTACACCAGAGGGATCCAGGGTAAAAGATGAGTGGTCTGAAGTACAACAAATGGCCGCAGCACCACCTGTGGCTAAGAGAAACTGCAAGCCTGCTGTTGTGGCAAAGGATATTTGCTTAACTTTTTTTGTGACTAGAAGGGCTGACTGTTGGACCAATAGTCTGTTCCATGAAGCTGAAAATGGTGCCTCTTTTGCAGGGAAGACAAGCAGCAATTGCTGGTAAAACTACCAGTCCACAAAAAGTTACTCTTCTTTTGCCAGAAGAAACATGACAAAAAGAACACTTTACAACACAATTTCTACACAAAAGGTAAGTTTTAAGTTAGTTTACACTACTTTTAAACTGACATAAAAAAACGAGTGCTCTTGATACAGTCTATTAAAATGCAACACTCCTAGCTTTAAAAGTACTTTCCTGAAGAAGGAAGTAATAAAACATCAATAAAATAAAGATCTGGAATTTTTTTTGCTCAAAGGGAATTTATCTGGCCAGCAAAGGAAAGCACAAACTGACCATCAATCCAAGTTTGGGTGTGTGGAAACTGCCCTGAAGCTTTGGAAGCTGGCCGGCTGTTATATCCTTGGCAGGATATAACCCATATAGCTAAAGCTACTGCAGCAATGACAAATGTGATTAAATTAAGTCAAGATTGGGAAGGGTTCCATGAACGCAACAAGTCTCACCATTTTAGATCTACTGTTAAGGTATCTCACACAGCTGAACTATCTACCAACACATACAATTTACTGCACTTCAAACTACTGGGATTGTGTTCTGAAACTGTTCCACACTAATCAGTACGTACAATGATCAGCAGCGAGGTAAGTAGCTCAGTCAGATCATAAGGAAGCTTAAATTACTTGGTATCAGTATTACTGCAAACAGAAGTATGATTCTGTTCATCCAAGACAGAGCTCTGTAGTGATATTTAGTTTTGTGAAAATGGGACAATGGTTTGTGTCAACAGAGAAAATATGCCACAAAGGTGTTTGTGTCTGGTGAATGAAGAAGTACAATGAAAAAAAGAAAACACCACTTTAGATCTTTTAGCCTGCTGTTTAGAGGAATGTACAGTTGCGTAAGAACTTACCATAACAGAAAATGTCCTAATGATCACTGCTGCAGTATTCCAGTACTGATGGGTTATGCTGCTCAAGGTAACCTGAAGTCCAGCTGGCACACCAAAGCCAAAACAGTACAGTTTTGTACCTACCATAAATGTAGATGTTCGAGGATCCACATTGCTGCAGTCCTAACTATTGGGTAGTCCGCTGTCCAGTCGGCCCGAATACCAAAGTATATGGCTGACGTCGGTCAGGGCGCATTAGACTGACGTCAGTACGTCAGGGTACTAATGCGCATGACCGACGTCATATCCTCAGTCTTTTCTTGCCCCAGATGTCAGAAGACCCTGAAAAGATAAGGCCAAAAACCAAAAACTCCCAACATACCTGCACCAAAATATATATATATATATATATATATATATATATATATACAAAATATACAAAATTAGCAGAATATAACCTCACCTACACAACCACCCCTAAACACAGAGGGGAAGGAGGGAGGGTAAATTGGACTGCAGCAATGTGGATCCTCGAACATCTACATTTATGGTAGGTACAAAACTGTACTATGTTCTTCATTCCACATTGCTGCAGTCCTAACTATTGGGTAGAATCCCAAAGCAGAGGTAAGGGAGGCTGGCAAATCATAAGGAAGCAGGAACTGACAACATGCCCTGCAAAATAGCAGTGGCAAAACCAGCCCTAGACTTAGAGTAGAGAGGAAGGTGATAATGCTTAGAGAAAGTATGCACTGAACTCCAAGTAGCTGCCTCCAAAATATCCTTAGTTGCCACCCCTCAGAAATGCTGTTGAAGTGGCAGTAGCCCTAGTGGAATGAGGCCTAATCCCAGCTGGAATCTCCTTGCCATGATGGGAATAACAAAATGTAATGCAACACCCAATCCATCTAGAAATAGTTTGTTTTGACACAGGCTTGCCCTGAGAATTCAAAGCAAAAGAAACAAACAACTGCTGAGACTGCCTAAAATCCTTAGTCCTGCTCAAATAATAACGCAATTGCCTGTGTACATCTAAAGTGTGCAAAATCTTTTCCCCTTTATTTTGGGGATCTGCATAAAACGTAGGCAAATGAATAGTTTGGTTTAAAGCCACACTAGAAACCACTTTAGGCATAAAGGAAGGATTAGTACGTAATGATACCCTATCCTTATGAAAAATCAAAAGGCTCAACCGCCATAAGGGCCTGTAACTCAGAAACCCTTCTTGCAGAAGTAATGGCCAACAAAAAGCAGTCTTCCATGACAAGTATTTCAGTTCAGCAGTAGCTGCAGGCTCAAAAGGTTGTAGAGTAAGTTTCTCCAACACAAAATTGAGATCCCAAGCAGGAGTAGGAGCTCTACGGGGGTCTTATATTCTTTGCCCCTCTAAGAAATTGCTTGAACAAAGGATGTGAAAACAATGGTGGGTCACAATCATAGTGAGCTGAAATTGCTGCAGCATGAATCTTAATGGAAGAGAAAGACAAACCTTTGTCCAATAACTCAGTAAGATATTGAAGAGCCACACTCAAATTAGGCTCTGAAATCTCCAAATTCTTTGCTGCAGTCCAAAATAAAAATCTCTTCCATTTTTCTGCGTACACTTTCCTTGTACTAGGTCTTCTGGCTTCCATAATCACATTTAAAACTTGTTGAGGAAGTTGAGACCTGCTGTCTTTCAAAACAGAATATGCCAGGCTGTTAGATGAAGAGAGTGAAGCTTGACATTGAGCAGACGACCATCCTTCTGAGACAACAGATGTGGAATCAAGGGTAAAGGCCATGGAGGCTTCTTTACCAGACTCCTCAGTAATGGGTACCAGTGCTGCCGAGGCCAATCTGGAGCTATTAAAATCATCCTTGGCTTGTCTTGTCTGACCTTTAGAAGCACCTTTGGAAGAAGAGGCAGAGGTGGAAAGCATACACATGAAGATTTTTCCAACTGAAAGAAAGAGCATCCACTTTCCAAGCTGTGTGATGAAACCTCTTTGTGCAAAACTTTGGCAGCTGGTGGTTCAGTGGAGAAGCGAACAGATCTATGTCTGGAGTTCCCCAGGACACTGTCAACTTTTGAAATACATGAAGATCCAGTTTCCACTCGTGGGGATCCATGATTTGTCTGCTTAACACATCTGCTAAGGAGTTCTGTGCTCGGCAGAAACCTTGCCTGAAGAGTTAGTTGCAAGCTGAGCGCAGTCTCCCATAAAATCATTGCTTGCCTGCACAATGGGTAAGAATGTGTTCCCCCTTGTTTGTTGATGTACCACATGACAGTTGTGTTGTCTGTTAGAATCAACACCTGCCCTGGAAGAAGTAACTCCTTGAAAGCCATTAATGCAAACTGGACTGCTAACATCTCCTTCATGTTGATATGTAGATGCTGTAGTCTGGCAGGCCACTTGTCTTGTATCCACTTTCCATTTAGATGGGCTCCCCAAGCAATGTCTGAGGCATCTGTCGTTAGAATTTGACTCGCCTCTGGCCGGGTCACAGAGAGTCCCTTGTTTAGGTGACATTCCTGAGCCCACCACAAAAATTCCTTTTGAATGCAAGGTATTATTTGAATGACAGTGTCCAAATCCTGGCAGTGCTGTGTCCATACATTTTTGAGATACCATTGTAGCTTCCTCATATGCAGTTTGGCATTGGGAAGCACCAGAATACAAGATGCCATGAACCCTAAGGCTTGAAGGACTGTCCTTGCAGTCAGCCCGGACTGAAGAGATAGTTGATGGAAGTAACTGGAAAGATTGTTTTGTTTGTCCGGGGTTAAAAGGCCATCTGGGCTGCTGTATTCAGTCTCACACCCAGAAAGCACATGTCTTGAGAGGGTACTAGACTGGACTTTATTTCGCTCACAGAATACCCTAGGCATCTTAGCACTGCTATGACATATTCCAAATGCTGTAGAAGGTCTTCCTTTTCTTGAGCCAGAATCAGGCAATCGTCCAAGTAAGGATAGATTTGAATTCCTTTTAGCCTGAAGTAAGCTATCACTGGAGCCAGAACCTTTGTGAATACTCTGGGCGCAGTAGATAAGCCAAAGGGCAATGCAGAGAACTGATAATGAGAATTTCCAGCTCGAAAACGCAGATACTTTCTGCAACTTAGTCTTATAGGCACATGAAGGTAAGCTTCCTTGAGATCTAAAGTTACCATCCAGTGATCTTTGCCCAGCAGAGGTAAAAGCTGTTGTAATGTCAACATTTTGAACTTGGGAATGTCCAGATAAGTGTTGAGGATAGATAAATCCAAAATTGGTCTCCACGTGTTCCCCTTCTTCGGTACTAGGAACAGGCGAGAATAAAATCCTAGGCCCCTTTCTGGCACAGGAACCGGCTGAATGGCCCCTATTTGGAGTAACTGAGAAATTTGCTTGTGAGCCTCTTGTCTTTGTAGAGGAGGAATGTCTGGCATGCCTTTGAAAGGAGGCAAGGTATGGAAATAAAACCTGTAACCGTGGTGAATGATATCCAGAATCAGAATAAGGAGGGTACTCCTGCAAGTCTTCAGCCGAAGACTCAGAAGCCTCCGAGCATTGCTCAAAACTCTCAAACTCAGGTTCCACCCTAGGCCTCTTATCAGGAGGGGGCATAGAACCCCTTATCATAGTAATCAAATCCTCTGCCATTTTAAGCATATGTTTCTTAGGCAAAGACCCTGAAGCACTAGGAGAAACCCCCACTGAAGCAAAACTCGGCCTGCCCCTCAAAGCAGCCTTGGAAACAGAAGGGGAGGCTCTGACCACCTTAGGAAGAGAGGGAAGAACAGCCACCTGAGAAGCCCCCTCAGCCTGGCCTACTTCCTGAGAGGATACATCCTGTAACAGCAAAGTCTCTCCCTGAGACTCCAAAGAAACACCTGGCAAAACCTCTGGCTCCACTGAGCCCTCTAAAGAACCGACGTCTGGGACTGTCGGTTCTTCCACTCTAGGCTTTGCTGTTTTGTCCTTGCGTTTTTTAGCCGAAGCCGGCGTCGGACGACGGCATTTTATAATTACAACGCTTCCCAAACACTAACCTGGCACAATCTAACCTTCTCTTAATAGTGCGTTTGTTAAATCTAGCACAAGAGCGGCATCCAACAACGTCGTGCTCAGGCCCTAAACAAGGTATACACAAAGTATGGTAATCCCTATGAGGTATCTGTTTCCCACAAGAAATACAGTTATTCACTTTTTCTGACATCCGGTTAAATACTGAGGCAAGAAAAAACCAAAATATTCCCCAACGGGGTACTTAGCCAACTTTGATTCGGTCTGAAACTCTGGCTTCAGAAACTTTCAGAACGCCAACCTGCACTCGCAAAATTGCTTCTGCATCGGACCATGCGGCAAAAAAGACTGAGGATATGACGTCGGTCATGCGCATTAGTACCCTGACGTACTGACGTCAGTCTAATGCGCCCTGACCGACGTCAGCCATATACTTTGGTATTCGGGCCGACTGGACAGCGGACTACCCAATAGTTAGGACTGCAGCAATGTGGAATGAAGAACATCTTCCTATTGCTCCACACATCTGGTGTATGACCTCAGCCCAAAGGTGTACAGGTACATAAGTGGACATATGGGCATAAGATCCTCAGACCATCTAGAACTAGGAGATTCTGGAGGAGTCTGAGTACAATAAGCAATAAAGAACTAGTCTAAGAGGGGAAGTGAGCTGTTCCCCTTTCAGTCCATAAGCTATACAGAGGCCACCAAAAAACAGAACGGAGGATGAAGGGAGGGGTCTAAAGTTCCCTACAAGGGTACTAACTGACTAAGCCTAGACAATGTTAGCTGCAATGACAACGCTGTGTTCAGACCAATTAGAGAGAAGATCCTGCATTCAGACTTGGGGCAAGATAGACTGAGGATCTTACGCCCATATGTCCACTTATGTACCCCTACACCTGTAGCAGAATAAGGAACAATTGTGTACTATTTGGCTATTAACACTGACTTCATGGCATGTGAAGTGAAGATGCTGGGAGAGCAATAAAATTCAGAAGCCGCCTCCTTTTTGAAACTGAGATAGCAAAGAAAGCACAATTCACCAAAAGAGCTATTCAACTAAGTCATATTACTGTTTGCTTGCAGAGGTACAGAGGAATTGGAAATACTTCCAAAAAGAAGCAACTAACAAATGAAGATACCTGGTAGAAAGCAATCCATTAAGAAATTGATAAATGTATAAACATGTTAAGTCTTATTAAAGACGTAAAGTCTATACTGCTATAAAATGGTGTTATGTGGCCAAGGCCCTCAAAATATTATCTGCAAGTAGACTTGTGGAAGAATAACCCACAAGAATTAAATCTAAATTTCTGGCAAGTTGCTCTTAAAGCAGCCTCTAGTGCTCATCTAAGTGTGAACATATGACAGACTGTAAATGTAATTTCTATGAGCTAAATAGACAGAACACTTGCACATAACCTAAAACATGCCAGAAACTTGCCATCACAAGGTAGACTACTGATGGAAAGACTGCATTAAGCATTTCTAGGCTTTCTAATAGCATACAATCTAGCCTGACTTAGGCTATACCAAATAATTTACTATCACACTTGTGACATACTATGTAGTCAGACCTTTAAATAAAACACCAAGTGAAGTTATAGATACTGATGCCAGAGTCCTCAAGGTAATGTAGCCTGCCTGAAATGAGACTGTCAAATTAATTAAAAGAAATGGGCTGCTTGTCCAGGTCAATGCTAGGTGACAAACTCGTATACCAAACAGTAACTATTCAGTTGTTTATACAGGAATAGATTAGAACTATTATATAGCAACTATTCATGGTAGTCTATAAACTTCAGCCATGTAGTACCCTCTCTTTTTATGGAGTACATAAAGATTGTGGCATGA
Organism: Protopterus annectens; assembly: GCF_019279795.1. Taxonomy (NCBI): domain Eukaryota; kingdom Metazoa; phylum Chordata; order Ceratodontiformes; family Protopteridae; genus Protopterus; species Protopterus annectens. The sequence goes on from NC_056731.1 coordinate 373,149,007, forward strand.
TCATATGTAGCACTGCAGGGGCTGCATATGCTGTTATGTAAACACTAAATAAATCAAAGGACCTTATGTTCACAATGGTGTATTTTGACAATGAAAATTTTATTTCATTAAAATAATGCTTATGCATTAAAAAGTATACAGATTATGCATTAGGGAGACCCCACAGAGCTCCTATGACTGGATGAGCATAAGCTTCCCAATTTACCAGACTAATTACACTAATGTAGTACATGTCTATTCATTTTACTACAGTGATAAGAAGGTATTGGATGCATGAACAATGAAACCCACAACTTTGATAAGTTTGACCAAACTAAAGAAAGAAAACATACATAAAATGACAGACATGGGTATAATGAAGGCACATGCTCAGAATATTCTGTATCATAAATGGTTCCTGATATTATCTTTTATGCACAAGCTATTGACAAATACTTTCTAATGTTATGAGGAACACAAATACAAGAATCCATAAAATCACCAGGAATAAAGATTCCAGAAGATGTCAGTCCTTGAGCCAGACCTTTTCAGCAATCTAGTGTCTTTAGGGGAATGTAACTGTACTGTGGGCTGTGGCCATTAGAGGAAGCCTAGCTATTAAGATGGGACAGCTTTTCTGCCCCTGCAGTAACTGGTCAGTAGCAATCTTTGACCAATTCACCGATTATCCAGCCCAAGACTTAAAAGCAGTTTAAAGAATACATCCTTTCTGCAGTCTACGGTTCTTTAATGATATCTGAAGCAAAAGTTAAAATGATACTGTTCTGTCTGGAATATCATATACTGAGGCTCTTAAATGTGATCTTCCTAAATCCTAAAGACCTCTCAAGACTTTATACTTACAATAAATGTCTTCAGCAACCTCAAAAGCACTATACTAAAACAATACCTGCCATGACACATGCAACCACATCTCATGGCCTTTCTACTTCTAAGCCCATAAGGCAAGCCACGACATAACCCAATATTTTGGTCATAGAGGAGATTCCATTGTGAAACACACAACGGCCCACTCACCATTCTGATGCTGAACGAGGAGACAAAGTTACGGTCAGGTGCCTGTCAGGGACCAGGATCTGTCAAATTAGGCACACACTCCAGTTGTTTAACCACAAGTACCAGTATGACTCAGTCATAGTCCATGTGGGTGTAAATAACGTGAGACATACCTCCCTAGACTATATGAAGAGAGAAATGTGTGTCCTAGGCTGGTATGGGCCT